>NC_090844.1:19502307-19812692 GCF_028021215.1 Eschrichtius robustus | reverse complement strand
GCAAACAGACTCTATAATTTTATCCACTTTATTTCTATTCATATGTGACTAGGTATAAGTATGTGTGTGTGTGTGTGTGTGTGTATACATAGACAGAGAGGGAGAGACAGAGAGATAGAGTCAGAGACAGGCAGAGAAAGTAAAAGAACATTCACCAAATTATTAATAATTACTTTTTTAATCTCTTAATTTATTTATTTATTTTAGGATGCTTCTTTGCAACTGATCCAAATAGTTTCCTACATGATGCCCAAATGTATCTGGGGAAATATCCTCTGTTCTGATTCCACAGCACCAAGCTGAGAAAGGGACTCAGATCAGGCTAAATGAGCCTGCATTACCACTTTGATTGCTCCTAATACATTATGTACTGCATTCTGCAATCACATGTTGCATTCATAAATTACAAAATTTATCAGGTACTCAAGGCCCAGGTAAAGTGTTGCCCAGTATCTTGTCATACAAGGCCTTGTGCAGAAATACTCCCAACTTCATGAATTTAAAATTTATGTGTATAAGACTGAACCTGTAAGTAGAAAGTAATGATTCCAGAAGATTTCATATGACTCTTAGTCACTCATTTGAAGTTGCTGTACATAAATCTGGGTTCCCAAATGAGATCTTTTTAGAGATGGGGAACTTGCACTTCTTTCAGTCCTGCAAAATTATGTTGATTTCTCAGCTATATATCCTGACTATAATATAGTATAATTCTGTATACTTTAGATAAGAAAACATGATCAAATTATTACATTGCCTATATATAATTTTTCAATTGACCAGTAATTATTTGATATCCATCAATACAGAGTTCATGTATAAATAGTCTGAAATGTAAAATTTCTATTTCTCCCCTACACACACACACCAAACTCATAGCCTCACCACCCATGTCCTTATGTGATCCTTACTTTTATAATCAGATAAGAAATTAAGCCATTTGAAAAATAAAAACATAAAAATATTGTTTTTAATTCATTCAGAGTGGTAGGATTTCTGAGTTTTCTGTGGTTATCCAAATTCTACCAATTATTTGAGGTCCAGATCAAGGTCAATCTCACCCATAAGCACCTTCCTGACTGATTCTATCGTCATGAATCTTTTGGGTCTTTGACCTACTACAGCATCATCACAACAGCCATCACTGTCATGTGATCAAAATCAACATGTAAAATGGCACTCTAAAGCTCTTTCCTACTCACTGGTGGTAAATAGCAATAACAATAATAAAGATTTAAAACTAATTATTTATAGGATCTACACTGACACAAGTTGCTATTTTTTCCATCTTTCTCTACTTGGTATTGATACTTAAGCTCCTATATGAGACAGACTCATTTTATATTCATTTTTAATGGATTATCATTTTTTGACAAAGTATTATTTCATTATGCCAAACTTGACATGGTTACTCTAATATAGCTCATACAATAATCAGATTTTAGAAATTGAAGACTAATTTACCCATATGTGTTATATAAACAGAGCCATGTATATGTACATAAAAGTAATTTAAAAAGCTATTTTATTCAATAGCTTTATATGCATACATACACATAATTGTATGTGTCAGGAAAACTGCATGGATTGCATAAAATAGACACTCTAGAATCATATTTGACTAAAGGTGTAATTATTTTCATCTTGTTTCTTGACACTTAGTTAAACTGGAAACTTAGCAGTAAATTCATGAAACTGGTGGTCTGTATTTAGCCTGCTGTGAATAATATAAGTCTAGGATGTAGTTCGTTCATCTTTATTTTCTGTGCAGTGCCTTATATGTTCATATGCACTTGGTTAACTTTAAATGACATTGCTCAGGCAATTAAGGCAACTGCATTACCCTAGCATTATTAAAATGAATTTCCTCATGCCAGATAAAGGGGTTACCCAACTCCTTGTTAACACTCATTACAAGTTTGCGTAATTTTTGCTGGGTTCACAAAGGTTCTGACAGGATGGATAATTGGATCCTACCAAACAGTTAAACACAATGGCAATTTCTTGAATTTCAGAATTTAGAATTGGAATGATTTAAAGAGGTCATCTGGTTTAACCTTCCACACAATGATAAATCACTTCTTCAGCATCCAAACATTTAAACATGGCTTTTTTTTTAGCTTGAACTTATTTTTTTTTATTAATAAAGTGTATTTAATTCTTCAGTCTTCTCACTGCATACATAAAGCTGAGAAAAAAATTAACCAGAGGCGTATAAAAAATAGCAACTTAAAAAAAAATAGCTTCTTTAATTCAGTGGTAATACAATAAGGATGATTTCTTCAAAGATGCATTTATCTGTTAAAGATAAAATCATGCTTAAAATGCCTGGTTTCTTTAGTATTTTCTTAATGTAGGCAAAAATAGTTAGTCTTTAAAATCAAAAGAACTGTGGTTGATTTCCTTCATTACTTCAAATGATGATGGTTTTTGATTTTGTTTTATGATAGTCCAAAGACATAGAGAAAATATTTTCTCAACTGTTCACTGTTTGACAAACTACTCAGTCTGTGCAGCAAGATGGCCAAGCCCCTATATGAAGAGTGCCTAATGATAAAGTATTGAAATGGTGATAGTAATGGCTGGGAAACAAGTATTAAATCAACTCACCTTACACATTAAAATCTATTAAGCTATTTATTGCTCTTATTATCAGAGGCTTCCTCCAATAACTTAAGAGAAAATTTTTCTTAAAGTATGTTAACGTAAGGAGAAGGATTTTCGGTGTGTGTGTGTTTGATGTGCTTTGTTTCTAAAATTCATCCTTCATCCTTGTCCCATTCACAGATTAAATTTTCTGGCAAATGTCAACTGGAAAAGACACTTATTGCTATCCCAGATCAATGTTATCTGATCATTTCTCAGACACGAACAAGTATTTTTGTAAGTATTATTTGTCCAGTTGTGTTTTCCAGAAACCAGGATCTTAATTATTTCTTTCTTGATAAATCTAGACAAATCTACAAAAAGAGTTCTCAACCTGAAACTATGAACAATATTTCAACTTCATTTTAAGCATCATAAAATTCTTTTTATAAGAATTATAAAGTTAATTTTTAAAACTAAATTATATTCACACAGCTAACATCATACTCAATGGTAAAAGACCCCATGATAAGGAACAAGACAAGGGTTTCACTTCTGCCACTAATATTCAATGTGGTATTGGAAATTCTAGCTAGAGAAATTAAGCATGAAAAAAAAAAATACAACTAGATTGGAAAGGAAGAAGTAAAATCATCCTGCTTGCAGATGACATGCTCTCCTATGTAGAAAATCCTGATTCCACAAAAATACTATTAAAGCTAATAAATTTAGCAATCTTGCAGAATATAAAATCAATACAAAAAGATGTATTTCTCATCATCAAAAAATCTACAAACAATAAATGCTGCAGAGGGTGTGGAGAAAAGGGAACCCTCTTGCACTGTTGGTGGGAATGTAAATTGATACAGCCACTGTGGAGAACAGTATGGAGGTTCCTTAAAAAACTAAAAATAGAATTACCATATGACCCAGCAACCCCACTACTGGGCATATACCCTGAGAAAACCATAATTCAGAAAGAGACATGTACCACAATGTTCACTGCAACACTATTTACAATAGCCAGGACATGGAAGCAACCTAAGTGTCCATTGACAGATGAATGGGTAAAGAAGATGTGGCCCATATAACCAATGGAATATTACTCAGCCATAAAAAGAAATGAAATTGAGTTATTTGTAGTGAGGTGGATGGACCTAGTATCTGTCATACAGAGTGAAGTAAATCAGAAAGAGAAAAACAAATATCATATGCTAACACATATATATGGAATCTAAAAAGAAAAAAAAAATAGTTCTGAAGAACCTAGGGGCAGGACAGGAATAAAGACGCAGACATAGAGAATGGACTTGAGGAAACAGGGAGGGGGAAGTGTAAGCTGGGACGAAGTGAGATAGTGGCATGGACATATATACACTACCAAATGTAAAACAGATAGCTAGTGGGAAGCAGCTGCATAGCACAGGGAGATCAGCTCTGTGCTTTGTGACCACCTAGAGGGGTGGGATAGGGAGGGTGGGAGGGAGACGCAAGAGGGAGGGGATATGGGGATATATGTATAAGTATAACTGATTCACTTTGTTGTACAGCAGAAACTAACACAACAATGTAAAGCAATTATACTCCAATAAAGGTGTTAAAAAAAAAAAAAGATACATTTCTGTTTGTTTTTCTTTTATACAGCAGGTTCTTATTAGTCATCCATTTTATACACATCAGTGTATACATGTCAATCCCAATCGCCCAATTCGTCACACCACCATCTCCAGTCCCCCGGAAAAAGAGATGCATTTCTATACATGAACAATCCAAAAAGGAAATTAAGAAAACAACTCCCTATACAATAGTATCCAAAAGAATAAAATATTTAGAATAAATTTAACCAAGGAGGCAAAAACTTGTTATACTGAAAAATATAAAACATTGCTGAAATAAATTAAAGAATACATAAATAAGTGGAAAGACAGCCTGTGTTTCTGGAAGGGAATACCTAATATTGTTAAGATGACAGTATTACTCAAATCAATCTACAGATTCCATGCAATTCCTGTCAAAATCCCGATGGCGTTTTTTGCAGAAATAGAAAACCCATCCTAATTTTCATATGGAATATCAAAGGACTCTGAATAGTCAAACAATCTTAAAAAAGAACAAAACTGGAAAACTCACATTTCCTGATTTCAAGACTTACTACAGAGCTATAAAAGATTATGAAAGTAATCAAAAACAATGTGGTACTAAGATAAGGACAAATAGACAAATGGAATAAAATAGAGGTCCAGAAATAAACCTCAGGTATATGGCCAATTGATTTTCAACAAGGATATCAAGGCCATTCAGTGGGGAAAGGGTGATACATTCAACAAATGGATTTCCTTTTTTTTAAAGGCTGAGTAATACTCTATTATATATATATTATAAATTCCATTCCATAATATTCAATTATATATATGTATATGTATAGATCACATTTTCTTTATCCATTCATCTGCTGACAGACCCTTAGGTTGTCTTGGTTACTATGAATAATGCTGCAGTGAACATGGGAGTACAGATATCTCTTTGAGATCCTGATTTTATTTCCTCTGGATATGATTGTTGGATCATATGGTAGTTCTACTTTTAATTTGTGGAGGAACCTCCATACTGTTTTCCGTAACGGCTAGACAAAGTTACATTTCTACCAACAGTGAAAAAATACTCACATACTCATTCTCTCCACATACTTACCAACATTTTACTTCTGACTTTTTGATAACTATCTTAACAGGAATAAGATAATATCTTATTGTGATTTTGATTTGCATTTCCCTGATGATTAGTAACGTTGAACATCTTTTCATACACCTATTGGCCATTTATATGTCTTCTTTACAAAAAAGCCTATTCAGCTCCTTTGCCTGTTTTTAATTTTTTTGGCTTTGTGTTTTATGAATTCTTTATATACTTTGGATTTTAACCCCTTATCAGACATATAGTTTGCAAATATTTTCTCCCAAGAAATGCTTACCTTTAGTTAAATTTACTATGATTTAAGCCTGAGATCTAACTATTTGTGAGTGTATACCTTCATATATGATTTGTCATAAATCTTGTTCAAATACTATATTTGTATATAGGGTGACTGTATAATTTACTATTCAAGCCCTAGACACTTTATGAATGAAAGAGAGGACTATTAATAATTATGCTAAGACAACTGGCAAAAACCAGACCTGTCCTGGGCAAACCAAAATGTCTAATCACCTAGTCATATGTCACATCTGGGACAGGTCTCTTTTCTTAGAAGAGCAGTGTCTCTTTGAGTTAAATTATCGAGATTTGTAGTATGACTTGTCTTCCTAGAAAAAATAGTGAGGACAAATGAAAATTTCAATGCAGAAATTTGCTTGCTTCTATCACATATAATATTACTTAAATGCAAATATTATACTGACTGGCAAAATAGATGCATATGCTCTTGCAGCACTTCACTAAGAAAATATTTATGGAGGGGTACTAAGGGCACAATTTGCAATTAAAATCACAAATACATTATTGCTTACTAAAAGGCTTGCAAATGAGTGGAAATTTACTGTATGTTATTAATGCTTTAGTGTGTAAGAGCAAATCTTGCAAACTAAGCAAGATAGAGGCTATCCAAATGAACTATGAGAGCTTTTTTGGTAGAGCACATTTTTGAGGACAGTGTTGGTTTTTTTAATAACTGTTGCAATGAAGCACCACTTTTTAATATTGTACCTTAACAGAGCCATTTGCTAGGTAATTATTCCCCCAAAAAGAATTTTTACAAATACATATTACATGTACTTAATCACCCCATAAGTACTTTGAGAGTGGAAGTTTATGGAAAGGTATAAACCAGCAGAGAGTAAAAAATAATTTACAAATACAGTGTCCAATTAATACTCTGCAGCTGTGAAATTGGAAATCTGGAGCGGGGCAGAAGCTGATATTAAAAAGAGATGTTTCTTATTCCACTCCTGGATATAAATCTGAAAAAAACCAAAAACACTAATTTGAAAAGATATGTGCACCCCAACGTTCATAGCAGCATTATTAACAATTGCCAAGATATGGAACGAACCTAACTGTCCATCAACAGATGAATGGATAAGGAAGATGTGGTATACATATACAATGGTATACCACTCAGCCGTAAAAAAGAACAAAATCTTGCCATCTGCAGCAATACGGATGGACTTGGAGGGCATTATGCTAAGTGAAATAAGTCAGACAGACAAAGACATATACTGTAGTATCACTTATATGTAGAATCTAAAAAATACAACAAACTAGTGAGTATAACAAAAAAGAAGCAGACTTCCACAGATATAGAGAACAAACTAGTGGTTACCAGTGGGGAGAGGGAAGGGGGGAGGGGAAATATTGAGGTACAGGAGTAAGAGGTACAAACTATTGGTATAAGATAGGCTATGAGGATGTATTGTACAATGTGGGGAATATAGCCAATATTTTGTAATAACTGTAAATGGAGTCTAATCTTTAAAAATTGTATAAAAATAAAATAATAAAATAAAATTTCAGTAGAAATAATGTCAATTTAAAAAAAGAGAGAGGGCTTCCCTGGTGGCGCAGTGGTTGAGAATCTGCCTGCCAATGCAGGGAACACGGGTTCGAGCCCTGGTCTGGGAAGATCCCACATGCCGCGGAGCAACTGGGCCCGTGAGCCACAATTGCTGAGCCTGCGCGTCTGGAGCCTGTGCTCCGCAACAAGAGAGGCCGCCATAGTGAGAGGCCCGCGCACCGCGATGAAGAGTGGCCCCCGCTTGCCGCAACTAGAGAAAGCCCTAGCACAGAAACGAAGACCCAACACAGCCATAAATAAAATAAATAAATAAATAAAGTACTTTAAAAAAAAAAAAAGAGAGAGATGTTTCTTCACTACCTCTGAGGATGTTCCTCCCATGTACAAAGAAAGCTATGAGTGTAGCTCCTGGCCTCTCTCCGCCTCTTCACATACTCAGTCCTGGGAACAGTACTCAGCTTAGTTTTGTCATGAGATTCTCCACAAGTGGAAAGAACATTGAAATCGTCTGGTTTATCTTTAATTTTAATTTAGGGTAGCTAATATCCAAAGACTTGTTCTTTGCTTCAGTTGTCCCATCTAAGTTAGAGGTAATCCTAGAGAAAATCTCAGGTCATACTTCTGTCACATCGTGCTTCTACATGTGTTGGTTTTCTGTCCTTGAATTTCTCTTGTCACTTAATAAGCTTCAGTTTGCATATCACAATAGAAAGGAAGTTGAAAAACACCATAAGATAATTTAGGTATGTGGGGAGGCATAGTTATCATAAATCAAGCTTTAATAACCGACAACATATCCAAGCCTAAGCTTAAGTAGGGTACTATGTCATTTAACTAAGTGCTGTCGTGTTTTCGAATTTTTTGTGTGTCCTCTAAGAAATGATACAACACCATAATTTTACCCCTAAGCCTGTCAACGCATCCAAATTCTGATTTGAAGACTTTAAAATAACAAATGAATTGAACTGTGAGTAGGTTTGAAATAGTGTTCTTTTATTTAATTGCATTACAGTGTGCCTTAGCAAAGTAAATATGTATGTATGACATACATGTATATGTATATGTATGACATTAGCAAAGTAAATTCTGCTCAGACTAATGTGTGAGATTTATTCTTTTCATGTACTTTCACATATATCATTTGCCTCACTTCACAAGATGTTAGATATCCCTTCTTATTATTGAAGTACACACAGCAAGTTTGTATTCAACCCAGTTTGTATAACCCTATCTACATAAAGTTATGTATTAACCTACCCAAAACTTTTGAAAATTCTTTTTCCGTCTATAACTGTATGCCTTATGAAATCATGATGTGGAAATAAATAAATGCCTAACATAATGTGAAATTAAATATAATTTTCATTGAGCCTGAGAAAAAAAAAACTTTCCTCTTCATATCACTCACATGATACAACTGAGCACACGACAAATATCAAATTGTCTAATTGTCGGATTATCAAATGTTTCCTGATTTCTCTTTTATTTCCCAATAAGAAGGAAAATGGTTGCCTTTCATGGGTAGCATTTCAAAGACAGTCAAATAACCTCCAACTCCTTGTGCTCTGGAACTCTAAAATACTATTTCAGTGGTGCTCTTGGCAGGTAGCACTGCCTCAGTTTTTATTTCATGTGTTTATTCATTTGACAACTACTTTTTGGATGGTTAATATGTAAAAAGAAGCATTAAAATAACTACCTTGCCCTTGATAAATTTACCATTGATCTAGCCAGAGGAAAAAAATGGTTACTCTTTTAGCGCCAAAAAGCAACAAACTAGTTCTTTCTGCTTCCTGTATGATAGCATAATTCATATCAATGGAATAAATAAAGGCTTGTATGTCTTCCTTCCACTTAGATGGACATAGATGTGATATCTGAAATATCAGTCTTAGTGCTGCTAAAGAGTAAAGTGTGAAATAATTGACTTTTTGTATTTTTTAAGTAAAGTGTGTTAAATAATTTTTGGCAATGTGAAGTTAAACCCTTAGACAAGTAGATGATAGAGGCAAAAAGTACTCTGTATTATTGTAAAATGAAAAGGCAGGAGTTTCACTTCAAGCATTGCAGATGAGATGGTTGAGACCAACCTCCTTTTTGAGAGAAACTATGCAACATATTTTGAACAAATCAGGCAGGAGAAAAGAACCCAGAGAAGTTAACCCAGCATTTGGAGCTGCTTTTCCTCCAGATGTTTCTACTGAAACTGAAACAGATACTAAGAGACTAGAAGTTGACCATAGGTTTCAAAAGACTCATGGAACTAGAAGAAGAAAAAGTATATTTTAGAGCCACCAAAAAGATGTTGATAAACCAAACAAGTTAAACATTTAAGAAAGGCTGATCTGAAAATTCAATAAGCAAAACTAAAAGCTAGTTTTGAATCTCAAGTGTTGATTGATTAAAATTATCTATGCTACAACTCTCCCTTAAGTAACAGCCAACCAGAAGCTAACACCATTGCTCTCTGGAGAAAGAAAACATCATCCAGAGCCTCAAATTATTTCTAATTTTTTTCCTATACCATGGTCAGCACTCAATAAAAAAATACCAGCATATAAGAAGATAAGACCATGTTAGTTAAAACCAAAGAAAACAACATGACAAATAATCACATCCACAAAGAAATCAGAAATCACATCTACAAAGAATCCAGAAAAAGGAGATATCACACAGAATTTTAATACAATTTTGCTTAATATGCCCAAGGAATTAAAATATATCATTAAGAATTTTCAAAAAAAAAGAAAGAATTTTCACAGAGTACTGAAAGCTACAAAGCTATGAAAAGGAACCAAGGGTAACGTCAAAACTGAAAAATGTGAAAACTGAGATTAAAACCTCATGGATAGGTTTAGTAGAAGATTAGACAACTGAAGAGAGCTTTGGTTAACTGGAAGATTTCTAAGATTAACATATTCAGAGTGAAACACAGAGAACAGAATGTATACAAAATGTAGGAAGTGTTGGAGTCATATGTGGATATGGTGAAAATGTCTTACATATGTGCAACTAGAGTCCCAGATTGAGAAGAAAGGTAAAAGATCAGAAATATTTGAAGAGAATGCCTGAGAATGTATTAAATCTGACAAGTCATTAAACTATAGTTTCAAGAGGTAACTACGTATCCCTACTAGAAAACACACATATAAACACACACACACATACTCTCTTAAGTATTGAATTATTTTCCTAGAACTTTCATAAAAAATTACCACAAACTTAGTAGCTTCAGCCAACATAAATTTATTATCTCCCTGTTACTGAGGCCAGAACTCTGAAATCAAGGTGTCAGTAGGGCTATGCTCCCCCAGAAGACCCTATAGAAAATCTCCTTTGCTATTTCCTAGCTTCTGATGTCTCCTAGCAATTCTTGACATTCCTTGGCTTATAGCTTCATCATTAAAATCTCTGTCTATTTTCACATGGCCTTCTCTCTGCCTCTGTGTGTCCTTTTCTGTCGATTATAAGGACATTCCCATTGGCTCTAGGGCCTATCCTAATCCAATATGATCTCATCTTGATCCTTATCCTAATTATATTTGCAAAGACCTATTTCCAAATAAGATGATATACTGACATTCTGGGTAGATCTGAATTTTGGGGGAGACACTATTTAATCTACTACAGATATATATAATAATAAAATTGCTGGAAAAAATGACAAAGAGAAATACTTAAAAGTTTGAATAGAAATAAACTGTTAGCTGATGCTTCAAAACAAGTAAGTCAGAAGCCAATGGAATTATATTTTAATAGTGATGAACTAAAACAATTGCCAATCTAAAATTCTATACTGAGCAAAATATCATTTTAAAAGGAAGTTGAAACAAAGACACTTTAAACAAATAAAAGCTGACGGAAAATTTAACAAATACACTTGTATTAATGAGTCTGTAGTAAGTGTTCTCAGATAGAAGAAAATTTATTCTAGATGAAAACTCAAAGATACAGGGTCAGACAAATAGCAAAAGAAAGAAGGATTTTGTGTTTAAATTTAAGTGAATAATAATTATATAAAGTAATTATAATAATTTATTATAAGATTTAAAAATACACACACATACACATAGAAAAAAAGGATGAAAACAGCGTCCACATGTGGTTGAACTCTCCAAATTTCAAAGTAGACATTAAGGCAAAAGTCACCACTAGATATAAAAAGAGATGTTTTATAATAATAAAATAATTTATTCACTTGGAAAATAAAATAATTATAAATTTCTATATACATGAATAACAATGTGATTTCAAACATGTAAAGCAAACATTGACATACTTAGAAATTAAAGAGTCAAATTAACAATCACAGTGAGCATTTTATACACCCATGTCAGCAACTGTTAGAACAAGCAGGAAAAAAATAGGAAATTTGAACAACACAATTAACGGAATGAACCTTGTTGATATATAGTGCGCTGCTCCAACAATTGCAGAATGTATATACTTTTTTCAAGTTCACATGGAACAATCACAAAAACTAATCATCATCTGGTTCATAAAGTTGGATTCAAAGGGAATTTCAAAAGGAAAACATGAAAGAGTATATTCTTTTGCCACACTGCAATTAAGCTAGAAATCAATACAAAAAGATAATATTAAATCTCCAAACATTTGGAAATTAGTCACTTATAAATAACACATCAAGGGAGAAATTTAATGAAAATGAGAAAGTAAATAAGAATGAAAACATGTCACAGCATAAATTGTTGGTTGCATACACGGATGGCTATAATCTGTTCTTTAAACATTACGTTGGTAATATGGTTGTGTCCCATAGTCAAAATTCAGAAAGCTGTATAGATGCAATTTATATACTTTTTCTATGTATATTCTATTTTAATAAAAAGTTATTTAAAAGGAAAATCATGGGTAAAAGATATTGAAACATGTAAAACTCTCAAATGAGTAATGTTCAGAGTATATAAAGAACTTCTACAAAATGATAAGAAAAAACAGGCACACTGATAGAGGAGTGGACAAGAGATAAGAACACGTGCTTCACAGAAGAGGTTATCCAAGTGACCAATAAGTACATGAAAAGATACTCAGCCTCATTAATCATCAGGGATATACAAATTAAAACCACAAAGTGATACTACTGTCGGCCCCCCAGAATAAATAAATTGAGAAAGATGAAAGATATAAAGTGTTTGGAGAAAATGCAGAGCAACTGGAAATCTCATACGTTATTGATGGGAGTAAATTTGTACAACTTCTTTGGAAAACTCTTTAGCATTAGCTAATAATTGTGAACCTATATGTACCATGGGCCTGGGAATTCCATTTCTGGGCCTATACTGAGCTGAAATGCCTGTATATGTGCACCAAAAGATATGAAAATGAATTCCATGTGTCATTTTTCATAATAGTTCCAAAATGGCAACTACCCAACTATCCATCAACTGCATGATAGCTAAATAAATTATGTTGAGCAAAGAAAATGGAAGAACTACAACTTCGTACAAAAACATGGAATAATCTCACAAAAAATATTGATCAAAGCAATCCAGACAAACAGAATACATAGTGATGACTTCATTTTGACAAAGTTAAAAGATTAAATAAACAGATAAATCTTCCACAGTGTTAAAAGTCAGGGTAGTGGTTACCTCAGTGGAGGAAGAAAGTGAGGAAATTGAATATGATGGGGGCTTTCAGGGATTGATAACATTTTGTTTTTTGACTTAAGTGGTGGTCACACAGATGTGTTCCTTTTATGATAATTCATTGAGCTATACTTTAAAGATCTGTGCACTTTTCTATACATATATTATACTTCAGTATTTTTTAATATATGACTAAAATTAGATGTTGCAAAAAATTTTACATGAGAGGAAGTGCTTGTAGGATTCAGCCTGAAGGTATGAGGACCTGACAAATGAGAAGGAGGAAAGACCAGAGAAGGAAAAATGTGTGGGGAGCAGGGATCGTGTCCCTGCAAGGACAAAAAGGTGTAAGGAAATTTATCCAAAAGTAAACTCCGTTTAGCAGAAATAGCCGAAGGAGTTTTAAGAAGAGCAGTAATGAATCTTCACTGGGTGTGAAGTGGCTGGGTGTGACTTACGAGTTAGCTATAAAATCTGCTGTATGAAACTGTTTTATGACCGTGATTTTGTGAAAATCAAATAAATACAGCCTTGCTCATCTGCTTCCATTTAGCGGAGAGAAAGCACAACACCAGGTAAAATACTTAACAGATAGAGGATTCAGCATGAATAGGATACCAGAATAAAATGGGACTAGGAAAAACATGCTGCCAATGTGATTCCTAAGAGTTACTGGAAGAAATGCTAGTTTTCCAACCATATGTGTGATGAGGGATCAGGATATCTTCATCTAAAGGGGAAAGTGAAAATGATCTAAAGAAAGCTAGAGAACCTAAGGACAGCCACGTCGGTTACAGTAGAGGAAAATTTTCTAGTAATATAAAGTCAAATATTTTGAAGTGACAAGTGAGTATAGATAAGCAAAAAAAGGTGAGAAAACTAGGATAGGCAATTTAGTATTCAGAGTTGGAGTAGTATGTCAGTTTGAATAAGTACACATAATGAATACAGGAAAACAATCAGAATGTAGAATGCGGTAAGAAAAAGGCCAAATTCAAATGGCCATAAAGAAGCCCCCAGTGTCTAAAAAACAATTGTAGATTTCCCAGTTGAAATGGAGATTCAGAAATTTGAAAACAAAGATATATTACTTATCTCCAACTCCCTATGAAATTGTTTGTAATAATTATTAAACGCTGTTTAGGAATTTTATAAATTATAGTAAATTATTTAGAAGATACATAAATAATGTGTTAGTTATTTCTGATGTACTGTTTAATATAGGCTGTGGATTTATACATCTTAATTTTTTTATTGTGATAAAATACACATATCTTAAATTTACCATCTTGATCATTTTTAAGTGTACATTTCAATAGTGTTAGGTATATTCACATTGTTGTATAACAGATATCTAGAACTTTTTCATCTTAAAAAACCTATACTTGTTTAAAACAACTCCTCATTTTCCCCTCATCCCAGCCTCAGGAAACCACCATTTTACTTTCTATTTCTGAGAATTTAACTGTACTAGATAACTCATATAAGTGAAATCATACAGTATTTGTGTGTGACTAGATTTTTTAACTTAGCATAATGTCCTCAAGGTTCGTCCATATTGTACCATGTATCAGAATTCCCTTCCTTTTTAAGGATGAATAATAGTCATTATGTGTATATACCACATTTTGTCCATCAGTGGAAACTTTGGTTGCTCTCACCCTTTGGTTGTTATAAATGATGCTGCCATGAACATAGTTTTCCAAATATCTCTTTGAGACTCAAAATTCAATTCTTCTGGCTACAACCCAGAAGTAGAATTGCTAGGTCATAAGATAATTCTATTTTTAATTTTTTGAAGAACTACCATACTGTTTTCCATAGCAGCTGCACCATTTTACATTTCCAACAACAGTGTACAAGGGTTCAATTTTCCCACATCCTTGTCAACATTTGTTATTTTCTGTTTTTTTTTTTTTATAGCAGTTATCCAAATGGAAGTGAAGAAATATCTCATTGTGGTTTTGATTTGTATTCCCCTAATGATTAGTGATGTTGAGCATCATTTGATATGCTTGTTGACCATTTGTATGTCTTCTTTGGAAAAATATCTATTAAAGTCCATTGCTAATTTTTTAATAGGGATATTTGTTTTTGTTGTTGTTGAATTGTAGAAGTTCTCTATATATTCTGGATATTAACCTCTTATCAGATATATGATTTGCAAATATTTCTTCCATCCTATAGGTTGCCTTTTCACTCTGTTGATGTGTCCTTTGACTCACAGAATTTTTTTTGTTTTGATGTATTCCAATTTATTTTCACCTTTGTTGCCTGTGCTTTTGTGTCATATTCAAAAAATTAGTGAAAATCCAATGTCATGAAGCTTTCCCCTATTTTTTTCTAAGAGTTTTATAGTTTTAGGTTTTGCATGTGGGTCTTTGACTCATTTTTAATTTTTATATATGATAAGAGATAAGAATATAACTTTATTTTTTTCACGTGGATGTCTCATTTTCCCAGAACTACATGTTGAAAAGACTGCCCTTTCCTGCTGAATGGTTTTGGCACCCTTGTCAAAAAAGCATTTGACCATATATGTGAGGGTTTACCTAGACTCTTAATTCTGTTCTATTGTTCTGTATGTCTGTCTTTATGCTAGTTCCACACTTTTTTGATTACTGTAGATCTGTAGTAAGTTTTGATTCAGGAAATGTGAGACTCAACTTTACACTTCTTTTTCAAGATTGTTTTGGCTACTCAGGGTACCTTGAGATTACATATGAAATTTGTAAAAAAGGCCATTGGGATTTTTATACAGGTTGCATTAAATCTGTGGATCACTTTTGGAACTATTGACAAGTTGACAATATTAAGCTTTCTGATCCATGAACATAGGATGTCTTTCCATTTGTGATGTCTTTCAGCAAGGTTTGTAGTTTTTAGTGTACAAGTCTTTTGCTTTTTTGCTTAAGTTTATTCTTAAGTAATTCATTATTTTTGATATTATTATAAATGGATGTCTTTTCTTAATTTCCTTTTCAGATTACTCATTGTTAGTGTACGAAAATACGATGGATTCTAGTGTGTTAACTTCGTATTCTGCTACTTTGCTAAATTCTTTTCTACATATAAGACCATGTTATCTATGAATAGAAATAATTTTACTTTTTTTCCAATTTAGAATACTTCTTTATTCTTGCCTAACTGCTCTGGCTAGGACCTCCAAATATTATGTTGAGTAAAAGTGACAAAAGCAAAGAGCCTTGTCTTGTTCCTGAAAGCTTTCAGTCTTTCACCATTAAGTATGATGTTAGCTGTGGACTTTTCATATACGGCTGTTATTATGTTGAAGTAGCTTCCTTCTATTGCTAGTTTGTTGAGCACTTTTATCACGAAATACTGTTGAATTTTGTCAAATGCTTTCTCTACATCAATTGAGATGATCATTTTTTTTGTTATTCTGTTAATGTTATAATTACATTGATTGATTTTTGTATGTTGAACTATCCTTGCATTTCTTCAATAAATCCCACTCGTTATGGTGTATAATCCTTTTGATGGGTGATTGAATTCAATTTGCTAGTATTTTTGTTGAGGATTTTTGCGTCATTGTTCATAGGGGTATTGTTCTATAGTTTTGTTGCAGACTCTTTTCTGGCTTTGGTATCAGGGTAATACTAACCTCACAGAATAAGTTTGTAAATATTCTCTCCACTTCAATTTTTTGGAATAATTTGAGGAGGATTAGTATTAATTCTTACTTAAATATGTGAAGTCATCTGTTCCTGGGCTTTTCTTTGTTAGGAGGTTTTTGATTTCTGATTCAATCTCCTTACTAGATGTAGGTCTGTTTGTAGTTTTCTTTCTTCAGGATTTAGTCTTGGTAGGTTGTGTTTTTCTAGGAATTTATACACTTCATCTAGGTAATCTAATTTGGCATATGTTATAATATTTCATAGTATTCCCTTATGATCCTTTTCATTTCTCTAAGATCAATTGTAAGCCACCATCTTTAATTTTTGATTTCAGTTATTTTACCCTTTGCTTTTTTCTTAGTTAATGTAGCTAAATGTTTGTTGATATTTTCAAAAACCTACTTCTTCCTTTTGTTGTTTTTTCTCTGTTGTTTTTATTTTCTCTGTTTTATTTATCTCTGCTCTATTATTTATTATGTTTTTCTTCCGATAACTTTGGGCTTAGTTTTTTCTTCTTCAACTAGTTAAGGTGTAAAGTAGGTTGTTGATCTGAGATCTTTATTCTTTCTTAATGTAAGCATTTGCAGTTATAAATTTCCCTCTTGGTACTGCTTTCATTGCATTTTATAAGTTTTGATATGTTATGTTTTCATATCATTTGTCTCAAGATATTTTCTAATTTCCTTTGTGATTTCTCCTTTAACCCAGTGGTTGTTTGACAGGGGATTTTCCAGTTTTATTTCTGCTGATTTCTAGTTCCAATACATTGTGGTCAGCAAAGATAGCTTGCATGCTTTTAGTGTTTTATAATTAATTAAGACTTAATTAACAGTTTTGTTAAGTCTATATTAAAGAATATTTCATGTGCACTTGAGAAGAATCTGTATTCTGATGTTGTTGGGTGGAGTGTTCTATATGCCTGTTAGGTCTGAATGTTCTCTAGTATTAGTCAAATTTATTTCCTTATCGATTATTGTATCTATTTTGAAAGTGTAGTATTAAATTCTCTTACTATTATTGTGTTGTTGTCTGTTTCTCCCTTCAGTTATGTCAATGTTTGCCTCATATATTTAGAAACTCTGATGTTTGGTGCATATACAGTTATAATTGTTATATCTTCTTGGTCAATTGCCCCCTTTTTTATATAATGTCCTGTCTCTGGTAACAGTTTTTGACTGGAAGTCCATTTTGTCTGATATTTGTATAGCCAGCCCACTCTCTTTTGGTTACTATTTGCATGGAATATCTTTTTCCATCCTTCCACTTTCAACCTATGTGTATCCTTAGGTCTAAAGCAAGTCCCTGTAGAAAGTGTATAGTTAGAGTCTGTTTTTGTAATCCATTTACTCAAAATATATCTTTTCATTGGGGAGTTTAATCCGTTTACATTTAAAGTAATCACTGATAAGAAGGACTTATGATAAATAAATAATTTTTTTTTTCTTGCAGCTTTCAGCTACTATGTAGTGTTCACTTGATTGCTGCAGCTTTTTAACTAGTATCTAGAGTTCTCACAAAGGTGTTTTGGTCCATTTATTGTTGTTTATTCATATCTCCATGGGGGAACAATGTCCTGGAGTCCACCATCTTCCTGACATCACCCCCATACATTTTTTTTTAAAGGATGAGGCTGAGTTTACATAAGCCATGTGTCAAACTATTATAAAATAAATGGCAATATTTAGAAAATAAGAAAATATTATTTTAAGATGCATTCTAATTTAAGCAGAAAGTGGTAGGCTGCAAAAAATCAATAATTCTCAAACAGCATGCTGTGGAATCCTAGGTTTTCCTGAAAGTTCTCCATGGGTGGCCTTAGGAGACAAATGGACTTATTGATTCCCAATCTTAGATCCAATCAAAGAGACAAGTTTTTTCATTCCAATTTAAATATTCAGTTTTACCTTAAATATAACTTGGAAAAAATATTTGAGGAATCAAAGACATTTCAATATTTTTAACTGGTACAGTTTTTCCATAATGATAAAAATTAAAATAACTTGGATTTCTCTTCGTGTAAAGGAGCTAATGATTTATTAATTTTTATGAGTTACTGACATTTTTATTCAGGTTGTCAGAAGGTAGTCAGAGTCCTAAATTTACTGAACCCAGAGGGAATCCTAATAAAGACCATGACGGATTTATGAAAGCATAATCACATTGAATAATAATGTTATATCCCTAACTGCACATTTCTCAATAACATGGATTTTCAATTATATAGAGAGAGATTTTTCAAAGAATAATTTGGAACAATCAGTAAGTGTGATTGTAGAGCTAGTCACAGGATGCTATGAAAATATATAGGAGGAACACTTAGTTTAAAAAAGGATCAACATCTTCCTGGAGAGGATGACATCTAAAAGGAAGTTTAAGAGTTATCTAAGTACAGAGATATGAGAAGAAAGGTTGTTGCACATAGTGAATACCAAGGGCAAGGATAAAGTAGTTTTCCTTGCCCTTGTTGAACAGGAACAACCAACATTTCTATTTTATTAAAGCATACAATGTGAGAGAGTAGTTGTAAAGAGATTGTTAGAATCCATGCATGGAAGTTTTTGTATGCCATGCTTAGAAACCTGGGCTTGATACTACAGGGGTATAAGAAAGGAAATGACATTTTCTGGTTTGTATTTTAAATAAAGTACTCTATCAATATTTTTAGTGGTTGGTTTGCAGATGAAGACTGGAGTTAGAGAGACTAGATAGGAAGCTATTGCATTACGTGAGACAAAATAAGATAAAAACCTAACTAGCAGAATAGGAGAATAGGGGTTAAAAATTTACTGAGGAGATGAAAATAGATAGAACCTAATTTTTTGTATGTGGAGGAAAGTAGGAGGAATCTAGGATGACTTCCATTACCTAGATTGGCTGGGATGATTAGCCTCTTGAACCCTCAATTTCCTGGTCTGTAAGATCACATAATATTGTAGACACATCAAAGGATTAAACAAGATTTCATATGCAAATCCCTTGGGGATACCCTGGGATATACTGGGCACAGATAAAGTACAGTTTCCCTTTGCTTCATCTTTCTGCGAAAATATAAAAAGAAACATTGAGGAAGTCTTTCTGTGACTTTATAGGAGTTTTCCTTTCTGTCTCTGTCTTACTGAGTAAGGAAAGTGAGGTACAGGGTTACTGCTGGTTAGATACAATCCACTAAGTTTATTGAATTTAATGAAAATATCTCATTAATAAGTTGATACATATAGTCATTGTTATCATTAAACTTGTATTGTGTGAAAAGGGAATTTGTTGAACACTCTTATTAAATGCTAAAATATGCAGGCTTATGCTAGTGAGAGAAAAGGGATTTGAGCCAAATTACTTTCCAATGAGCCTGCACAAGAATTCCCAAAAGTATGATACCATGTATCATGCCTTTTTGTTATATCTATGCACTTTGTTGCTACCATGGTAAATATGTTAGGATTTAATTGTCAATTAGTTCAAAGAATTTTATACAGTTTTATTCTGAAGCTATTGTGACTTTATAGAAAAATAATTTTTAAACATATAACTTAAAGTGCAAATACATCTTAAAAAATAAAATAGTAAAATTATTGAGAGCTTTGCAAGAAACTCTTAAAATGAGAACATTATGTTAGTATTATAGTACAGCAGTGACATCTCTAAATTGTCACTACTAAAGAAATATGAACATTTATAAGTTACAATTTCTTTTCAGATTATACATTACTGGTATCTTGGATGCCTGTATTCAGAATCATATTACATGTTGATAATACGGTTAGAATCGCCTATGCTAACAACCTCTTGTAGTGTATACATAAATGTTCTTTTGAATATGCCTACTGTGAATTTATTATTGTGTAATAAACATATGGTATTTTTAAATAAGTCAAAGAGTAAATCTCATACTCTAGAAATAAGTACTTTCTAAAACTTCCACTTATTACTCCACATAAAATGGTCTGAATTTTCTTTGTTTACTCAAGATCTGACATTTCTGTATTCTTAAGCTTGCTCTCTAGTGTTATTTTTTTTGTTTGTTTAATTGAAAAGGAATTTCCAAACTTTATAGAATTACATATTTTTATCCTTGTATTTTGGCCTACAAGCATACAAGGAACATATTATAAATACTTATAAGTTTAGAGCCTATATCACCTAGATGTAGTAAATAATCAGTAACTATTGAATTTAATCTAATTTGCATGGTCATGCCTCACTGAGAACCAATCATGGGTCTGTTTTTTAAAGAAAATGAAAACAGAAATGCAATAAGAAAAAAATATATAGTATCTTTTCAAAACAGTTTACTCAATTTTTTCATAAGACAGACACAGTTTTACAACATTTAACAGAATTCTTGTTGAGTTAATGAGCTGAGAATAAACCTTCTTTCTCTCCCCAGAAAGAATACCCTGTAATCTAGGGTAGTAAATCTAGAGATGCCTCTCCCCCCATTCCCTTAGAGCATACTTTCTTACATCCCAAGGTCCTGAATAATATCCACCTCCAGCAGCCCCATAAAAACTCAAAGTCTGCCAATTTTAGGCCCTCTCACCTAAACCTGGTATATCTTAAGTCCTTATCACATCACTCTGATGGGTATTAGGACATGGGAATTTGATGCAAGCTGTTGCTCTGACTGCCATTTTTGCTGTTAGTGAAAATGGTCTCTTTCTCTGAACTGGGGTGGTCAGCAGGCAGAGATGGAGATGAAGATAGAGATAGAGATTGTGTATGTGTGTATGTATATACACACACATACATATACATACCCACATGCACATACCTATATATCTATATCTTTACTATAGAACTGTGGCAGGCTAACTTGTTAGCTTGCAAGTAGGGTAAAATCTCAGTCCATTCACACAGTTTCTGATTTTACAGCTCCCAAAGAAAACTGCCTTCTAGTATAGCAATTTTGTTGAACACAGAGGAGAAGTTAGACACGCTTAAAATTTCTACTGGGATTACTCAGAAGTCTGGGATTAACCTCTTTTCTGTTGGGTCTCTGAATCATTAAGCTAATAATGTAAATTTCTGGGAGGAAAATTCTGAAACTGCTTAGGTACACATTTTGAAAATCTATGCTGAACCCATGTTCTCCACTTTACAGAAAATACCAAACCTGGGTAGACCTCACAACAGATAGACATGTGTCCCGCCAAAAGTTTCTCAAAAATAAAAGGAGACGTTAGCATTTATAGAGCACACTTTCATAAGAAATGTATAAGAGGGAATAAATTATGTGCATTCATGCAAAATTCTATAAAAAATGAAATTTGTAAGCAAAACATGATAAATATGAGATGATATGACAAAATACTGAAATGAAAAGACAATCAAAAGCCCAGCTGGAATAAAAAGAAAGGTGATGAAATAAAGACAGAATGAAAGAAATGCAGTGGGAGAATATACACCGCAGAAATTTTGAAAGAAAAGTGCATTATTATAAATGAGATTCTTTCCCCCAGAATACAGAGGGAAAAGATTAAAAAATGAGAAAGAGGAGAAGATATACGAAAACAGAAAGAAGCTATTTGACAGCATGGGTAGTAGGAATTCCTGAGGAATGTATAATAAAAATTGGAACAGAAGAAAACATGATTTAATAGATAAAAATATTTCTGAGTTGAAGAAAATTCCATTTTTACAGATCAAGAGGAATCACTGTGAGAGGGTGACTCTGTTTGGCTTTGCCTGGAAGGTGCTGGATTTTGCCTGTCAGTGGTAAACCAAGAATGGGAAGGAGACATGCCTGACATTTTCTAATAAAGCCTTACGCTAAGGCTTCTCTGGTTGATTGATTCTCTTTTACAATATTTAAAATTGAATATTTTTCTTTATTAATTTTTAATTTTTTATCTTAAAACTAAAGTGCAAATCAGCAAAACAAAGTGTTGTATCAGCATTACAACTTATTCATTGCCTAAATTGTCCCTTTTGCAGATATTTTGGCTTTAGTGAAATTTATATTATAGAAGACTGTTACTGAATGGTCAAAGTTCAAACTGTTGGGGATAAAAACAATTGTAAATAGTTGTGCCTTTTTATCCTGCAGGAACTTGGGTTTTGCACTATTTCTATAATTTGAACAACTGGTTCATACTTATTCTGAATACGCTTCTTGAAAAAGTTTTGAAATTGGTTATGTATGTCAACATGAAATGACTTTGACCAGAAACGGTGTGGATCTCAACAAAAAAGTATTTTTATAAAGCAAAAAAGGACGTGATTGAAGCAATATATGAATAGGGTCAGATTTACTTAGAAACATGTAATGTCTCCAACATCACCTATGGTAAGAAAAATTGTAAAGAAAACCAAGTTAGCACATCCGGAGAACCCATACTAGAAATGCAACAAGATTTCAATGACACAGGGCTGAAAGATGACTAGAAATCACCTTCTTTTTATAAGCATTGATATGATAAAGAGTAAACAAACTTTAGCATGATTCACTACCAAGGAGATTAAAAATAATAAAAATGGAAAAGAAGACACTGGTTAAGATTTTTCTTAACTATTTTGTATCTTTTGTACTATATAAAAAAACTAACTTTTAAAAATAAATTAATAAGTACTTGTCAAACAACTAATCTAAGATAGATGGACAAATATGGCTATACTATTGAACATAAATATGCAGAAAAGATAAATTTTAACAAAATTATCAACATATTTGCAGAAGTCCCCAAAACAGAAATTACAATATATTCCTTACTGCAACATAGATATAAATTATTCCCTTTTTAGAAAAAAATACTTTAATGCAATTAAAAATATTAACCATCACTTCATTCCTTTTTTTGTGATATTCATTTTATTTTTCAAATTTTTATTTTTTTGTTTGAAACCGGCACAATGACATAGACAAGTTCAAAACAGAAAATTTTTCATTGTTTATATTTCTTTCCAGTTGTTACTATTTCTTCTGTTTCATTATTATTACTAAAAATAATTCATCAAATATAAGAGAGGTATGCACAGTTTATTTATTGCTGCATAGCAAATGACCCCACAATTTAGCAGCTTAAAAGCAACAAGAATTTATGATCTCACAAAGTGTCTAAGAGTTAGAAATCCGGTCCCTGCTTTGCTGGGTACTTCTGGTTCACGGTCTCTCATGAGACTGCAGTGAAACTGCTGGACTGGGCCCAATTTCCGATAATTTGATTGGCTCTGGAGAATCTCATTCCAAGCTCATTTACATGGCTATTGGCAGGAGCCTCCAGTTTCTCCCCATGTGGGCCTCTTCTTAGAATGCTCACTGCATGGCTTTCCCCAGAGCAAGTGCTCTACAACAAAGAGAATGTCCAAAACAGAAGCCTTTTATTTTTTTAATAACTTAATCTTGGAAGTACATTACATCACTTCTACCATGTTCTACTGGTCACACGTACCACCCCTGGTACAATAGAGAAGGAGAGTACACAGTGTATGAATACCAGAGGAAGCAGGATCATTGGGTACCATCTTCCAGGCTGCCTACCACATGATAAATGCTGGCAAGTTGTCTGCTCTGGGTTTCAAAATCCTAGGTATGTCACTGATTCTTATTATTTGGCATAATTACTAACTTTCACTACTTTTATCCTCCACTTCCCATTCTACATTCCATTTGTCTTCAGTCAGCATCTAGCCAGTCCGTGTGCTTTCACAGAGTAACTCATTTTTATTTCTAAAAGACGTGAATTTTTGGTAGACTTGCTTGCTTGTGATTGCTCTAATTTACATTCCCTGGGCGTGGCAAAATTAGAAAGTGACCCAGAGGATGCACTGAAACTAGACAAACTTCTTTCTTCTCCCATTATGTATAAAGAAACCTACTTCTTTCTGCTAGTCAGAATTATACCATAGCCCTCTTTGTAATTTGTTCAGTTAGTACACAAGGAGTAATAAAAGGCACGGGGGTGGTCCGCATCCAATTCCCTGGACCATTGTTGTGTAGCCTGATGACAGTGTTTCTTCCTTGGAAATAAAGACATATACCCCAGAAGAGTGCAGGGTTGCAGGGAGAGAAAACACAAATTTCCAATTAGATTATTTCTTATGAAGTGAGAGATTCACATTTATATCCCTTGTAAGCTGGTGTAGTTAACATTGCTGCCCTTCCATCTATGACACTTTCAAAAGTTGGTTGAAGTGAAAACTTCAGTGTGAGCCAGAGTGATAAAGAGAGGTACTCTTGACGACAACCAGAAGCAAAAACAGAAAAATGAATCTTCTGAACTCTCCAAAGCATAGCCTCAAATGCACCCTATGGCTGAAAAGAGAAACTGCTTATTGCATAGGTTATGATTAATTCTCCAATTTAGATACATGGAAAAAAAATGACTATGAGTACTGTACTGAAAGAAAATTATTCCCATGGGTCAAAAATAAGTCAAGAATACTGGCCCCTTTTACATTATCATTTTTCTTAGGTTACTGAGGAAAAGTAAGGATGACATTGAATATCCTTTCATAAATTCTTCTGTTTCTCCAATACAGGATTTTTCCCCCTCCCCACCTCTTTTCCTTCATTATTCGAGAGTAATTCTAGAGATATGGTAAGAGAGTAAAAAGGCATTTGAAAACTAGCACACTCCCAGAGTTAACTTTGAATAGCTGCTTCCTTATCAATATCTCAGAGTCTTGGATTTATTGTGTCTTTTCCGTATCAGTTCAGTAATTATATGTTTACAAGGGTTTAATGCTCTTATTTCTTTTCTCAACTAATTTTCTCTTGTTACACAATTGCTTCCTTAGTGAACACACAGGATACACTATGAATTCATAACAATAGTTAAGACTGACCAGGGGTAAGGTCTTGTTAAATATATTGATAAAACCACATTCCTATGTGATTTCCTGTTCGTTTGTAAGGACTACATTAACTTTAAAGTTTAAACCACTGAGTAAATCCAGTTACAAAAGATGAAATCACTACTTAATTGTTCTTAGGGAATTTTGGCAGGCAGGAAAAAAAAGCTGTTACCTCTAACAGAAGACATGAATCTCCAGAAAACGAAAAAAAAAAAAGAAAAAAACCAGTTCCTGGGAGTTGTAATGACTCAAAAATACTTGTTGATTAAACGAATTATTTATTTAATTAGATTACCTAGTTCCTAATAAAGGAGAATAGCCTCCCTTTACCTGGAAATCTAAATATTTGGCAAATGTCTTGAGATATAACGCTAATCCTCCTCAGCATCTGCTTCCAGAATTCCCCACTGCCTCCAGGATAATAACCAAGATCAGGGCTCAGCACAGCCTGAGCAGGAAAACAATTTATAGTACAGAAGGAAATGTTTATAAAATGAAAGAAACATAGGACCTGGGTAATACATACCAGCAGGATCCTTGGAAATGTATGTGAGACGGCTTTCGACTAGGTAGGTGTAGAATATAGGATGGTTAAGGGAGAATTTATTGAAATAATTCAGTGTTCAACCTTATAGCAAGAATACTTGCAACATAGCCTAATACACTGCTGGTATGGCTTTTTTGAAGCTTGGACATGATAATGGACTATAGTAAATGAGGTAGAAATAAGAGAATTGCTTAGTAGAGCACTAAAAAACAGATCAAAAGTCTCAGAGAGGTGGGATTGTGAGAATGGATTTATTACATGAAAGTGGAAGATTCTCTCCTTCCCTCTTATGTTTCACGATGGCCCTTTGGTTGGGCAAAAGAAAAGGTTGTACTGGTGAGGCGGACACGAGTATCTTTGAGATGCCAATAGGACATAGTCTCATGACACTGGGCACCCTAGAATCATTGGGGAGATCAGATTCCAGAATCTGAGCCAAGAGGTAGTCCTTAAAGTCAAAATTTTATTTATCTATTTATTTACTTTTTATTTTGAAATAATTTTACACTTACAGAAAAATTGAAAAAATATCACAGAGAAATCTTTTCAACAAATGGCATTGGGACAACTGGATATCCACATGCAAAAGAATTAAATTGGACCCCCTACTTCACACCATAAAGCAGAATTAACTCAAAATGAATCATTGGTCTAAATGTAATAGCTAAAACTATAAAACATTTAGAAGAAAACATAGGAGTAAATCTACATGACCTTGGATTAAGCAATGTTTTTTTTTTTCTTAATATGACACTGAAACTCAAGTAAAAAAATATAAAATAGATAAATTAGCATCAAAATTACAAACTTTTTACTCACTGCTCTGTGGTGACCTAAATGGGAAGGGAATCTAAAGAAGAGTGTATATATGTATATGTATAACTGATTCACTTTGTTGTACAGCAGAAACTAACAAAACATTGTAAAGCAACTATACTCCAATAAAAATTTTTTTAAAAATTACGAACTTTGTGCTTCAAAAGACACCATAAAGAAAATAAAAAAACTCACAGAAGGAGGTAAAATATTTGCAAGTAATATATTAGATAAGGGACTTTTGTTTTGAATATATAAAGAATCCTTACAACTCAAAAACAGAAATATAAGTAATCCAATTTTAAAATGGGCAAATGATCTGAATAGCCATTACTCCAAAAAAGATATGTAAATGGCCAATAAGTACATGAAAATATGGTCAACATCATTAGTCATTAGGGAAATGCAAGTCAAACCCACAATGAGATATATCACTTCATACCCAGTAAGATGGCTAAAAGTAAAAAGACAGACAATTATAAGTGCTTGGAAGGATACGTAGAAATTGGAACCTCTGTGTTGCTAGTGGAAATATAAAATGGTGAAGCCATTTTGGAAGAGTTTGAACTTTCTTCAAATATTAAACATAGAGTTACCACATGAACTACAATTCTACTTCTGGGTATATACCTAAGAAAATGGAAAACATATCTCCACACAAAACATTCATGCAAATGTTCATAGTAGCATTATTCATCATGGCCAAAATGAGGAAACAGCCCAATGCCCATCAACGGATGAATGGATAAACAAATGTGGTATATCCATAGAGTGGAGTGTTATTCAACCGTGAAAAGGAATGAAGTATTCAGACATGTTACAATAGTGATGAACCTTGAAAACATTACACCAAGTGAAAGAAACCAGTCACAAAAAGACACATATTATATGAATGTCAATAACAGGCAAATCCATAGAGACACAAGTAAATTAGTGGTTGCCAGGAAATGGGGGCAGGGGAGGAGATGAGGAATGACTAATAGATATAGGATGTCTTCTTGGGGTGAGGAGAAGCTTCTGAAATCAGATAGTAAATTAGATAGTGAATCAGATACAATTCTGAATTGTACATTTTAATAGAGTGAATTTTATGGTATATAAAATATATCTCAATAAAGCTGTTATTAAAAAAAAACACAAAATCTAATAGAAAAACACTAAAGCCCTATATCTATTAAAGAAAAAATTTTTAAATAGTACAGAGAGTTCATATATACTCTTCATTCAGCTTCCTCTGATGTTACCAACCTACATAACTTTAGCACAATAATCAAAACCAAGAAATTAACACTGGTGTAGTGCTGGTAACTAAACGATGGAGCTTTTTCAAATTTCACCAGTTATGCCACTATTGTCCTTTATCTGTTCCAAGATCCAATCCAGTCAGGGTGAAATATGTCTGGAACCAGGAGACACCCTGGGATATCTCCTTAATCTTTTAAAATACTTTTTAACTCAGGAATTAAGAATTATAAGATTTTTTTTTGAGGTAGATAAAAAGGGAAGAAGGGAAGAAGGAGGGAAGACAAGAAAAGCTCTCAAGATAGACAAGCAGATGCTAAATGAAATAAGTCAGCCAGAGAAAGACAAATATTGTATGATCTCACTTACATGTGGAATCAAAAAAAAAAGTTAAGGTCATAGATAGAACAAATGGGTGGTTGCCAGAGGCAAGGGGTGGGGAATGGGTAAAATGCATGAGGGGGTCAGAAGGTACAAACTTCCAGTTACAAGATATATTAGTCCTGGGGATGTCATGTACAGCATTGTGACTATAGTTAACAACAATATTGTTTTGTATATTTGAAAGTTGCTAAAAGAGTAGATCTTAAAAGTTCTCATCACAAGAAAAGAAAATTTTGTAACTGTGTGGTTAGAGATATTAACCAAACTTACTGTGGTAGTTGTTTTATAGTATATACATGTATCAAATCATTATGTTGTACACCTAAAATTAATGCAATGTTATATGTCAATTATATCTCAATTAAAAAAAAAAATCAGTAGTTGCTGAGGACTTGGGGTTGGGGGACAGGAAAGGATAAACCAGAAGAATAAGTGGAGCACAGGGGACTTTTAGGGAAGTGAAACTATTCTGTATGATACAGTAAGGGTGGGTGCATGTCATTATACATTTGTCAAAAACCACAGAAGGCACAATACAAATAATGAACCATAATATATACTATGACTTCAGTTGATAATGATGTATCAATGATGGTTCATTAATTATAACAAATGTACTGTGCTGGAGAAAGATATTGATGGTGGGAAGGCTTTCAGGGAGGGGTGAGGGCATGGAGGAATTCTCTGTACTTTCTGCTCAATTTTGCTATGAAAGTAAAATTAAAAATTTTTAATTTTAATGCTCTAAAAATTAAAAATTAATTTTAAAAATGCACTAGGTGAGATTAACGGCAGATTAGAAATTACAGAAAAAAACAATTATGAAACTGAAAGACATAGCAATGTAAAATAAACTATCCAAAATGAAACATAGATAGGACAAAAAAAAAGACTGAAAAAATATAAACAGAGCTTTAGTGAGCTGATGATCAACACTATCAACCAAGCTGACTTACTCTTTGCCCATAAATTTGATATTTGAATTTCAGTTTCAATTTCCTGAAAGACACAATCTGCCAGAACTCAGAAGAAACAGATGATCTGAATAGGCCTCTATTTATTAAAGAGGTTAAATCAATACTTAATAACCTTCCAAAACAGAAAGCACCAGGCCCTGCTGGGTTCACTGATGAATTCTGTCAAACATTTAGGGGAGAAATATACCAATCCTCTACAGTCTCTTTCAGAGGATAGAAACGGAGAGAATACATCCTAATTCATTCTATAAGGCCAGCATTACCCTAATAACAAAACAAAACAAAGACAGTTCAAGGAAAGAGAACTACAGACAATATCTCTCATGAACATAGATGCAAAAATCAACAAAATATTAACAAATTGAATCCAAAAAAGTGTAATGAGATTTATACAAGAACAAGTGGGATTTATCCCAGGTATGCAATGCTGGTTCAACCTTCAACAATCAACTAATGTTACTTATTACGTCAACAGACTAAAAAAGAAAAATCCCATGATCATATCAGTGGATGCAAAAAGGATTTGAAAAATAAGTAAATGAATGAATAAATAAATAACAAGATAGAGGAGCAGAAGAGAAATGCCCTGAAAGTGTGGTAGAAGATGCAGACATTATGAGTTTGAATCTCAGTCCACAAACTTGGCCATGCAAGATACATAGCATTCTTTAATTTTCTTTAATCATGTTAAATCTGTTTCATAGTCCTCACCTTAACAGTCTGACAAGAAGCTCAGTATGTCATTGCTCTCATCCACCTTCCCACCCCATCTCCAGAGGTAACCCTCTTTTCTATATCTGGCCACGTGCATCAGGTCCCATTGGCTCATTCCATGTGGTCTCCCACCTCATGTGCCCTACTCTAATGTATCCGTATGTATCTTCCTTGGGCCCTAGAATTTTAGATGAGGCTGGGGACCCCTGTGTCTAGGAATCAGTTTTCCTAGGTGTCGCAGTGCAAGCCTCTGAAATCGGCACTTTTCTTGGATGCTTTCAGTGAATAAGGAACAAGTCCTCACTTCCTGCAGCATGCACAGAGGGAAATCTCCTTCATTTCCAAGGCTATCCTAAAGTCATTTATATCTTAATCTCTTCAATGAGTTTAGGTTTTACAAAACAGAAGCTTTTTTAGCCCTACAAAAATGCCCAAAGCAAAGAATATGCAAAGGATCTGACTTCTTACTGGGAGAAGGGAAATGAAACAAAAGAAGTACAAATCATAGTAATAAATATACAATTTATCCTATTCCAGAGACAAATAGGGAATTCAAACAGAAGTAAATGCTCATTGGAGAATTATCAAATGTTATAGAAGAGGCATCTTTAACCTGGACTTGGGGAGGTCAGGGGAATTTCATGGAAGAACTAATGTCTAGGTGAAACCTGAGAGATGAAAACGAGATAGCTAGTGAAAGGGGAGTGGGGTGGGAAGCTAGTGTGTGTAGTCTCTGAGGAAAGCAAAAAGGCTTGTTTGAAACATTGGAATAAATTCAGTGCATCTGCAGATCACAAAATGAGATAAAGAAACTATTGAGAGTTACACATAGGTTAGATTGATGCAGAAGCTTGTAAGCCATAGTAAGGAGTCTGTTTTTTACCCTGTGAGCAACAGGAAGTCATTCAAATGAAGGGGAAGACAAAATTAGAATTTCACTTTAAAAGATTATTTTAGTTTCAGAGTAGACAATTGGGGGTAAAGGGTAACCCTGGTGACTAGTGAACTATACCAGAAATGATGAGACTCTTGCAATCATCCTCAGGAGAAATGATAGTAGTGTGACCTTGAGAGGTGGCAGAGGAAATGGAGAAAAGGGGGCATATTTCAAAGATATGAGGTTATGCAATCTACTAGATGTGACAGTATTGTATTTCATGGAATCTACAATTCCATTGATTTAAAGTATATCATTTTATATAGCACTAGGAACAAAAAACCTGCCAGTTAATAAAATATGATACACCATTGATTGTAAGAAGCACAATTTCAGAGACGTAAGATGTGGCGGGAATTGTACACTGTGGAATCAATGAAACAGAGTAGATTGGCTGTAGGAAGAGAGGAAGGAGGCAAAGATGTGACTGGGGAACTGAAAGAAAAATGAATGAGTGGGCAAGTGAGAGAGAAATGTGAAGACTGTCAAATAATGCTAAATGGTTAAATAGAAAAGAAACTTATTTGTTTCAACTGGATATTTTTAAAAAAATTAGTAGACACTGATTGTAGAGGCTGGGGACAAGTTAGGTCCTCAATTGGAAAGCCAAGATAGATGAGTCACAAGAAAATAAGGCATTGGCAGAAGAACAAGTTTAATGGAGAGACCAATGTTGAAAGAAGATGCAAGAAGAGAAGAAGAACAGTAGAAATAAACTTTACCTAATTCACAGATCAGCCAAGTTGGGGCCTTGTGAACATAGCAGTGTACATTATCTAGGATATTGATTTTATTTCCTTCAGTAAAAATTCTGTTGCATTTACTTCTTCAGTTTCATAATTTGCTAAAGAAAATTATATAGTCATAAGGGAATAGAAAACTTATTGATGAACTCCTGTTTACATATATATTAGGGGCTGAATTATGTTCCCCCTGCCAAAATTTGTATGTTGAAGCCTTAACCCCCAATGTGACTGTATTTGGAGATAAGGCCTTTAAAGAGGTAATCAAGGTTGAATGAAGTCATAGTGGGGGGCCCTAATCCAATAGGACTGATGTCCTTTTAAGAAGAGGAAGAGACACCAGGGATGCTTGTGCACGGAGGAAAAGCCATGTGAGGACACAGCAAGAAGGCTGCCGTTTGCAAGCCAAGGAGAGAGGCCTCAGGAGAAGTCAACCCTGCCAACACTTTGATCTTGGACTTCCAGCCTCCAGAGCTGTGAGACAATAAATCTCTGTTGTTGAAACCACCAGCAGGAAAAAGGGTAGGAAGGAGAGAGTATGGGAGGGAGGGAAGGAAGGAGAAAAGTTAATACTGCTAAATTCTCATTCATAGATCATGGTAATGGTCCAACTTTACCAGTTCTTTCCCCTTACATTAGAATTTAATATTTAATTAAAACTTGAGTTTCAAATGTTCCAATGTGAGTTTCACTTAAAGAGCTTTTATTAATATTTTAAAACCTGGTGTTTAGGCCAAGGAAAGCGTAACTAGAATTATTCTAATGAGATACCCAAAAATATGCAGCTTATTACCTAGAATACTTAGATATTGCTAGACATAACTTTTGGCACAAAACTGGCATTGCTTTCCAAAATATCAAAAGATAGCTATATATATATATTTTTTTTTTTTAATTAATTTATTTATTTTTGGCTGTGTTGGGTCTTCGTTTCTGTGTGAGGGCTTTCTCTAGTTGTGGCAAGTGGGGTCCACTCTTCATCGCGGTGCGCGGGCCTCTCATTATCGTGGCCTCTCTTGTTACGGAGCACAGGCTCCAGACGCGCAGGCTCAGTAATTGTGGCTCACGGGCCTAGTTGCTCCGCGGCATGTGGGATCTTCCCAGACCAGGGCTCGAACCCGTGTCCCCTGCACTGGCAGGCAGACTCTCAACCACTGCGCCACCAGGGAAGCCCCAGCAATATATTTTTGACTTTATTGATATGAATTTTTCTTACCCTGATATTCCCCCCCAAAAAATTATACTGTCCTGGAGCTCATTGGACAACGAACTAGTCATGAATTTTAGGGGTTGTTTTTACTGACTCAGCACTTCTAGTTGGTATAAGCTGGTAACTAAACAGTTTCTGCCTTTCTTTTCCAAGCTTCAAGTCAACAGATCTTTACAAGCGTACAGAACAAAATGAGAAAGTAGATTTGGAATCATTAAGAATTTGATACTACATTTAGAGACATTCATTTTGTGTGTGACACACTTATAATAATTATGCTATAAGTGCATCAGTTTTAAATGGATACACCGCTGATCAGTTCGGTTGCACAGAATTCCCCATGAAAGGGTATTTTAGTATAGCATAAATATAAAGCATTTACACTTGGATAGCTCTCAAATTTGAAGCGTATGCCATCTTCACTCCAGATTTCCGTATTAGATCGTTACGTAATGTATTCTATTTTTGACTATTTGTTATAAACGTTGATGCTAATCCTTGTCTTGAGAATGGTAACCATTTTAGAAAGAAATCTGTGAATATAAAGTGGACAGTATTTGGGGGGGGGGCGGGCAGTATCAAGATACCTATAGGAAAACCTAAAGCCCTTTTTCCTTCTAAACCGTGCTGTTGAACACTTTAACCAAAACATTAATTTTACAGGTTCTGCAGCTTGAACTGTCATTCCTCCCTTAGAATGTGAACCAAAATACACTGAAAGAGAATGCTACCAAACTTTCAGGATAGATCCTGTATTTCTTGTTTCTAGAGTTTGGGAATAATGCAAGGTATGCCAGGGTGATAGAAGGGTTGAAATAACAAATTCACTGGATCAAACCCTAATAGGCAAAAATGTTAAAAGGATATCAGAAGCTTAGAATCTCTAGCCTCTCTGGCGAATATGGGGTATTGAATTGACGCAACGCCCACCACAAATGATTCCAAGTTGGAGGAGAGTTCAGATGAAAAGAGACCAGAGAAGGTAAATGGCTCTTGCTTCAGTCTTACCCTCTTTAGACCACTTTTACTTTGGCATGGGCATTACTTACCTTCAGAAAATTGAAGAAGTATGCAAATGGTGGAACACCTGGAAGAAATGTAGGACAAATATATTCAGAAAACAATAAGGAAACCAGTTTCGTTCTTCACAGAGTTGTAAGAATGAAGGTGGTGTCTTGGTCTGGCTTCCCTAGGAAAGCAGAACCTGAGCAAAGTGATTTCAGGGAGCAATAGTAAAGGTCAAGGTGAGTAAAACAGGAAAGAATGTGCCTTCAGGTTGGCCACAACTCTTGGGGGCTCATGCTGAATCCTGAGAATTCTTCTGAGGAGGCTTATGAAGTACATCTCATAAGGGAAATGAAAGGGAAAAGCATTTATCCATCAGTGTCCCTGCCCCTGCCCCCCACTGGTTGAGAGTGGCCTTAGGGCATTGACCCACCTGCCTTTCTTGTTTATGTGTGTGAGAGTGCCAGGTAGGTTGCTGTGGGCATCTAAGCTGTGGCAACAAAGAAACCACAAGGAGGTGTCATGTTGTACGTGCATGAAGCTGTGTAATACTGGTCTCCCCAAGAGTGGTGGATGTAAGAGAAAAGCTAAGAGGATTTGGTATGTGCTCACAAGAATGCACTACTTTCACTTCTTAGATCCACTTGTTCCCTCTGTTAAACCCAAGCCTTTGGCAGTGGCCAGCCACAATACCTGAAAGGATGTGAGGTTATTAATAACAGCCCTTTTGCCTAGCTGGTCCCAAACCCATAACTGATATTCATCACCTCCCTCCTCCATCATCCCCTCTATGCCTCCCTCACTCTAGGCCAATTCAGCTGGTCTAGGACTCTTGCCTATTGCATTGATCGAGAACTTCATCTCCTAGTGGCTTGTATCCGTGATGGTTAGTTTTATGTGTCAACTTGACTGGGCCATCAGGTGCCCAGATACTGGATCAAACATTATTCTGGGTGTTTCTGTAAGGGTGTCTTTAGATGAGTTTAACATTTAAATTGGTAGATTGAGTAAAGCAGATTGCTCTCTCTAATGTGGGTGGGCCTCATCCAATCAGTTGAAGGCTGAAACATCAGCTTTTCCTGGGTCTTGAGCCTGCCTGCCTTCAGACTGAACCACATCATTGGCTCTCCTGGTCTCTGGCTTGCCGACTGCAGATCTTAGGATTTATTCTCTGGAGAACCCTAATTAAGAGTATCCTGCATTGCCTTGCCCTCGTGAGTCATGGTTGCTGAATCGCCCATTCACAGTGACCTCCAGATACAGAAGCATGCGTTCTAGTCTCCTGCCCGGCACGTCACATACCTCTTGTCCTTCTTTATACCATCACCTGGCTACATTCTGAGTGACTGCCTTTCTCAACAGTCTTAAGAAGTTGTTTGGCTTTTGCCTAGAAAGTTGCAGAGACAAGCATCTCACTACATTGTAAGATAGCCTAACCTATCTCCCAAAAGCTCTATTAGAAATTGGTTCCTTACAGGATTCCAAAATCTGTTTTCCGGTAACTTTGACCTATTACTACTTGGATCTACCTGGGGCAACATAAAATAAGTCTAATCCTTCTTTATCATAACAACTCTAAAACTCCTGAAAAGAGAAACCATGCCTTTCCTTCAAACTAGAAATACCTCATGTTTCCTCCTATAATATCATGGTTCCTAGTTCTCTCATTTCCCCATTTGCTTTCCTTAAACACAGGTCAATGTGTCTGTGGCCCTTTTAAACAGCGTTGCCCTGAAGGGAGCACAGACCTCGGCTATGGTCTGACCAATGCAAAATGAAGAACAGCTCTTCTTGTATCTAAAGAATTCTGTAGCACTTTGATCATCTCCTCGTGGGACTCATCACCTATTTATATATTCCCTCTGACAATTCCACTTCCTGCATATAAGCATCCTGAGTCTCACCGTGTGTCCTACACAGATATTCATTTTTCTAAGGGTATTTCAGTACTCATGGTCACATCTAATAATGATAAACTCTGGCCACCCAGCTTGACCATCTCCTGCCAAACTCCTTGCAGTAGTTTGAGGAGATAGAATATCAACTGAGGTGAATTTGAAAATTGGCAACATACTTCAGCTATCTCCACCTAGGTACACAAAATTCTATCTGCAAGTAAGAAAAACTGGCTTTGGTCCCACTGGCTGAATATTTTTATTCAGAGGCTCTGGAGCCTTTTGAAATATTTACTTCCACCCAATATTGCTGAGCCAGTGAAGAGACACTAAAATGACCCTATTTCTCCCAACCCTGGTATCACAGAAGCCCTCTGGGTTGATCAATCCCCCTCTCAGAATGGGTGTGTTATCAATCCCTTTTGACCATGACTTGACTGAATGAATTGTTTAATTTTGCTGACAAGAATCAGTAAGTGTTCTGCCCATTGCATTGTAATGAAGTTTCAATTGGACTTCACTACAACCAATCAAATAATTTACAAACAATGTCAAAACTCCTCCCTGCTTTGAAAAATATGTCCAGTTATGGGCAATGCTTTCTGTGTAGTACCCCCAAAAGTGAGAAGTACTAATTTGTTCAGATATTCAGGGGAAAAAAAGAGCATAGGGCAACTTATTTAACTCTTATTTTAGAACAGTTTTAGATTTACAGAAAAATTGCAAAGATAATACAGAGTATTCATATAAACTCCACACCTAGTTTCCCCCATTAAAATACCCACATTAGTATGGTGCATTTGTCGTAATCAATAAACCAGTATTAATATATTATTATTAATTAAAGTCCATACTTTATTCAGATTTCATTAGTTTTTCCCTAATGCCCTTTCTCTGTTCCAGGATCTCATTCAGTATATCACATTCCATTAGTCATCTTCTCTTCTTAGGCTAATGTTGGCTGTGACAGTTCCTCAGACTTTTCATGTTTTTTATGACCTTGACAGTTTTGATACTTTGTAGAGTATCCCTCAATTGGGATTTATCTGATTTTTTTTCATAGTTAGACTGGGATTATGGGTTTGGGAAAGGAAGAATACAGGGATAAAGTGCCATTCTCATCACATCCTATCAAGGGTACATGCTACCCACACAACTTATTACTGTTGATGTTGACCTTGATCACCAGGCTGAGGGATCAAATTCATTTCTATTTTAAAAGAACCAAAATTAGGACTACCTCTGATTTAAACAATATTTTCAAACCTTTGTGTGCAGTACTTAAAGAATGGGGAGTTATGCTTCCCCCTCCCCTTGAGGGCGGAGTATCTGCATAAAGTATTTGTAATTCTTCTAAATGGGGTATTTGTCTATTCTCTCTCATTTATTTATTCATTCAATCATTCATTTATATGAGCATGGATCATGGATATGTATTTTATAATCAAGGTTATAATCCAATATGACTTAATTTATTTTGTTGCTCAAATTGTTTTAGTTTTGGCCGTTGGGAGCTATTTTAGTTGACTCTTATGTCCCTTTGACTTACCTCCATCACTGCGTATGTGTTTGTGTGTGTGTGTATGTGTGTGTGTGTTTGAGCATTTCCTTATGTTCTGGCACTGTAAGATACTCTAGGCTTTGGTCCTGTAACCAGCCATTTCTCCAGGGATCCCTGGTTCCTTTTATTGGATTATGGTGTTAAAACCTTGATTATAGTGTTAGGTGTGCTCACTGCTACTGGGGTGTCGTTGCTTCTAGACCCTCTCAGTTGACAGAACAAGGAAATATGTATGTATACAAGAAAATCATGTATATATACATTTCTATTACTATTCATTTACCTAACCATCTGTATAGATGCAGATAGTATATTAAGTAATATAGGTTTTAATTGATAAAATATAACTTATTAGGTCAAACTACACAAATTGCTATTTTGTGTATCAAAAAATGATCAGTTTTACATGGCTCAATCTGTTAGATACAGAAAAGAGCATAAAACAAAAATGTACAGTTTAACAAATATCCATGTAACCCAGACTCAGTTAAAAAAAGAAAAAAAAGGAGCATTGCCAACACACACTTCCCCACCTTGGACTCTTTCTCCCTAGAAGCAAATCCTCTCCTAATGTTTGAAATGATTATTTTTCTACTTACTTTATACATAAAGGAAACTTTGACATCTAAGTATGTAGTCCATAAATATACAGTATTTTCTATTTTTACTTTTATGAAAATGGAGTCATAATACATGTAACAGTATGTGTCTGTGAGATTTATCATGTGTTACATGTAGCTTTGGTTTAATCATTTTCATTGTGTGTAATAATTTATGGTATGAATGTGCAATAGTTGATTTACCCATTTTACTGTTGATTGATATCTGGTAATATTGTTCTGAATAGAGAATGAAGAAGTAGCATCATTACATTTTGACTGATCTTCAGATTTCTTGTTATCATGAAACTTCAAATTTATTGCTATTTTAGAAGAACCAAAATGTCTTAAACAATGTCTTAAAAGACATAATCACGAGGAAACCTTCTGATTATAATTTGGCCTCTCAAGTAATTCTGCCTACAGAGAGAAAATTACATGATCCATTACAAGTTTCCCAGTTTCTGTGAGAACTGAGCTTCTCATTGTGAATGAAATAAATCGGCATTAGATTTTCATACCTCTGTCCCAGGGGTTTGGTTAATGAGTCCATCTCAAAGAGGTGGATCTTCTTTTGGTATGTTGATAAAGTCAGGTAATAAATTCCAGTTCATGAGTCCTCTTCGGAGGCAAGCCTTCCACAGACAGGCATACGTTGCTCTCCTTCAGCTGTGAATGTGATCAAGCCAGAGCCTGATTTTCCACTTGAACTTGTGCAATATCTAACTCCTATGCTCCCAACTGTGGGAAAATTGAATAATACAAATCAGCAAAAATCCTGGCAAAAGTTTATTAACGTTTTATTTTAATACTACTCTATCTTTCAAGTAATTTCTACTTTCCATAATTTACTCATTCTCTTTTACCTGTCTGAATTATATACTATTGTCTGTGACAGAGGTTTTTTTAAGAGCACGAAATTCAAAATATAGCATTTTAAGAAAGCAGCATTAAAGATTTTAAAGAAAAAAAATAGATAACTGTATTTCTAAAAGCGCTGCATGTGTCCAAAATACCTTCGGGGGTTGCATTTAATTCAGAGAAAAGTAGGTCAAACCTTCTAAGATCAATTTCTAATCAAATAGCTACTCTGTATTCTTATAATATTTATTTTATAGCTCTTTCATTAATGTCATTCTTTCTCTCCCAAACAAAATTACATGAGTTTTATGTTAACCACTGTAATATTTTTCATTTCTTGTATGGATTTGTACTGTTAGAATAAAAGCAAAAACAATCTACCTTTAAAATGAATTGTACAGAAGGCTTAAATTTTAATCCTCCCTAAATGCACTTTGATTATTTTTATAATAAATTCAGGGAAATGAAAGAGTGGAAATCTAATTCCCCTTTCTCATATTAGGCACTTCAAATGCATGGATCTTACAGATGTAAACAAAGCTTTATGAACCCTATCAGATAAGTTCAGTATACTCCAAGCATTTAGTCAGTTTCTGAGATAAGTTTATAGTCTTGTTAGAAATGAAGGCTGAGAAAGGGAAGACTTGGCTCAGGTGCAGCTGTCATTCCCCATATATCGCCATCTGCTGGGAACATTGGGCACTGCAATTGTGTACAGGACCACATGCATAAAGCTTAGTGTAGATTGAAGGGGGCAAAATAATAAAGCTGAGAGGATTAAATTAATTTGAAAATACCAAGATATTAAATGAATTACACAATTGAATACTTTGTGTTACATTATTAGATGCTATCTTTTAATAATTTTATTCAGTGGTCATTTAAAAACAGAAAAAGATCATTGTACTTTCCATGAAAGCAGATGTCATTCCTGGCTGTGCCTATCTTGCAGTCATCAGAAGAGGGCGCCTAGCATAGTTTCCAGTAAACAATAAGTATTCAAAAAGTCTTTGTTGAATGATTGAATGGCAGCCTCTATATCCAAGAAGTCACTTGTTGACATATAGCCTATGGCACAAAATGATTTCTGTAAAGTGCAATTTGAACAGAAAGCATTACCTAATTGAAAGCACTCTTAATTTCTACTATCGTGCTCTGTAGACTAATTTTGGAGCAAATCCATACAAAATGAATATTACCAGAAATGTAATGGGATTTTATAAATATCTTAACACTATGAAACACTTTGAAATGACTAAAAGATTTTCATAAAATAAAAATGATGCAAATATGTGAAAATATGTGATTGACTGAAGTGTCAACTTGAATTATGCCCATGCCCAAAGACCTTTAGACAGACTCAGAATATTACTAATGACTCATTTATAAGTTTACAACTTTGACACTACTATAGACTAGGGTATAAATAGAGAATAAACTGACATATATGAGTTTAGAATTTTTAATTTCTAATGTTAGTGCTTTGAATAAGAGCAAAGTCAATAAATTCTTCCCCAAGTGCCACAGTCTTTGTAACCCTGGCTCTTAACATAGGGCTTAGCATAGAGCAGACACTCAAGTTTTACTAGTTATTTGAATTTAATTTAGGTACTATATGTAAATGTTCAATGCAAGCAATATGTAGGAAACTATCTATATGCCCTTTCCATCAATAGAATAGACAAGCTTATTGAGAACAGAAAATATGCATTCATTCGTTTTATATATCCAACAGTCTGTTTAGTGCTGGTAAATAGTAGACACTTAATAAATGCTTATAATTCACAGTTAATGAAGGGAGATTACAAAATATTTTAGGAAGTAAATACAGACTGATATTAAGATGGGGCTTGGTAGAAATAATGAGCTCACTTTGGGGTATAGACTACTGTTATTTTTCTAGAAATTTACCATTTCTCGTATTACTGTGATACAATGAAAACTGAAGAAACTTAGTTTAATCAAGGTCACACAACCAGGAAGATTTAAGACTCAGGTTCAAGTCTGTCTGCAGTCCCCCCTCCTCCCCCTCCACCCCTATTCCATCCCTACCCTGTCATTGATGTATCCCACCGAAATTCCAGTCACCTCCTACCCAGTGGTTTTAGCAGACACTAAACTCCACAAGTTCTCGTTCTCAGCCAAATGTCTCTTTGTCGTTATAGTGCCTTCCCTTAAAAACTAGGTACATGCTAGAAATAGCTAGTAAAAAACATTAGGATAGATGTTGTATAGGCAAGTCCTACAGCAATAAGGCACAATGAACTTTTCTCTTATTCTAGAAATGAATAACCCATCTCCTTTTATGCAAAATATTTATGGGCTGCTAGAGAAAGAGGTCACGCATTCCAAGGGGGTCATTTGTTTGCCTTTGCCCTTCAGCATCTTTAGCAACACACCCCAATGCAGTGTTACAACATAATGTTTAAAACTGCCTGGGAGTATTCACTGATTTACAGGTCAATTCAAACAACCACCACGGTTATGCAATGAATTGTGTTCCTCCCCCAAATTCATATGTTCAAGCCCTCACCCCTAGTACCTCAGAATGTGACTGTATTTGGAGATAGAGCCTTTAAAGGGGTGACAAGGGTTAAATGAATCACAAGGGTTGGGGCCTAATCCAATATGACTCAGGTCCTTGTATTATAAGAAGCAGAAGAAACACAAGGGATCTACTCACTAAGGAGACAGGTCATGTGAGGACACAGAGAGAAACCAAACCTGCAGACACCTAGACCTTGGGCTTCAAGCCCTTAGAACAGTGAGAAGATACATTTCTATTGTTTAAGCTTCCCAGTCTGTGGTATTTTGTGATGGCAGCCCAAGCAACTAATACAACCAGGGAGATTCTAATTTCAGCAGAATCTGTGGCCTTCTGTTACACAAATGATGTGAAGTGTGTGTGTGTGTGTGTGTGTGTGTGTAAGGGTGAGTGATGATGTTGGTTGTTTCATTTCTATTAATCTCTGGAGTGATACTGCTATGATTAGTATCCATTTTCATGATTTACATGTCTTTTATTTATTAATTATCTGAGAATAACTCATATTAATTTTATTACAGCTTACTATAAATGAAACCCTTTAAAAACTCAGGAATCAGCTATCATCAGCTGTGGGGTATGTGATAGTCTTGTAAAATGTGCTTGCTAGTGATTTGTCAGTCTGTTTCCTGGCAACTGAATGGCTTCTGGAGCGTCAAAAGATGAGGTGGAAGAAAAATAAGGTCTTGTTAAAATGCAATGAAAGCTGAACCTATATTATGGGAAATTTGCATTAATAATTTCTTAGTTACTTAGAAGATCCAGATCAAATTCTGTCAAACTACATCATGCTTTCAAATTTAACCTCTCCCTTTCCAGCACAGTTTCTGAACTTCTATGATCAAAGTTGTTGATCTTTGTTAGTAATTTTCCCTATCTCTTCTTTTATGTCAGTATACTTGTGGTGAGTCCAGGGCTCCAGGCAAAGGTAAGGGTTCTCCTCTCCCAACCCCAAGTCACCTCCCCAACCAGCTTATGCATAATATAATTCTGTGCACCCTGAAGGCACTCAATAGATATTAGAGGAATTAATATTACGCAAGTGTTTTGAAATTGAGCTTCAGTTAACGAGTCCTATGAATGTAGATAAAGTAAACTGAGAAAATTAAGCAGTTTTGAAATAACATGATAAAGTGTGGCAGGGAACAGCAGGTAAGGAAAAATCAAGTCTTCTAGGAAAAGTAGAGTCTTGGAGCTTTAATTACCTAAACTGAAGTAAGGAATTGTCCTCTTAACTCCAGTGTATATACTAAGCTCAAAACTATGAAAATTTACACTAGATTGATGGTTTTCTTTTAGTATCCTGATGGAAATTTGTTCATTCCTGTATTGCTGTTGGTGTGAAGTGCTAAATTATAACTGTCGTCACTGGTTGGGAGAGGAATATGATTCACTTGGTTCATGAGCAGTGTCACAGCATTAACCAAGGGGGGTGGAGGTTGGTTTTAGCTTGAACCCCAAGGAAAAAGTGACCTTCTTATTCAAATGGAGCTAAATAAAACCTCCTCTTTTGAGATTAAAAAAATCCAAGCTAGAATCAACAGTGAACTCTCAGAGTGTAGCTGACAAGAGATGGAAACAGGATTGACTACTCAGGTTAGATAAAGTTCTGCAGATTCAAACAGAAATCGAGCCGTCTTTCAGGACAACAGGTAGAGCATGCAGCAAGCATCTTACTGAGCGTTACTGGAGGCAAACCAGCCGATGAGAACTTGGGACCCACTTTTCACCACATCCGCCAGTGGTGGTTATACCCGGAATAAACCACACCAAAAACTAGACAGCCTTATTAACAGTGTGATAAGCTAGAATAGCTCTGGCAAAATGTTGTACAAATTCTAATTTGAGGCCCGTCTCCTATTGTGACATTATTTTCTTTCTGTGTCTTTTTAAGCTGAGTGCTCTCAGTTGAAGGGTTGCCTGCACTGGCTTCTCTGACGAGTCTTAGAGAACTCTCTCTCACACACGCCTTAACAGCTGGCTTTCCATAATTTCCCATGGAGAGTTCTATGCTACTGTTGCCTTTATACTCACCACCCTACTAGGAAATAGTTGCAAGTTGAGAACTGTCCTTGGTCAAGTTCTACATTAGCATTTCATCATAGCTGGGCTTTTCTTCTTCATCTTTTTTTTTCCCCCCCTCTGGAATGGACAGGAGTTGTCACGCTTCTGAAGCAAACCTCAGTGATGTCTTTGGTCCTTTTGAAGTAGTCCTTGCTCAGAGATCTCTCTGATATACATGTCTGAACTCTGAGTCCATTCCCCTTTTGATCTGCTAACACTGGTGAGAGCAAGTCTTTCTCTGAGCTGCCCTTTACTATATCAAAGATCTATGGTGAGCTCATTCTACCTGGCTGGTGTCAAAGCAGCTATTCATCCAAACAATATTTGAGAGCTTACTATCAGCTAAACACCACACCAAGACATGCATGAAGATTACACAAGGCTATGCTTCACATACAATGAATTCAGAACTTAAAGTTTAAAATTCAGAATTTAGAGACACATAAACAAGTGGAAGAAGTGGTTCCTTCTGCCCCGAGGGAGCCAGGTAATGCTTTATGGAGTGTTTGGCTCTTGTTCTAGGTCTTAAAGGATGAAAGAGATTTTTTTTAAAAGCCAACTTTAGCATTTAAACTAATGAGGGGCCCCTCCCTAAGAGCCTGAGGTGAGGTGCAGTGTAAACACATCAGGGTCACATGATGGGGCAGGCTGTCTCTAGGAAGGGGAACAGGTGATTTCCCCCAAATGGAATGCTGGACAGACAAATTTATATTTACTCTAGAACTAAGGAAGACCTAGGAAACATTGATTTTTTGTTTCTTTGTTATTTTCTTTAACATGAAATCCAGCCCGTGGAAAATCTAACATAAAAAACAAATAAACAAAAAAACAAAATCTATCCTTTTTTGAATAATTCCATTTTCAAATTAGCAACATGCCGCATCAGAAATGTTTCTAAAAGTTCTTAAACCAAAAAATAAGCAATATTTTAAATACTTTTTTTTTGCAATTTCAGGAAAAAAAGGTAAGCATTGAAATATATTAAGCAAAGATGTAGCTTTTTTTCCTTAGCAAAACCAAAAAATTACTCTAACAGAGTATCTTCCAATTTTTTATTAAAATTTTATTATTATAAAATGTAATTAGGTTACACAGGACTCAGCTTTCTATCAAGTTCTATATACTCTAGAGGTATTTTCATTTATATATGTCTCTTTGCCTACATGTTAGTAAGTGAAATTTAGGTAATCACATTATTAATAGATAAAATATAATTTTAGAAAGCTCAAACTGCAGTAATTAGGTTTAAAATTACTTTAAGGAAATATGTCTGAATTTTAATCATTTTTAAAAAATAATTATTCTCTGTATTTAACCATTATGTAATGTAAAGAATACTGTTATAATTTATTAAAATAGCATGTAATCTACTTTCTTATTAGGGACTATTAATATGTATAAGAGAATTGTTTACAACTAGTATCACATTAGCCTTCTCTGATCTACAAAAAACACCATTGCCTTAGAAGGCATTAAATTACTTCTACACACATGAATATTTTATCTCTAATTAATCAAGGCATTTATTTTTAAATACTTTTAGTCCTTTCCTCAAATATATAACCATTGCAATATAGTAAAAATCATAATTTAGACTGTAAGGGGTTATCCCATTAATTAAAATTCTATCTATGGCACAAAATAATTATAACTTTAAAATAGTCTAAGTAAGTTTCTGTGCCCTAAAGGCTAAATATAAATTATAATTGAATATATGCAAAATATTTATGGGAGAAAATCTAATATTATGATGATGTACCTCACTCTAAGCAACAAATACTTTCTTGGAAAGTTGTGTGTAAATTGGGCTATATTTGAAAGAATATATAAGGAAAACTTACAATTGGTTTCTCTATAAAATGATTTTTTTTTTTTGAGTTTGCAATGTCTTTGTAAAATGAATGTCTTTTTTTTTTTAAGATTTATTTTTGGCTGCATCAGGGTCTTAGTTGTGGCATGCAGGATCTTTTGTTGTGGCGCGGGCTTCTCTCTAGTTGTGGCGTGCAGGTTTTCTCTTCTCTAGTTGTGGCGCGAGGGCTACAGAGCACGTGGGCTTTGTAGTTTGCAGCAGGAGGGCTCTAGTTGAGGGGCACGAGCTCAGTAGTTGTGGCACGCGGGCTTAGTTGCCCCGTGGCATGTGGGATCTTAGTTCCCTGACCAGGGGTCATACCCATGTCCCCTGCATTAGAAAGCAGATTCTTTACCACTGGACCACCAGGGAAGTCCCCAAAATGAATGAGTCTTAATTTCTCCTTTTAAATTTCTGAATTTTCTTTAATAAGACATGTGTGAAGTAACGTCATTTCAAAATCATTGAGCACAGGACTGGTGCTGGACTCACCAACCTCAGAAAGAACACGGGTTAAGTCTGCCTGTGAGATGGGGCTGGTGTTTGTAAATACAGGCAGACGTAGAAACAAGTAGAATGTGATATTTACAGATTCTAAAAAAATTACCAAGCCACAATTTCTCTGGGTTTTTCAAGTCATTTGCCTAGCTACCCCTAACATGTTATAGCTTAGAAAATTACTGTTAGCTTACAGATTTTCTCTAAAAATCAATTTTAAAGATGAGGCATAAGATGCCAGGTAATACCCACATAATTTTTTACCATATTTAGCTTTCAACAAAATATGTCCTCATCCTCTCTGTCATAGAGATAACATTATCTTCGATGCAATGGAAAAACATGAAAATTATTGTGTTGAAAATTTTAAAACTTTTCATTCAGATTAATGAGTTTGATACAGCTGATCCTCAGATGTAGATGTAAGTTTGTTTTGTTAAAACTAATTTGTACTGCATATAACCATGCTTAATATTTTTCCCATTTAAACATAAACTGCTTTTTAGAAATTCTCTTTTTTTTTTTTCTTATTAGTTATCTATTTTATACATATTAGTGTATATAAGTAAATCCCAATCTCCCAGTTCATCCCACCACCCACCCCCCGCTTTCCCCCCTTGGTGTCCATACATTTGTTCTCTACATCTGTGTCTCTATTTCTGCCTTGCAAACCTTGCTAATGGTTCATCTGTACCATTTTTATAGATTCCACATATATGCATTAATATACGATATTTGTTTTTCTCTTTCTGACTTACTTCACTCTGTATGACAGTCCCTAGGTCCATCCACGTCTCTACAAATGACCCAGTTTCGTTCCTTTTTATGGCTCAGTAATATTCCATTGTATATATGTACCACATCTTCTTTATCCATTCGTCTATTGATGGACATTTAGGTTGCTTCCATGACCTAGCTATTGTAAATAATGCTGCAATGAACATTGGGGTACACGTGTCTTTTTGAGTTATGGTTTTCTCTGGATATATGCCCAGTAGTGGGATTGCTGGGTCATATGGTAATTCTATTTTTAGTTTTTTAAGGAACCTCCATACTGTTCTCCATAGTGGCTCTATCAATTTATATTCCCACCAACAGTGCAAGAGGGTTCCCTTTTCTCCACACCCTCTCCAGAATTTATTGTTTGTAGATTTAGAAATTCTTAGTTTGGACTGAACATGTATGGTTGGTATTTGTGAGATTTTAAAATAATGATATAAATTGTAATGGGTTTCTAATTTTTTTAATTCAGTTCAAATAACTAAGTGTGAAATATAAGATTCAGTATTAACACCCTCTTACTTCAAAGAGCCTATTACCTCCGTGAGCATTTTTTCCAGCTTTATTGAGATATAATTGACATATAACCTTGTATAAGTTTAAGATGTCCAATGTGTTGATTTGATGCACTTATATATTGCAGTCTGATTACCACTGTGGCTCTAGCTAATGCCTCCATCGCTTCTAGGTGAGCATGTTTTTAATGTGTACTGAGGAACACTAGTGCTACAAAATGTAAATAGCTGTTGCAGAAAATGAAGTTCTTATGATCAGTCAAGTTAGGAAACACAGGTTTAGACAAAGATAAAGACATTTCCTTATTCTAGAATCTTTAATATGCTAATTAATATATAATGGGAAGCTCTAAAACAGTGTTAAAGAGAATCTCCCAACTTTATCTGCGAAAAATTCTTTCTTTCTTTCTTTTTTTTTTTTTTCTTGCAAAGGATTTGTTTGTCTTCCCTGTGTTTCTCAGAACAATGGGGACAGTCAGTAAAAATACACTGTAACACCAGGAAGGACATGGCAGGAATCCTGAGAACACCATCACTGTCAACAGGCACGTGTACAATGATTGCATACAGTGCTTGACTTTGATGCAAGGACTATTCAACTATTACAGTTTGGAAGCCTTAATCCTGATCTATTTTTGGAATTTTTTACAATATTTGTACCTTTAGATATAATAGTGCCTGGTACATGGTATGTGATAAAGAGATATTTGCTTAGCAAATAACTATAGTTTGAGTCCCTACTCAATCACTTTCTATCCATGTGACACTTTGTCTAATCTCTTTAAACCTTAGGTTATTCATATGTAAATGGAAATAATAGTAGTACTTTACTGGTCTACTGGGGCTACCATAACAAAATAACACAGACTGGGTGGCTTAAATAACAAAGTTTTTTCCCACAATTTTTGAGACTAGAAGTCCAAGGTCAAGGTGTCAGCAGGGTTGGTGTAATTCTGAGGGCTCTCTTCCTGGCTTGTAGATGGCCATCTTCTCCCTTTGTCTTCACATGTTTGCCTGTCTGTGTGTTGATCACGCATAGAGACACCACTCTTACTGGATTAGAGCCCACCAAGTGACTTCATTTTACCTTGATTACCTCTTTAAAGGCCTGTCTCCAAATACAGTCACATTCTGATGTATTGTGGGTTTGGACATCAACGTATGATTTAGAGAAACACACGATTCAGCACATAACAAGTACCTACCTCATTGGGTTGCCGTATACATTAAATAACATTTATATAAAATCCAGCACAAGGTCGGGGATGTAGCAAGAACATACTAAAAGTTAGTTATTTATATTGATTTCTATTGGCCCAGACTGTTTCCACTTGAAAATATAATGGTCTAAGATTTTCAAATGAAACTCAAGTATTCTTGAAAATAAAATAACAAACTGTAGGAAAAAATATTGTAATGTAATTTTGACCATAAAGAAATAGATTTTGAGGGAAAAAATGTCATAAGATTACCAGATGTGGCAATCATCAACTCATGCTGAAACTAACATGACATTGTAAATCAACTATACTTCAATTAAAAAAAGAGTAAAAAACATATTTATATCTGCTAACCAGACTAATTATTAAAATATGTTGATAGAGCTATCATACCCATACTCAGATGAATAACAATAGAATCTATGCTTTTAATTTGAATATAAACAATTACGTATTGTATTAATTAAGCTTGTTAAGTAGACTCAATGTCCCCTGCCACATTTGCGTTGTGATATCAGGACTACTACTCAGAGGCTCTTAACAAGTCTGTACTCTGTAGTCGTTCATGTCAGAAGTCTGTTCTCCCCTGCCTAAATGCCTTCTGTTTTCTGACCACAATGCCTTGTTCCTGTTGGGTATTCTCTGATGCTACAGTATTTCCAAGCAGCCATGTCAGTCTTCCATCCTTTTTGCTATCCACAGCTGAATAATTCTCACTTTCAGGATGGCATGATCAAGTAAGACCAATGATGGGCTGGTAAACGTTTAAAAAGCCAACTCTTGGAGAGGGGTCCTGATTTGTAGAGCTGCTGATTTCTGTGGTGTAATCTGGCTCATTTCCAGCTACCAACGTGATGTCAACTGGCTTACTAAATTCCTGGTAATTTAACAATCTCCTCTGGCCAGGCTGCGCAAGCCAGCTCTGCTATTCCACCAAGAGAGGGCAAAATTAGACTTTCCCCCATTTTTCCAGCAGAAACGATTTAGGAGCTGAAGAATTCTAAACAAGCTTAGAACTAGAAGCGTCTCTGATGGTTGCCACGCCATCTCTACTATTTTACAGGTGAAGAAATTGCCATCCAGAGAGGTTAATCGTTACAGTTCCTTGCTCTGGATCTTTATGATTGTTGTCTTTATGCCAACGTGGCTTAGCAGACCAGAGTGTGCTCAAATGTTCTTTTTTCACAGTACTGGCTTAAAGATCAGCCTTTGACCTGCAGCTACTGTCACTATTTGTCGAGCTTTTGCTGTTTATCACTTGAAATAATGAAATTGTGCAATCTTTAAGTTCGCTGGGACTGCAGAGGTTCTCTCTTGGGCAGGGCAGTCCTTTCTATACCTGTCAGGCATGTGGTCATCCATCTCTTATTTAAAGTACTCTACCTTTTTTGTTATTGGTCAGCTCTAACTGTGAGAAAATTCTTTTTAAATAAAAGACAGATAGTAATAACCCAACTTTAAAAATGAGACAGCAGAGAATCCAGGAAGCCTAGGTCCAGAAGAAAGCCAGCAATATAACTGGAATTAGAACCCTGAATATAAACCTAAGCCAGTAATCTTTCTCCTATACCATGTAATACCTCCTTGTTCCTGAATGTGATTGAAGAGAGTAAGGTGGGGATTGTGCTATGTAGATGGATTCTACAACTTTGATAACTTTTCAAAAGTACAAGACAGTTTTCTATCCACACGTATTTGTTTGGTTAACTATAATATGCTGAAAACTTAGGCCACACAGCTTGCAAACAAAGATAAGAGGGGCTCTTCCGTTAAAAAAAAACTTACAATCTAGTTGGAGAAATGACAATTATGAAAAGGTTTCTGATGGTAAAAAGCTATAAATAATAAATGCTTATGAATAGTACAGGTACAAAGTGTTACTAGGGGTCAAAGGAAAAAAACAATCTTAACCTTGGCGGGTACAAAATGCCCAAAAGATTTGGAATTAGACTTTACAATGTGATCTCAACCTAATTTTCCAGAATTATTGTTTCTTACTTTCCTACACAAATAGCTCAAAGCAAACATATTATCATGTTGAAATGCCTGGCATTTTCCTTCCTCTGGGCATGTACTTATTCTGTATACTCTTCTCCACTCTCCCTACCCTAGAAATTTTCAAAGCTCAGATCTAATTGTATCTCTAATTGTATCTCTCAATATTTACCATCACCATTTCACCAGAGGAAGTCATCCCCAAATATTTGAAATGCTATGGCACTTCTTCATAACCTTTTTAGGATAATTTTCCTTTAAACAGAACATTGTATTTGTATATGCAATAGATACTTTTCTTTAAAGTAAAACCTAGGGAGTATCTACACATTTATTATAATGTGGTTACCATTGCTGAAAACATTTTTTAAAATTCCACTTTGGAATTGCCATCAGAGCTCATTTTAAAACCAAAAGAGATTATTATTATTTTACTGCCAATTGTCATTTGGTTGTTGTTTCTTTCTTAATCAGTCATTATTTACAGTACTCATTACATTACAGTACTCATCTCATTACTTTAGGACTACAGAAGACCACTGTCTTCCTGGATTTAACTTTATCATTTCAACTATTATGAGAGACACAGAGAAGTAATGAGTCACATGAGATGCACTTTTTCTAAAGTAAAAAAATTGAATAGTATATGATGTAAGATTGATATGCAGAAGCAAATTACTTAGGTAATGAGCAAACTTATAAAACTGCCCAGCATCCATATTTCAATGCAGGTTTTTGTGTTCTCTACCCATCACCCTATATATATAAACCCCTGTGAAGTGATTCTTTTAAAATAATTTTGAAAATAAAGCCAATTCTTTGTGCCAGTTTAAACAGAGTCAAGATCTTTAGATTAAAAAACAAAGTGAAATGTTGAAATTGATAGTGAGTCAAATCGATGATGTGGATAGGGTACCATATACTTTGTATGGAAACGAGAGATTTGTGAAACCGTTACAGTGAATGCTGCAGCCAGAACAGTAAGCACATAACAAGCAATAGCTAAAACTGGAAAGAAAATTGAGACTGTGAGTTCTCTTACTTTGACAGAAGTGTTATTCAACAGAAAATCCAGGTATTTGTTATTTAAATTACTTTAGATTCATATTTATATATTCATTACAGGTATGAAAGTCATTTCCTGTATTTTATGAAGGAAATTATATATCTAGTTCAGTAGTTCTCAACCCCTTTGAGATTAAGAAAACTTCAGCGAATTGATGAAACAGTACTCATCTAAGAAAAATGTTTTTATATACAAACACAATTTTTCACACAAGTTCAAGATTTTACAGATCCCTGAGGATCACCCATGGGCCCCAAGATAAGAAAACCAGTTATCACTAAAATTAAAGTTTATATAGACACAGAGTAAATATCTCAAGAATATCAAGGGGTTTGCTCTAGTTTATATTTCCCATCATGCTTAGCACATTGCTTTGTAGTAGTCTGTGTCCAGGAATATTGCAAAAATTGTCAACTGTAACATCTTTTGAGTCTAATCAAGAGTTATCTATAGGTAATTTCCAGTAAATTTCATTCCTTATATTTAGCTAATATACCAAGTCTGATCCTATTAAAATTTATCATTGCTCATATAGTTACAAGTATACAAATAATGGGTTACCCATCGTTTCTTTCTCTTTCAAAATCTGAGAACCTCCAATATGAATTCACAACTATAAGATTAAGTGAGACAGAGCCCAAACGACATGATGAGCAGCATGCTATTCTATATTAAGTGGTCGTCACCATTTTTTATCTACTTGACATGCAGTAATAACACATCAAAGTTATTAAGATTAATGGCCTAATGATTAATGCTGGAGTGCACATTTGTAATCAGTCTGAATTAAGATTTCTGTGAAGCATATGGAAAATATCTGAAACACATATTCACTAGTGTGGTATTTGTACCATTGAGTATCTTGCACCTAGTTAAAGTACAAATGAGATCATGTATGTGAAGGTGGTTTACACTGTGATATGAAGTGTAAAATAGGGATTTGTAGTATCATTGCTTTCTCACTAATTTAGGGATTTGTACAGAAATGTATCAGCAGCAAAATAAAATTCAGAAAAGGTTGAGTAAATTCTTTAAATAAGAAATGGGGAAGATTCATTCATTCATTCAACAAAATTACTCTAATACACATAAAGGAGTGTTCTCTGGTTTCAAGCCCATGATTATAGACAGTAATCTATAGGTGCTTATCAGTAAGTTGCTTTCCCATTGCAGTTTTGGGGTAAAGATGTCATCAGAGAACAAGCATGTAACACTTGCTCACTGGTAAATGTTTTTAGAAAGTCCTTTCATGGCTTATTCATAGAAATTCTTTAGATAGAAAACAAGTGAGTTTTAAAATCTACAGTAATTTGTTTTCATCCGCTAATTGAAGTATTCGCAATTATGCCCCTTGATTGTCTGAAATAGCTAAAGTTATAGCACCCTGGCACATCCAGGTCAAAAAGTTCTAATTTGGATTGAAATAAATTAGTGGAAACCACTTTGAAAACATGGAGACCATGAAACAGATTTACAATTCTTTCAAAATAGCCTGGAAAAGAATAATTGGAATTCACTAGAGAAGATTTTATCACTAGCAAACCCACAGTACCAATGCATTTGCACTGTAAATGTTTCACCAGGTTGAGAATGGAGTAAGTTTCTTTCCTTCTGAAAAAAAAAAACAACAAACATAAAGTAACTATGAAATAGCCTTTCCTATAACTGCTTGTCCTAAGTCCCATAATCAGTAATTAGATTCTGGCAGCATTCTTTATCATTTTCAATCTATATAGGATAGACGACTTAACTTGGCATAAGGATAAATATGATTTTTTTTAAGAAAAGAAATTAGAAGTGGTTAAAACTATGTTTATATTCTTATGTAAGTCCACTCTAAATGACCTGTGCTTAGATAAGTCTCTCAACCCTTTCTTTTATTTGAAACAGGAAATCATTTGAGGTTTATCCCTGTAGGTTTAAGGATAACTTTCGCCTTGAAGAACTCATCTAAACACATATGTTTTTTGTTTTTTTAAAATTTTATTTATTTATTTATTTATTTATTTATGGCTGTGTCGGGTTGAAGACAGTTATTTAGTTACTGCTGCTGGTGGAATACAAAAGAAAAAGAACTCTGAGTTACAGACTTTCTATATAAGAACAAGAAAGGATTCACCTCCAAGAATACATACACATATTCTTGATTAATATTCTACACTATTCTTATTTCAGCAATTGGAAGGAAATCAACAGGGGGCAGATTTTCCAGTGTTGTAAATAGCTGTGTCCTCTGACAAACCCACATACTAGCTGGCCACCGTACAGTAACTGGTAGTAATTCCAGCTTCTCATCCTGAAGCAGTGTCATGATTAGGGCCTGAGGTCAGTGCAACCGGTACATAAACCTTTCATCTGAGATCCGGTTCAGTAGCTTCAAGTGCCTACTGAGTCTTCATTCCCTTGAATACCCCACTAACAGCTCAAGGTCATTATTTGAACCCAAAATTAAACCCAGCTGCTCACCCGCCCTTTATCCCATTCTCCTCTTTATCAATTACTCTATTTCTTCATCAACTTCAACTTCTTTCCAATATTTGGCTTGAAATATTAATTTTCTCTTTCATCTCCCTCATTAACCATCTTTAACTAGCAGTAAAACCCTGTCGATTCTTCTTTTGAAATATTTTTAAAATTTGATTCCCCTCCTATTGTTTATTACAATGACATTCATAACCTCACTGATAATCCTAAAATCCAACTAACTAGTCGCCCTGACTCTGGTGTCTCCCTTTTACAATCCAACAAATAAAATGACTTCATCTTTCTTATTATTCAAATGGTGGAATTGCAGCCCATTGTAGCCATTAATTTTGCTCCACACAGATCATGAGCACATCTAAGTTTTAAACACATATTTGTTTTCTTCAAGCACAGACTTAAGAGGCAGTAAGTGTAAGTGGAAATGTTCTCTCCTTCCAGAACGATTGTATCACCTTGTTTTAAAAACTTAGGAGTAATCCTAAACTCTTTTCTCTCCATCCCTCACCTTAAATCAATCCCCAATCCTCTTCCTAAATATCCCCCAAGTTAACCCCTCCTTCCTAAACCCTCTCAGCTACGTTAGATCAAACTGCCCTCTTTCCTTCTTGAACAATTACAGTAGATTTCAGTCTCCCCTCCCAACTTTTGCCTCATTTGCAGCCTCTCCTAATCCATCCTTCACATTACTATCAGAATTATTGTTCTAAAATATAAATCTGATTATGTTTTCTTATAGAAGTTCCTTCAATAACTCACCATCACCTATATCAATTTCTCAAAGCATAGCCAAAGGTCACCTGCATCTGAAGAATTAGGGGTTTTTGTTTAAAACATAGATTCTCCGATCCTGCTTCAGATTACTGGACCAGAATTTCTGAAAGACTCTGAAATAATAACATTACATCCCATTGGCCTTCAGGTTAATGTCTAACTCACATGCTACAATGATATTGTTCCTGTCTACCTTCTAATTTTATATCCTCCTGCACCTTCAACCTATACTTGTACCGTAGCCCTTAAGAATTGCTTGTGTCCCCTTAAAAGTTTGTGATCTTTCATACATCTGAATTTTCAAGCGTAACATTTCTTCTGTCTTGGCTACCCTTTGCCACCATATCTGTATAATAAATATCAGTCATCCCTCAAGACTCAGTGGAAGCAACATCTTTACCTGGGAAGATTCTACTGTCCTCAACTCCCTGTTTCAATTTGGTAAGTCACTTCTTGCTTATCTGATAGTCCCTACAACACCACTTGGCCATTATTTGCTTACATACTTGTTTCATTTAGAGGACCGTGAGCTTCTTAAGAACTACTAATATATCATACCTAAGTTTATATTTTTAATACCTAACACACTGCTCAAGAAACATTTGTTAAAGGGATTAATTGAGTAAATAAATAAGTGAAGGAGGAAGGGAAGATGAGAGTATGTTGGGGACCTTACCTATCTCAGGTCTTACCTGAAATAGTGTCTTACCAAAATATCCACTGCAAATTTTATTGTATGGTATTTAAATTGAACAGTAAATATCCATGTAATTTAGGACTATCAAACTCACAATTCTTTTTTATTCTCTCCCCAATTTCTTTTTTCCCATCTGCCAGTCTGGTGTAATTACAATTTCTACCTCGGGGTAGTGAAAATTAATTGGCTTGTAAATAATGATAAATTAGTCAATGTTCATAAATTGCTCTCTGGATGAAAAGCACTCCATCACCTCTAAGCATTTTTATTTATTATAGAATAAACTGATGCATTATCAATACTTAGGCCAAACTTGTGATTTATGCTCTAAATACAATGAAGCTTTTTCTCTATCTAGTTCTAAAATCCAGTCTACCTTTCATTCTGGTATGTAGAGCCTTACATCACTGTCACTGTGGGAAGACGTACGATGAAATTAGATACCATTTTGCAAAGTCTAAAATAATATTGTGGATAGGAGAATTTATAACACTCAGTATATTCTGGCTCTAATTCTGACTGTGACGCTCAGGTTTAAATTTTACCCGCAATCTTGGAAGGCCTAGGGCTGGTTGGGTTGTTTATGGCTATTTTGGGAAGTATGTTACCTCAAACTCAGGATATCCCAGGAGATATAGAAACCCACAGGTCCTGGCAAACTCAAAAAAACCATGCAAAAGTGGCACTTAGGGTTTATAGAAGATCCTTTCTCTGAAGAGGACCAGGAGCACGTTTCAAACAAGCCCACATTCAAGGGATTCATGACTATATATATATTTATAGGGAAAAGCCACTGCTACTTTTAGGAGTAAAAGGTTAAATATCTGGAAAGCATGCCACAGCATCCACTGCAACCTAGCTCTGGAACTTCTTGTCTTTGTGTTCAATGTTCAAGCCTGCTCCTTCAGCTTGGTTTCCTTGTTTTGATCTTATATACTTTCTTGACACTGGTTTGGTTCCATCCTCTGGTTCTTCCTTCTCTTCACTATTCTAGATCACAAGATATACTTGCCCAAGGGTGAGCTAGAATAATATGACTAGGATTAAGACAAAAAAAAAGAATTGAGGCAGAGTTGTCAATCCTACCACAAAGTAATTCCTCCACATTCTACTTCTAAGAATGATTATGCATAGTTAAGTTGAGGGCATGTGATTTTCCTGTCTCTGTATACCTGCCCTTCTGCTTTTCTGCACTCTCTCTACAACAACAGCAACTCAACTTCTAGATCTTTGCTGGAGTTTTTACTTTCCTGATGATATCCTTCTCCTAAATGCAATGTCAAGCTTGAGTTATATCTCTGCCTCAATTATTTCTCCAGCATTCTTACCTTCTTCAGACTCTTTTAGCATACATCATCTGCATCACTTATTGAGTATTTAGTAATAACCTTTGCCTTTGCCATTTTAATACTAATTGCTGTTCATGTTACTAGCCATGAATTTCTTGTACTTTTGCAATATCAATGCCTAGCATAATATCTTGCCATTGCAGGTTTTTTTTCATTGGTTGGTTGGGTTTTTTTTTTTAAGGTTCTTAATGTTGTCGATTCTGTTCTCTTACTCCTGTCAGGAACCATCAAATATATTGTTTTCTGTAAAAGAAATGGATAATCATTTGCTTTAAATTTACATTTCTCCAGCTCTACTGAAAAATAGTTGATGTATAACATATGTAAGTTTAAGGTGTACAGTGTGATGATTTGATACACATATATGTTGTGAAACACCACAATAACATTGGTCAACACCTCTATCACCTCACATAATTACCATTTTTTGGTGTGTGTTTATAGCATTTAAGATCTACAGTCTTAGCAACTTTCAAGTATATTATACAGTATTATTAACTAAAGTCAGCATGCCTTATTCATCTTAGAACTTATTCATCTTATAGCTGGAGGGTCTACACCTTGACCAACAACTCTCCAATTCCTCCACCACCTCAGTCCCTGGCAACCACCATTCTACTCTCTATTTCTATGGGTTCTGCTTTCTTAGATTCCACATATAAAAGAGGACTTACACTATTTTTCTTCCTCTGTTTGACTTGTTTTGCTTAGCATAATGCCCTCAAGGTCTAATCATGTTGTCACAAATGGCAAGATTTCCTTCTCTCTTATGGCTGAATAATATTCCATTATGTGTGTGTGTGTGTATGTATGTATGTGTATATATATATATATATATATATATATATATATACACACACACACATAGTACATCTTCTTTATTCATTCATCCATTGACAGACACTTAGGTTGTTTCCATGTCTTAGCTATTTTGAATAATGCTGCAATGAACATGGTGGTGTAGATATCTCTTTAAATAGTGATTTCATTTCCTCAGTACATATACCCACAGGTGGGACTGCTGGATCATATAGTAGTTCTATTTTTAGTTTTTGGAGGAAACTCCATACTCTTTTTCATAGTGAATGTAGCAGTTTACATTCCCACCAACAGTGCACAACGGTTCCCGTTTCTCCACACCCTCACCAACACTTGTTATGTTTGGTCTTTTTGGTGATAATATTGTAACAGGTGTGCAGTGATATCTCATTTGGGGTTTGATTTGCATTTCCTTGACAATCAGTGATGTCGAACATCTTTTCATGTACCTATTGGCCATTTGTATGTCTTCCTTGGAAAAAGGTCTGTTCAAAACCTCTGCCCGTTTTCATCAGATTGTTTTTCTGCTATGGAGTTGTACAAATTCCTTATATATTTTGAATATTAACCCCTTATCAAATAGATGATTTACAAATATTTTCTCCAATTCTATAGGTTATCTTTTCATTTTGTTGACTATTTCTTTTGCTGTGCATTAACTTTGTAGTTTGTTGCAGCCTCACTTGATTTTGCTTTGTTGCTTATCAAAGAAATCATTGCCAGGACCAATGTCAAGGTGTTTTTCCCTGTGTTTTGTTATAGGAGTTTTATGGTTTTAGGTTTTACATTTAAGTCTTTCATCCATTTCCAGTTAATTTTTTGTGAATGATGAAAGATAGGAGTCCAATTTCATTCTTTTGCATGTGAATATTCAGTTTTACTAACACCAATTATCAACTTTCCCCATAGAATATTCTTGGCCCCCATGTCAAATATTAGTTGACCATATAGTTGACCATATATGCATGGTTTTATTTCTAGGCTATTGATTCTGTTCCATTGGTCTGTGTGTCTGTTTTTATATCAATACCATACTATAGCTTTGTAATAAAGATTGAAATCAGGAAGTGTGTGCCTCCTGCTTTGTTCCTCCTTCTCAGGATTGCTTTGGCTACTTGGGATCTTTTGTGGTTTCATACAAATTTTGGTAATTTTATTTTTCTATTTCTGTGAAAAATTTCACTGAAATTTGGTAGGGATTGCATTGAATCTCTAGATGCCTTTGGGCGGTATGGGCATTTTAACAATATTAATTCCTCCAATCCATGAACACAGGATACTTTTCATTTATTTGTGCCTTCTTCAATTTCTTTCATCAGTGTCTTAAAGTTTTGAATGTACAGGTCTTTCATCTCCTTGGTTAAATTTATTCCTAAGTATTTTATTATTTTTAATGCTATTGTAAATGGGACGGTTTTCTTTATTTCTTTTTCAGATAGAAAATTTATTATTAGTGTATAGAAATGCAACTGATTTTTGTATGTTGATTTCATATCCTGCAACTTTACTGAATTTGTTTATTAGTTGTGATAGGGTTTTTTGTGGAATCTTTAGAATTGTTCTCTATATAAGATCATATTTTCTGTAGACAGACAATTTTACTTTTTCCTTTCTGATGTGGATGCCACTTATTCCTCTTTCTTGCCAAATATCTCTGACTAAGACTTCCAGGACTATGTTGAATAGGAGTTAGATAGTCAGGACCCTTCTCTTGTTTATAAACTTAGAGGAAAAAAAATATATTTTTAATTGTTATATCCACCTGATGAATTGATCCTTTATCATTATGGAATGGCCTTCATTGTCTCTTTTTACAGTTTTTGACTTCAAGTCTACTTTGTCTGATATGTATGATATAATATAGCTACCCCTGCTCTCTTTCTGTTTCCATTTGTGTGGAATATTTTTTTCCTCTCCTGCACTTTGAGCCAGTGAGAGTCCTTAAAGCTGAAGTGAATCTCTTGTAAGCAGAATATAATTGGGTCTTGTCTTTTAATCTGTTCAGCCACTCTATGCCTTTTGACTGAAGAATTTAATCCATCTACATGTAAAGTAATTATTGATAGGTAAGGACTTATTAATGTCATCTTATTAATTCTTTCCTGGCTGTTTTATAGTTCCCTTGTTTCTTTCTTCTTTTCTTGCTGTCTTTCTTCATGAACTGATGATTTTCCATGGTAGTACACTTGGCTATTGCAGGTTTTAGTGGAAGCTGTCATCTCTCATTTCATTTAGTTTGCTTGTTCCTTATTTGAGTTTTTGTTCAAATATCACCTTTCACAAAGAGACACTCCCTGACCACCCATACAAAGTAACTCCAAACACAGCCAGCTATTCCACCATAATTCTCGATTCCTTTATCATGAGACCTCTTCCACATAGCCCCTTGCCTCCCCACTATAGTACCCCCAATGTCAATTAGTGTGCATAGTATATAATAAATACAATAAATATTTATTGAATGGATGAAATCACTCATTAACTAATATTTATCAACTATTCTGTGTGGTGCAGTGTTATTTGCTGGGAATATAGTGAGGGGTACAATCATCATCCCTGCCCTCATGTAGCTTATGCTCCAATAATTAAAACAAACATTGATCAAGAGTCACAAAAATAAATATATGAAGCTTATACATTATTTCTGATGTTGCAGCTGGCACCTAGATGATGCTTCCTTGAACCTATGAATCACTCAGGTTTACCAGTAAACAGAATCTAATTCCAATGATTCAAAAGATTTTAAAGAAAGGAAAACTTATAGAGGCATGGACAGTACTAAGGGAATGGACAGAGAATTTGTGGTGCTCAGAGACCAAGAGAAGAAAGCCACTGCTACCTTTAGAAGAAAAAGGTTAAGGAGAAGAAATAATATAATTGGAACAAAGTGAGTACTGAAGCCATTGAAAGGGACCACACAACAGGTGTGGTAATCAAGAAGAGATGGCAGCCACTGCCAGAAATACAACCAAACGAGGTTCAAGATCAGGAAAATGTATCCCGATGTCTCTCTCATCCTCTTCTCTGATCTGCTCATGCATACCACTGGCCAAATCCAACTGGAATCCAGGTGGCAAGAAAGTATGGGTGTTAAGTCCCTAGCTGTCAACGTTCTGGGGCACAGGGTAAAGCAGGGAAAGGTGGAGATTGGATTTTGGGTGAGTATGTTGAGGGATGGAGGGTAGAAGGGCAACAGGAACAAAGAATGTCCAGGAAGGCTTAGAGGGGCTAGAAACTAGAAACTTCTCTTCCCCAGATACTTCAAGGTGAGAAAATTTACTAATTATGATTCTGTGGAAAGGGTAATAAACTAGTCCCAAAATAATAATTATGTGGTGATCAATTTCATTAAAATTTTTTATTATGTAAGTTCTAGGTGTACAGCATTATAGTTCAATATCTATATACATTACAGTGATCACCACCACAAATCTAGTTTCCATCCATCACCATACAGTTGACCCCCTTCCTTCATTTTTCCCACCCCTCAAACCCCCATTCCCTTTGGTAGCCATTAATTGTTCGCTGTACCTACGAGTTTGTTTTTGTTTTACTTCATTTGTTCGTTGGTTTGGTTTGGTTTGGTTTGGTTTGGTTTGGTTTTACATGCCACTTATGAGTGAAATCACATGGTATTTGTCTTTCTCCATATGACTGTTTCATTTAGCATAATACCCTCAAGGTCCATCCATGTTGTCATAAATTGCAAAATTACATTTTTTTATGGCTGAGTAGTGTTCCATTGTACATATATATCACATCTTCTTTATCTATTCATCTATCAATGGATTCTTAGGTTGTTCCCATATCAGAGTGATCAATTTTAAAACTAGCTAATAAAAAGTCATTTTTTAAAAATCCTGAATTATCACTTAAATAAGGATTACTATGTTACATATATTTTGCCAAATATCTGCATTCTTGACAGTTCATCGTAACAGGAGTTTTCATTCTTCCTCTAACCTGCTGTGTCAGTTTTGAAGCTGTTGTCTCTCAGCTCTAAGCCTTCCCATCTGCACTCTGCTCTGTGATGCTACAGCTGAGACACAAAGTACATGTTTCTTTTCTCAGCTGCTAAGTTCTGCCATCGGGATGAGACTAGAAGGCAGGTGCAGGGAGAGGGAACCTGTGGATGCTCCCTGTTCTATCAGCGTTGCCCCAGCAGTAGCTGGTTGTTCCAGGAGCAGTTGGTTCCAGTTTCCAACCTTCTTCTCACACCCAGAACCAGCCTCCTTGGGACCTCTCTGGTGTACCAGCACCAGCTGAGCTGTAGACTCTGAGTCCCAGCTTCACTGAGTGCCTTCTCCAAGCTTCTAGATCCTAATGGTCTTAACTTTTTCACTTTGTTTCCAACCCTGAGGATGGTAATTGCTGCCTGTGTTTACTATCTCTATGCTATCTTAGTGTCCCCCATTTCACTTTTTCAGGTCTCTCATACCTGTTCAACCAATTCCCTGTGTTCAGGTATTTGTTAAAGTAACTGGTGTGGTTTATGTTTTCCTGACTAGACCTAGACAGATACACTCTTTCTCACTGTGCCATTATCCCCATCCTGCTTTCCTAACCCAACCCAATCCATTTGTTAAAGAGTGGAGTAGTTATCCTCATAAATATATAAATATATTGCTTCATATAGCTTGAGATAGAATCTCAATGATTCCAGAAATACATCAAATTTATTTGTGCATCTTCTATGTGTCAAGCGCTGTGCTTAGCGTGGTAGAAAGTATCTCTATGTCATCATAAACCTGCAATCTGTTAAGGAAGACAGATTTTCCAGATGTAGGGGGAAAACCTACCATAAATGTAAGGCATGTATATCCATGATATGTGAAATTTGGAGAAAGAAGGGATTAGGTGAGGATTTAATAGTTAAAAATCACATCATGCAGGAGTTGGGACTTGACCTCTCTCAAATGATGGGAAGAAGGTAATCAAAATATCGAAAGACCAGTGGATATTATTAGCAGAAGAATAATTTGGATGGATGCAATATTTGTGGGTTTTATTTTCATTCATTCATCCACTCCACTCATTTATTAAATTTTTTCCACGTGTATTTTTATAGACCTTCTTTATGCCAGGCCCTCTGAGATCAATGGGAGATCCTGAGATATGTTGGTGGAGCAGAATAGACACACCCCTGTCCCTGAGAGGCTCATATTTTAATAGGAGAAATGGAGTTAGTCAAATAATCACACTACAAATGTATAATTGTCATTGTGCTGTGTCATGTAAAAAAAGATTCATGGGCCTATGGGAAGATATAATAGAGGAAACTAGGCAAAGTGAGGAAGGAACAGCTTTCCAGGTCTAGCAATTGGCATGTGCAAAGATCTACAGGGAGAAGGAATAAGGTGGGTACAGGTGCCTGGAAGGAGGTCTAGGTGCCTGGATGGAGGAGAGGGCGGGGGAGCATGGGTTCTATGGAATGATATCCATTGTCATCTTACCAGGTGCAAAATTAGAAGCATTGCAAATCAGTAGGTACAGGAGACCAATAATAAAACAGGAAGGACACTGCCAGAGTCACCTGCAATTTATGTAAACCATCAGCACTTGGTCAGAGTTTCAGCCCCAGGAAATAACATTCCAGGCCACAAGCTGAGAGTATGGAGGACTTGAGTCCTCACCCCAGTGTGCTTTAGCAGAATCGTGCTCACTATTGATTCCACAGGGGAGAAAGAAGCGGGAGGGGTATCTGACGTGGAAACGAAGGACTAGCTCTCTCAAGCAGCGCATTTTAATTTCACATGCACAGAGGAGAGCCTGCTAGCATCCTCTGCTAACCTAACCTGTTGGTCTCCAAAATGCATGAGTTGATTACAAGTGCAGATAACTTGGTTATAGAAAACAGTTTTGGCATTTGGCATAATTAATGTAAATATTGCCTGCAATAGAAAAGTAATCTAACACCTTCTTTATTTAAAAGATGTTTAATTAATGTCAAGTGGTGTAATGAGTGGCAATCTCCCCCTGCTTGCCTCTTCCTCACCCTGTGTGTAGTTGCTCCCTGCTGCCTTGTTTACCTGCAGACTTAAGAATCTAAACACATAGAAGGGAATTTACACTTTATTTCTAAAGGTTTCTCTTTTCTTTCTTTCAGAGATAGCACCTTTCTTTCAGTAGGAGAAACTACTCCCAAAGCCTCTTGAAAATTCTTTTCTTGTAGACAAGTTCTGTGTCTTACACTCTTTGCAACGACCTACGCAGTCTCACTCCAAGTTGATAAGCCCAACCATTGGGGGCAGGTATGTAGGTCATCCTTATTGGCCACTGCCTAACAACTGGACGCCTTCCTCCTCTCACTCTGCCTTCAGATTGACTCCACGGGGATCCTAAACAAGACAAGAAACTGGTTGAGGTGTGAAAAGCAAATGTCAAGAAAACAGAGGGAATTGTATGAGGCTTACAAAATAGCCAGGAGGGATTTTTCTGGTCAACCATCTTCCTTTGGAGGGAAATGGCCTGCCCACTTAGCATCTGTGATATAATATTAGCTAAGGGGCTGAAGTCACTGAAAAATCCGTCTCTCGGTCTAGTAAGCATTTGCATCTTAATTTATAATTTCTAAAGCAAGACATGTTCATTTTCTTGGTGATCTCCTTCACAGTATTTTTAGACTTGGAGCAGTAAAGAGGTCTTAGAGGTTTTAGGGGTAGGGTCTTCAAGTAAGATTTCTTCAATCTCTTGGCTGATGGTTGAATAGTACCATAGAAGAAATGTTCCGTTGTTATTTTCTAATTTCTCGGAGTATCTAGGAAAATAGTTAAGGTGGTTACCAGGTAACACGACATCAACAGGATAAAATGATTGAATGTCCAAGAGCTTGTTACTCACCACAGCTCTTTCAAGGATTTAGAGCATCTTATCCACCTGGGGTTTACAGGTTGCAGATTCTCTATCTTCCTTGAGTAATGTTTCAAACCACAGTTTCCATGAAACAGAGACCTGGGCAAACGCTAAAATCCCTTTAAATAAGAAGCCTTCACTTCCAGAGTCCTTAACCTCGTGAGATTATTTCCAAACGATCCAAACCTGAAATGACTAGATGTGTCCCTTGTTAAGCAGTGTCAGTGCTTCAAGGGTTACCTGCTGTTTCAAAGATGTAACATTTCTTCGTACTTAAACATGAAGAAAAACACTGGCACCAAAAAGTACCTTTCTTATAGTAAAGTTTCATGTTGGCATAAAAATACTTTGATTTGCTTAAAAGTCATTTACTTACTCCAAATCAAAATATATTCATAATTTATAGGAGGTTTTTATACTTAAAAACATGAAGCTAATCCTGATTTAGTCTAAATATAATTTAAGAACATTTACGCTTTAAAATGTATATCTGTGGTTGTGAAATTTGCTTGCTATTTTTATAGAGGACTCAAGTGTCTGATTTAAAACCAAAACATTGCAAAGGAATGGATCAAAGCTGGAGATGTTTTTAATCGCTTCTGTGAAAAGCTCCCTGGGCTCTGTAAAAAAAAAAAAAAAAAAAAATTTAAGTATTCGTGGTATATTTTCTATAATATGAAACCTTTCATGGATGAAGCAGAAATCCAGACGTACATGCTTACCTGTCCGACCAAACTGGGGAAGGAAACACCCCAGGTATCCCACCAGAGATCGGCCTAAGAAACTGCCACAGTTGGTTCCTCCACGTCTTACTCTACCTTTTCACTTTTGGTACCTTCCGGCTGATTGACCTCCTTTCTTCCTAGTGATCGCTCAACTGCTTTCGGTCATTCAGAGGCTGCTGCTGGAATGAAGAGGGATTGTTTTCCCCAGACCTCTACCTCCCCTTGCCCGAAACCTCCCTTCCCCATTCCCCCTCCCTCTGTGCGCTGTGCTTTACAACTAGAGCAAAGAGTTAGTACTTATACTATGTAACATGTCTCCTGGGCCAACTCCCCAACATGTTCCATCTCCTATTTACCACTTAGAATCCAGTATCTCTCAAACATCACCGAGAAGTGACTCTAATGGAAATCATTCCAGGGCCCTTTGGTCAACGGCTGGGACAGATAGTACTTGGAGCATAAAGACAGCTGCCTTGCCAGCTCCGTGTAATGCTTTTCCTCCCTTTAATTCATCTCCCCACGCCACCACCACCAATAAAGCTCCAGAGAACTTTCTCCATGGATTTATGACAACTGCTTGCCTGACAGAAAGGTCAAGAATCAGTTAATCATCAGGTGGAGAGGAGCGCCAGTACACTCCTTACAGTGTGCTAGGCACCTTGGGAATATACAGAGAAGTGAAGGCTTCTTCTAGTGGTTGTAAAACAAGAATCCTAATCCCCTATGATAACTAGAGAACAAGATGGGCCAGCAGGTGCTCCGGGGGCCCTTGTAATAAAGGCTGAAGGAGGTAGAAAACAGAAGCATCCTGTAGAGCCTACAGTGCTTGAGGGGATGCAGAAGGACATGGGACTTGCTTAAAGCCTCACAAGGTAAAATTATTTAGAGGGGTAGTTAGCAAGCAACCCTACTGGGGTGCTCAGAGAATAAATGTGTGATTTTTTAAGCCAGAATAGTAACCAAAAATGTCACAGTAAAGTTAGGATGTGTCAATCACCCTGGGATTGCTGGGTTTGGCATTCTCTTAGAAACAGAGGTGCACAGCAATTGGCTCCAATAATCCTGGGAGAATAGCCTAAATAAGACATGAGTTTTGAGAATTTTTTTAAAGCTATGCCATACCTAGAGAGTTGGTCACAGAAGAGGAAGAGTAACTGGGGGTTCTAGTTCTGGAGAGCTTTGGGCACTGGTACCTCACCCAGAGCAGCTCTCCTGGGGCTAATCCTACCCATGACCCGATTCCAGAGACACTTGCACAAACTGGTTGGCTTAAAACAACAGAAATGTATTCTCTCACAGTTCTGGAGGCTAGACATCTGAAATCAAAGGGTCAGCAGGGTTGGTTCCTTCTGAGACCTCTGAGGGAGACTCTGTTCCATGCCCCTCTCCTAGCTTCCGGCGGTTATCAGCAATCCTTGGTATTCCTTGACTCCAACCTCTGCCTCTGTCATCTCACGGTTGTCTTCTCCCTGTGTTTCTCTATACCTTCACAAGGCATTCTCCTCTCTGTGTTTTTCTCTCCTCTTCTTATAAGGACATTAGTTATATTGAAATAAGGGTCTATCGTACCTACTCCTGTATAATCTCATCTTAACTAATTGCATCTATAATGACACTGTTTCCAAATAAGAGAGCATTCTGAAATAATGAGGATTAGATCTTCAACATATCTTTTTGGAGGATCCAATTCAACCCATAACAGTATGTAACTTGAACAATGCTAGTAACTCAGGCCTTTTAGGCATGATGGCCCCTCAACTAAGTGCGATAATGGGAAATTGCTCTTCCAAAAAGAACCATTGAGGCAGCAGCTGGAGCAGAGAAATGTCTTTGTTGCTAAACTATAGATGTGAACTTTGAAAACAGATTTGTGATATAGGTGGGTTCTTCACATTCCTATAACTTCTGTCTTTGCCCAGAAAACTCACTTGTTGCAAGGATGCTCATGTGCAATTAGTGATTCTGCAGTCATATCCATCAGATCATCATCTGTATAAATAAGATCAACTCAACCTCCCATACCTCCTGCATTCGAAGGGGCAAAGGATTGGGACATCTTTAACATAAGCATTCTGGTCACTTTGGCTTGGAACCCACCTCTGAAGCCTTAGCTACTCTATTGTGGCAGATTCATGGTATTAGTGGGCAAATTTTTTATGTCTTTCTGTGTCTATGCCCATTAGTATATACTCTGATGCTGAGCTTGGCCAAGTCACTTGCTTTGGCCAATGGAACAAATGTGATTCAAGTTAAGTTTTGAAAAATTCCTTCCACATTTCTGCTCTTTCTCTCTTCATCTGCCTCTTCTGCCTTTGCCTTGATAACATGTCAACATGCTCAGGCTAGGTTGCTGGAGGATGGGACACATTAAGCAAAGCCTAGTCATTTGTCTTAGGTGAGACCCTAGACAAGTAAGAGAGCCCAGTCAATATCAGCAAAGTCACCTAGCCAACCTACAGCTAACCAAAGATACATAGGTAAGCCTTAGAGTGCCCCGCTCAGTAGAATCAACTTACCCATAAATTTGAGAGTAATAATAAATCATTATTGCTTTAATCTACTAAGTTTGGCGGGTGTTTGTTATATAGTATTATCGTGGCAACACATAACTGATACATGCAACAATCAATGCTACTCTAATACCCATGACCTCTACTATAGCTACAGAATATGGTCAGCAACGATGCTTCAAACAAAACTTACGACATTTTAGTGCAAGTGTTCATAATAGGAAGGGTACATTTGGGGAGAGAATAAACTCTATTTCTGCATTTCTTGCAGAGATCAGGTCTTCTTCCTGTAAATCTAGTCCCTTTGTTCCAGTCCCTGGAGCAAATCAGATTCTCAATAAACATTTTTGGATTAATGATTGAATGATTTTTCCATGTGGCATCTCATAAGAAAATTGAAACTGCAACAGGAAAATCATGATGTCTTATACATCTTAGGTTTCCCAATTTTGTAATTACAGTGGTGACCGTGTAGTAAGAACTCAATAAATAGTACTTGCTTATTTGTTAATTGACTGATAAGACTCAGCCGCTATCAATTATCCTTGAGGAATGAACCAAGAAACAGAATTAAACTTCATTAAGAAAGATTTCATTTGGCCCCTAAGAAGACCTTTGTGACTTTCAAGGTTCCTAAACACTAGAGAAGGATATTTTATTGCTTCTCTAGAGAACTGATGCCTCTTATGTGACTTGCAGGGAGAGCACTTTCCCACATAGGATGTATAGTATAATCCACAGTCATGGAATTGGCCAATTATCATTCATCATCCCTTCTTTTTTTTATAATTCTACATCCATGTGTCAACTTCAAGTTCTTAAGACAAAAAGGGCATCCCAAATTATATGCTATTTTATTTAATAAAATATTTGAAGAAAAGTATTCCAGATATAAGGGAGTAGTATTTTATGAAATAACACTAAAACAAAAATACTAACAAGAGCCACCCATTCATTAAACATTGAGGAGCCTTCATGATATCCAAGCACTGTGCTTCGGGCTGGGCAAACCATGTATAAGCTCTAATTTTGACTCTTGGGTGGAGGAACAGCCAAATAACTATTTATGACCATGTGATGCTATAAGGGGCATATATATGGTGACAGAAATGAGGGAGTGACTAATTCTGCATGAAAAAGGAAAGGCTTCCGAGTGGTGTCAATATTTGAGCTGAAAGTAAGCAAGAATTCACCAGATACAAAAGGAGAGGAAGAACATCGGGGAAAGAGAACAGACCGCAGTCACACTGAGTAGCTTAGTCTGATGCTGCATGGACTACATGAGATCAGTGTCAGGAGATGAGGCTGCAGCATAGACTTGGGTCCTTCCCTGTAAGATCATGTATGTCTAGCTAAGGAGTCATGTCATCACAAGCTACTGCAGGATTTTTACTTAGTTAAGACTTAAAATGTTTATTCCAGGGAAGAATGTAAAGAATGAGTTAGAGTAAACGTGTACTAGGTGGGAAATAGCTCTCCCCATACACATGGGTAACGTGTAAGCGGCCATCATCTGAGGGCTACCCTCCACGCAGCTGGTGAGACAGACTGTGAGCTGTAGGACTGCCAGCTGTAGTACTTTCAGTGAATGTTCCTGATGAATATTGGCTTATGGTTAAGTTGTCGTACTGTTAAATAAGACTGTGGTCTTTCTCGTCCATTCTCAGTATGAAGCTATCTTGATTAAGTGGAGGAAAGGGAGGAAGGTGTGGAAACCTGCCAATATTTGTGCAATGTGGGGAAGTTCTTAGCAACATTACAGAACCAATTGTCAAAACTCTATACGCCTGGGAAACTGTGACATTTTATAACCCTTGAAAACAAAAGCTTTCAGGTATCTGTTCCATTTGATAGACAGTTACGAGAATTTCCTACTCAACAAAAAAAAAAAAAAAAAAAAAAGGAGAAAGCAATGTACTATTTCATGTTGAAGAGAAAGAAACTGAGACTGAATTACAAATAAGCACAATGAGTAAGCTAGTCTACAACAGTCCCTGAGTGCCTACTATAAAATTCATCGTTAAACATGTTTGGGGTTCCTGTGGTTAGGTCTGCTCCCTTGGTAACCTATTAGCAATACGCACATAGCTTGTCTTTCCTGTTATAGAGAGAGGTGAACTTCCTATCTGGACAAGCTGAGGAATGTCAACAAAGGGTATTTTTTGAATAGACATTTTCCGACTCAGATTATACTGTTTTCCAAACAAAACCATTTTCATCTGCCAGAGTCCTAAAAGTTTTAGGTCTTTACAAGTATTTACTTCAAGTATTATTTCTCCAACTACTGCTATGTGTGACAAGTGTATTTTACAAAGCTGTCATTAGCTCCAAAGGACTGTCAAGAAACACTACTGATAGATAGGGAAGGGGAACAGTTAGGAATCAGCAGCTTTTATGTCAGAAAATAAAAATTAATAAATTTGTCACCAAAAGGGAATGAGAAGCAATGTGAAATAGCAGGAAAGGAGTGGGTATAATGAGAGTAAAGACAGTAAGTTTTAAGAGCTCGATGCTGGGTTTTGGCCAATATTAAAGAGGTCAAATTAAAAACTAAACATGAAAAGTACATTGCTGCTAAATTTCATTCTAGCATCCTAAGACAGAATGATTATACATTTCCCTTTTTCCAAATATTTCCTCTGACCTCCTTGTGTAAAGAAGTCCTTCTGTCTTATCCCAGTGTACAAAGGCTCTGAAGGGTAACTGTGAGAAAGGAAAAAAGCTTTCTGTCTCACGATAAAAGATATGGCAAAAAAAAGATTAAAAATACTTTCAAAAATTGTCAAGCATCACAGTGATTTAATTATAAGAGAGAGAAAAGCAGCTGATGGAGACGATTGAGCCGTTTTATTATCTTAGCCACTCCATAACTTTTGATGCACTAAATGTCTAGAAAGACAGTTTGAGTTTTGTATATCTTATAACAAAAGTCAGTTATCTTCTGATTTTTACTCTTTGCTTTAATTAGGAGATAGCAGTCATAATATTTTAGGATGTTTATTCATAAATTTTGCAAATATTTGTTGAACACATATGGTACCAAATTTGGTGTGATGCACATATGGAAAAGAAACAGCAATACAAAAGTTCTTCCTCTCCAAAAGTTTCCAGTCTAGGGATATATATTCATGAACTAATGCGAAGCAATGAATGTAAAGAACTAATATAAACGTAAATGCAAAAGATGTTCGTCCCTAACATCTAGAATTTAAGCTGAAGTTTTAGAAAGAAGACTATAGTATATGTACAGTCTTCTACAACTTGCCTTTTGTATGTACTAAGCATTGCTTTCCTCATCTAAAAACTGAGGGTATGTGTTTAATATCATATATATTCAATTTTGTGCAAAGTACAATGGAGAAAAAGATCATTTAGCACAATGCATTGTAAATACATTGAGAAAATTTACGTTTTTGCGGAGCATTTATACTATCTTTTATAAATCCATATTCTTGGATCTCTCGAAGTGTTCCACATATTCAGTTAAAATCACCAGGTAAAGGTCAATATATTGCAGGGTTTTTTTTTCTTCAAAAAACAAAATGTAGCAGTAGGTAACTTGTAATCAATATATTAGTTTGTTTTTTTTTTATGTAATGTGGCAAAACATAACATTTTAACCAAGCTTATACACACTAAATGGAGTTTTGTCCTGGCCTTTGAAAATTCACCTTTGGAAAGTTATATTTTAGTGATAAATCTTTGGCTTTTAAAAAGGTCACATTAAGTAAAAGTCATGTGGGATCTGTTTCTGTATCAAACAAAACCTCCTCTGACCTCATTTTTCCCACCAGCTACCACCCCATTTGTCTGCTCCTCTTCCCTACAAAACTCCTCAAAAGATTATAACTTCTCTTTACCTCACTTCTTCCTAGTCTCTCTCCAACCATGTCCAGTCAGGCTTCTCTTGCACGCTTCCAAACAGTGCCTCTGTCAAGGTGACCAGTGACCTCATTTATCAGCAGATTTTAACAATGTTGTCCACTCCCTCTTCACTGGTACACTTTCTTCCCCTGGCCCTATAAACCCTCCTTCAGCTGACCTTACGGGTCACTAATTCTGTCTCTTCCATGGATGCTTACTCATCTCCCTAGTGTCCTAACTTTGGATTGGCCTAAGGCTCAGTCTTTTATCTTCTATTCTTCTTTAACAACACACAATCTCTTGGTGATTTCATCTAGTCTCTTTGATTTCATACCCTTTATATGCAAATGTCTCTAATTTTTTTTTTTTATCTCCTGCCAAAATTTCTGTCCTGAACTCTAGACTTGTATATCCAACTGCCTACTCAACATCTGCTAGGATGTTGCATAGCCATATCCAAATTAATATGTCTGAAACGGAACTGCTAGTTTTGGCTCCCTTTCCCAAAGTGTTCCATTTATATTCTTCCCTATCTTACTTGATAGCAACTCTATCCTTCCAGTTACTCAAACTAAAATTCTGAGAGTCATCCTTGATTCTTCATAGATTTAGTATCTGATCAGTCATAAAATCCTGATGTCCTTCAAATCCTATGTGGACTAAGTATCTCTTGTCATCATCTCCATGCATGGTTGGAGATACCATCATCATTTAGCTGGATTCCTCCCCAGTGATTTTCAGAGTGGTCTTGCTACTTCCAACATTGACTCCTCTACAGCCTGTTCTCAACAGCAGCCAGAGTGATCCTTTTAAAACGAAAGTTAGATCTTGAATTTCTACTACTCTCTATTTATTCAAAGAAGACATAAAGCACCCACTATGTTAGGGCCATTATTCTCTGAAACGATCTTTCGGATATCCTAATTGCCAATTCCTTCACCTTCTTCAAGTCTTTGCTCAAGTATCACCTGCTCAGAAAAGTATCCCCAACCAACCTATTTAAAATAACAACCTGCACTCCCAGTCCCCTTACCTCATTCTATCTTTTGGTATCACTTATTGCCATCTAATCAACTATAAAGTTAATTTATTTATTATATTTATTTGTTATTGTCTCTATTTCCCAACTGGAATGCAATCTCCATACAGAAGGGGATTTTTGTCAGTTCTGTGCACTCATGAGACAGTGAACAAAGAACATAGCAGGTACTGAACTCTATAGGTACCTATTCACTAAACAGATCTGAAAGGCAAAGAGAATGATGTCTGCACATCATCTGAAACCCTGAAATATGGGCATATTTGGCATTATGATAGGGTGACACATGCCCAGAGTTATATCATCCAAAAAATTCCAGTTTAGTTTTAACTAGTTTGATTTTATTTTTTCTTATAATGACACGTGTAATTATTATTTGTTATCTTTAAATTCTAAATTTGCTTCTCTCAATATCTATCTGTATCTGAATCTTGGCCCAATAATTTTTCAATTCCTTGTTTGCTCCCAGTGTTTGTTAAATTTTAGTCTGATTTTCTAACTGTCCTCAATAGGAGAGTAGGTCTGAAGTAGCTACTGACCATCACTAGGAGTGCAAGTCCCTCCAAGTGTCCACTCTGGACCCTTCCAGGGGAGTAGGTAGACACACTCCAAGCAAAAGGACAAGTCAGAGGTTTACTTTTACCCTCTCCTTTATGAAGTCTGCCTGAGATAAATGGGTATGTTTCTGAACTCCACAGACCTTCCTGCCCTCATGAGCCCTCATAATAGGGAAAGGACTAGAAATTGCCATTTCTGAGGTCATTTTTGATCCCTGTTGGGAGAGGGTGTTTAGGACTTCTTATTAACCCCAGATGTTTCTGGGAATATCTTCGTTTTTCTCTTTCTTACCCCATCAGAGACGACGGTCACTGGCAGCTCCAGGAAGACATCATCTCAACTTAGCAAGTCTAGCAAATGGGAAGATTTCTTCCCTCTCCCAATATTTGTTTATCAGTCTCAAAATAAGACATGAGTAACCAAATCCGGACTATGTCTAAAGGAAGGGAAGGAGGAAAAACTACAATACTCTAAGTAATAACCCAGAAAACCAATAGGAAGTGGAATAAATGTGATTTCCCAAATCAAATTTTCTGGGCAAACAAAATTGCCATCTGCCTACTCCAGCTCTCCATGTGCCCAGCACTGCGGTGTTCAGCCTTAGGGATGCAAGGCTGAATAAAAAATCGTCAGTGCACCCCTCTGTTACTAGCTTCTGGGTGTGAGGAGACATGTGCAAAACGATTATATCAGTGATGGTGCTATAACAAAGGTATTAAAAACATGCTATTTCCTTAGGGCTAGAAGTGCTCAATTCCACTTGTGGAGGTCAAAAAGTTTGCTTGGTAAAAGAGGTAAAACTGAGATCTCTTTATGAGTAATTACTCTTTGCCAAGGTAGGCAAAGGAATAGCGTGATTAAAATGAAAGATCATCTCCTGCTAGCGAGGAGATGGGGATTAAATGGAGTAGTAAAGTTTTTAATTTGCAATGAGGAATGTCAGAAGGAAACCAGTGAAAAAATTACTAAGCCATATTCAGGGCCCGGTTGAGTTTGGAAACTATAAATTTGTTATGATACCAACCTTCACAGCTGTGTGATTCTTCTTTCCTCACAAATGCTTGAGCAGCCTCTGATTGGTAAAGACAGGTGGATATGCAGCAAGGTGAAATTTCCTCCCCAAAGAAGTGCCATAATCCTATGACAAAAATTAAGGGAAGACTTCTGGACTGAGAGAAGGGGAGATTTCTTTACTTGGGGGATAGAAGATGCAGAAGACAAGAGAGATGGTTTTTCAAGTAGAGTATACATGTTGCCTGGAAAACATCCCTCAGGCACTGTGGGGAGACCTTGGGGAACAGATGTTTGTGTATAAGTTCAAAGTGGTGCTGAGTCTGAGCCATCAGTGCTTGAAATTCAAGAGCCTGCATGCTGAGGCCCTGTGGACCAAAGCCAAAGATTATATTAGTCTCTACCTTTTATTCAGACAAATCTCTCATCGCCTTGTTCTTGTGGCTGGAAAATTCTGCACTAGTTAATCTGTGCCTATAAAAGGACAGGGGTTATGCCAGGTTGCCTGATCACCAGTACCCTCCCACAAAGATCAATTTATCCTGCATCACAAATCACAGTCAAGATATGCAAATATATTCCTTTAAATATTCAGATTAAATGATCCTCTCTTACTCATTCCAGCCATCCAGAAATCACCAACATCATTGTCCCTGGGTGTTCTCCCCTGTGATACCTCTACCTCTCTCAAGGATATGTACCTCATCTAAGTGGTCAGTTCTGCTTATTATGTGCTCAGAGTCAGAAAACTGGAACATTTTTTGGTTGTTCTTTAGGAATTTGCTGCTGATATTGACAGAGTAGAGATAAAATACAGGTAGTCCAGTTATACAACTATCATCCTTACGTAGCAGTAAACTCTACTGAAATTTTTAGGTTAGAAATGGTTTCTTCTATATTTTTAAATTAATAGACCTGAGAGAAGTTTTAGATTCACAGCAAAATGGAGGAGAAAGTACAGAGAGTTCCCACATACCCCTGTCCCCTCACACACACGACCTCCCCACCATCAACATTTATAAAATCGATGAACCTACACTGACACGTCATCATCACCCAAAGCCCATAGATTACATTAGAGTTCACTCTTGATGTTGTACATTCTATGAGTTTGGACAAATGTATAGTGACATATTCCACCATTGTACTATCACAGAGAATGGCTTCACTGCCCTGAAAATCCTTTGCTTTCTGCCTATTCATTCCTCCCTCCTCCCTAAGCCCTGAAAACAGCTGATCTTTTTTCTGTCTTCATAGTTGCCTTTTCCAAAACGTCATATGACTGGAATCATACCGTATGTAGCCTTTACAGGCTGGGTTCTTTCACATAGTAATATGAATTTAATATTCCTCTATGTCTTTTCATGCCTTGATAACTCACTTCTTTTTAAGTACTGACTAATATTCCGTTGTCTGAATATGCCACCATTTATTTATCCATTCACTTACTGAAGGACATCTTGGTTGCTTCCAACTTTGACAATTATGAATAAAGCTGCTATAAATATCCTTGCACATGTTTTTATGTGGACATACATTTTCAAGTCATTTGGATAAATATCATGGAGCAATCATATGGTAAGAATATGTTTAATTTTATAAGAAGCTGTCAAACTGCCTTCCGAAGAGGCTGCACCAATTTGCATTTCCACGTGCAATGAATGCTGTTGCTCCACATTCTCTCCAGCATTTGATGTTGACAGTGTTTTTGATTTTGGCCATCCCAATAGATGCATAGTGGTATCTGACTGTTTAAATTTGCAACTCCCTAATGACATATGATATTGAACATCTTTCCATAAATTTATCTGCATCTGCATATCTTCTCTGGGGAGGTGTCTTTTCAGGTCTTTTGTCCATTTTTGAATCAGGTGGTTCTTTTTCTTATTGTTGAGTTTTAAGAGTTCTGTGTATATTTTGGATAACAGTCCTTTTTCAGATGTGTCTTTTGCAAATACTTTCTCCCAGTCTGTAGCTTATCTTCTCATTCTTTTGACAGAGTCTTTCACAAAGCAGAAATTTTTAATTTTAATGAAGTCCAGCTTTTCAATTTTTTTTCATGGATCATGACTTTGTGGTTCCAATTGTTTAATTATCTCTTGAGAAGCTTATAATCTACAGGATCGGATGTGTATTTTATTATTATCTTCTGATCCTGAGTCTCATTTTTTCCCTCTTTGTTCTAGGAGAATTTGTGTGGCTTGTCTTTACCTTTTATTAATTACTTTTCTTCTGGGTCAAATCTATTCATCTGCCTCCTTCATTATTTTTTATTCAGCATCTGGGTTTTTCATCTTTCTGCATTCTTTACTCAACTCAGATTATTCCCTTTTCACTGAAGACTTTCATGGAAACTAATTTCTTTAGTCTTTTTTTTTTTTTTTTTTTTTGGAATATAGTTGATTTACAATGTTCTGTTAGCTTCAGGTGTCCAGTAAAGTGAATCAGTTATACATATACATATGTCAACATTTTTTAGATTTTTTTCCATTATAGGTTATTACAAGTTATTGAATATAGTTCCCTGGGCTATATAGTAGGTCCTTGTTGTTTATCTCTTTTATATATAGTAGTGTGTATATGTTAATCCCAAACCCCTTATTTATCCCCCACTCCTTGCTACCCCCTTTGGTAACCATAAGTTTGTTTCCTATGCCTGTGAGTCTATTTCTGTTTTGTAAATAAGCTCATTGGTATCATTCCTTATATTCTGCATATAAGTGATATCATATGATATTTGTCTTTCTCTGTCTGACTTCCTTCACTTAATATGCTAATCTCTAGGTCCATCCATGTTGCTGCAAATGGCACTATCTCATTCCTTTTTATGGCTGAGTAATATTCCATTCTATATATGTACCACATCTTCTTTATCCATTCATCTGTCGATGGACATTTAGGTTGCTTCCATGTCTTGGCTATTGTGAATAGTGCTGCAATGAACACTGGGGTGCATGTATCTTTTCGAATTATGGTTTTCTCTAGATATATGCTCAGGAGTGGGATTGCTGGATTATATGGTAGTTCTATATTTAGTTTTTTAAGGAACCTCCGTACTGTTCTCCAAAACGGTTGTACCAATTTATGTTCCCACCAACAGTGTAAGAGGGTTCCCTTTTTTCCACACCCTTTCCAGCATTTAATTTTGCATTATATTTGAAAACAGAGTTAAAATATTTTGTGAATATTTCTTAAAGTATATATTCAGAAGAGATAAATCTCTTGAAACCCTTCTACTGATATGAAGGATCTTTTGCACATTCACTGTCATTTTTCTTTGTTTCTTCATTCTTTTCTAAGAAGCTCCCATACTGGTCCAGGGTTGTGGTATAGGCTGGCAGGAATTGAATTACTTATCACCAAGATGAGCATTATTTCAAAACTCAAATATTTCCTAAAGAAAGCATCAGATCTGAATTTAAGGGGAAAAATGTTTGACAGTACATACCCTTACTAATTTGAAAGAGTGGGAAGGAAAATGAACCTCTCATCATTGACAGAGCTATGCTCATGAGTCATCTCTATGCATAAATATAGATAGTACCATTGGAGAAAGGTCCATGGCTATGCCTGGTCTTTTTTTTTTTTTTTTTGAAGTAGTTCACTCTTAATGCACCTGATGCAATGTTTTTGTCCACAGAGGTGCTAGGTAGTGAAATGGAGATCCTTCATTAGCCCCTCAATTCCCTGTGGGCTTCCATCTCTTAGGAAAACACAGTTTTTACCTCTGAGATAAAAGGGTCTTCTGTGGGATTCTACCAGGGCATTTTTCTTCTTCTCTCCTGGGTGGAGGAGGGAGGGGGAACATTCTGCTTCTCTCAGGAAGATAATTACACAATAGTCTTCAGTTTTGCTTTTCCACATGGTCTCATCAACACTACATTTAGGAGAAATACTTCAAATTTATGATAGGCACATGAGAGGGCAGACAGCAGAAGCAAGAAGAACTACAGTGCTGCAGCCTGTGGAACAAAAAGATAGACAAGATGAAAAGGCAGGGGGCTATGTACCAGATGAAGGAACAAGATAAAACCCCGGAAAAACAACTAAATGAAGTGGAGATGGGCAACCTTCCAGAAAAAGAATTCAGAATACTGACAGTGAAGATGGTCCAGGACCTCAGAAAAAGAATGGAGGCAAAGGTCGAGAAGATGCAAGAAATATTTTAAAAAGACCTACAAGAATTAAAGAACAAACAAACAGAGATGAACAATACAATAATTGAAATGAAAACTACACTAGAAGGAATCAATAGCAGAATAACTGAGGCAGAAGAACTGATAAGTGACCTGGAAGACAGAATGGTGGAATTCACTGCTGCAGAACAGAATAAACAAAAAAGAATGAAAAGAAATGGAGACAGCTTAAGAGACCTCTGGGACAACATTAAATGCAACAACATTCGCATTATAGGGGTCCCAGAAGGAGAAGAGAGAGAGAAAGGACCTGAGAAAATATTTGAAGAGATTATAGTCGAAAACTTCCCTAACATAGGAAAGGAAATAGCCACCCAAGTCCAGGAAGCGCAGAGAGTCCCATACAGGATAAACCCAAGGAGAAACATGCCGAGACACATAGTAATCACATAGTAATCAAATTGGCAAAAATTAAAGACACATAGTAATCAAATTGGCAAAAATTAAAGACAAAGTAAAATTATTGAAAGCAGCAAGGAAAAACAAGGGAAAAACGACAAATAACATACAAGGGAACTCCCATAGGTTAACAGCTGATATCTCAGCAGAAACTCTACAAGCCAGAAGGGAGTGGCATGATATACTTAAAGTGATGAAAGGGAAGAACCAACAACCAAGATTACCCTACCCGGCAATGATCTCATTCAGATTTGATGGAGAAATCAAAAGCTTTACAGACAAGCAAAAGCTAAGAGAATTCAGCACCACCAAACCAGCTCTACAACAAATGCTGAAGGAACTTCTCTAAGTGGCAAACACAAAAGAAGAAAACGAAATACAAAAACAAACCCAAAACAATTAAGAAAATGGTCATAGGAACATACATATCGATAATTACCTTAAACGTGAATGGATTAAATGCTCCAACCAAAAGACACAGGCTTACTGAATGGATACAAAAACAAGACCCGTATATATGCTGTCTACAAGAGACCCACTTCAGACCTAGGGACACATACAGACTGAAAGTGATGGGATGGAAAATGATATTCCATGCAAATAGAAATCAAAAGAAAGCTGGAGTAGCAATACTCATATCAGATAAAATAGACTTTAAAATAAAGAATGTTACAAGAGACAAGGAAGGACACTACATAATGATCAAGGGATCAATACAAGAAAAAGATATAACAATTATAAATATATACGCACCTAACACATGAGCACCACAATACATACGGCAACTGCTAACAGCTCTGAAAGAAGAAATCAACAGTAACACAATAATAGTGGAGGACTTTAACACCTCACTTACACCAATGGACAGATCATCCAAAATGAAAATAAATAAGGAAGCAGAAGCTTTAAATAACACAATAGACCAGATAGATTTAATTGATATTTATAGCACATTCCATCCAAAAACAGCAGATTACACTTTCTTCTCAAATGCGCATGGAACATTCTCCAGGATAGATCACATCTTGGCTCACAAATCAAGCCTCAGTAGATTTAAGAAAATTGAAATCATATCAAGCATCTTTTCTGACAACAATGCTATGAGATTAGAAATGAATTACCTGGAAAAAAACATAAAAAACACAAAGCACTTGGAGGTGAAACTATACGTTACTAAATAACCAAGAGATCACTGAAGAAACCAAAGAGGAAATCAAAAAATACGTAGAGACAAATGACAAGGAAAACACGACAATCCAAAACCTATGGGATGCAGCAAAAGCAGTTCTAAGAAGGAAGTTTATAGCTATACAAGCCTACCTCAAGAAACAAGAAAAGTCTCAAGTAAACAATCTAACCTTACACCTAAAGAAACGAGAGAAAGAAGAACAAACAAAACCCAAAGTTAGCAGAAGGAAAGAAACAATAAAGATCAGAGCAGAAATAAATGAAATAGAAACAAAGAAAACAATAGCAAAGATCAATAAAACTAAAAGCTGGTTCTTTGAGAAGATAAACAAAATTGATAAACCATTAGCCAGACTCATCATCAAGAAAAAGAAGGAGGGGACTCAAATCAATAAAATTAGAGATGAAAAAGGAGAAGTTACAACAGACACCTCAGAAATACAAAGCATCCTAAGAGACCACTACAAGCAACTCTATGCCAATAAAATGGACAACCTGGAAGAAATGGACAAATTCTTAGAAAGGTATAACCTTCCAAGACTGAACCAGGAAGAAACAGAAAATATGAACAGACCAATCACAAGGAATGAAATTGAAACTGTAATTAAAAATCTTCCAACAAGCAAAAGTCCAGGACCAGATGGCTTCACGGGTGAAATCTATCACACATTTAGAGAAGACCTAACATCCATCCTTCTCAAACTGTTCCAAAAAATTGCAGAGGAAGGAACACACCCAAACTCATTCTCTGAGGCCATCATCATGCTGATACCAAAACCAGACAAAAATACTACAAAAAAAGAAAATTACAGACCAATATCACTGATGAATATAGATGCAAAAATCCTCAACAAAATACTAGCAAACAGAATCCAACAACACATTAAAAGGATCATACACCGTGATCAAGTGGGATTTATCCCAGGGATGCAAGGATTCTTCAGTATATGCAAATCAATCAATGTGATACACCATATTAACAAATTGAAGAAGAAAAACCATATGATCATCTCAATAGATGCAGAAAAAGCTTTTGACAAAATTCAACACCTATTTATGATAGAAACTCTCCAGAAAGTGGGCATAGAGGGAACCTACCTCAACATAATAAAGGCCATGTACGACGAACCCACAGCAAACATTGTTCTCAGTGGTGAAAAACTGAAAACATTTCCTCTAAGATCAGGAACAAGACAAGAATGTCAACTTTCACCATTATTATTCAACATAGTTTTGGAAGTCCTCTCCACGGCAATCAGAGAAGAAAAAGAAATAAAAGGAATACAAATTGGCAAAGAAGAAGTAAAACTGTCACTGTTTGCAGATGACATGATACTATACATAGAGAATCCTAAAGATGCCACCATAAAACTACTAGAGCTAATCAATGAATTTGGTAAAGTTGCAGGATACAAAATTAATGCACAGAAATCTCTTGCATTCCTATACACTAATGATGAAAAATCTGAAAGAGAAATTAAGGAAACACTCCCATTTACCATTGCAACAAAAAGAATAAAATACCTAGGAATAAACCCACCTAGGAAGACAAAAGACCTGTATGCAGAAAACTATAAGACACTGATGAAAGATGATACCAACAGATGGAAAGATATACCATGTTCTTGGATTGAAGAATCAATATTGTGAAAATGACTATACTACCAAAGCAATCTACAGATTCAATGTAATCCTTATCAAATTACCAATAGCATTTTTTACGGAACTAGAACAAAAAAATCTTAAAATTTGTATGGAGACACAAAAACCCCCGAATAGCCAAAGCAGTCTTTTTTTTTTTTTTTTCTTTTTAAGACCTGTGTTCTTGTCCCAGCTCTATTATTTTTTTTTAATTTTTTTTTAAATTAATTAATTAATTTATTTTGGGCTGTGTTGGGTCTTCTTCTCTGTGTGAGGGCCCTCTCCAGCTGTGGCAAGCGGGGGCCACTCTTCATCGCGGTGCGCGGGCCTCTCACCATCGCGGCCTCTCTTGCTGTGGAGCACAGGCTCCAGACGTGCAGGCTCAGCAATTGTGGCCCACGGGCCCAGTTGCTCCGTGGCATGTGGGATCCTCCCAGACCAGGGCTCGAACCCACGTCCCCTGCACTAGCAGGCAGACTCTCAACCGCTGCGCCACCAGGGAAGCCCCCAAAGCAGTCTTGAGGGGAAAAAACGGAGCTGGAGGAATCAGATTCCCTGACTTCAGACTATATAACAAAGCTACATTAATCAAGACAATATGGTACTGGCACAAAAACAGAAACATAGATCAATGGAACAAGATAGGAAGTCCAGAGATAAACCCACACACCTATGGTCAACTAATCTATGACAAAGGAGGCAAGGATATACAGTGGAGACAATACAGTCTCTTCAATAAGTGTTGCTGGGAAAAGTGGACAGCTACATGCAAAAGAAAGAAATTAGAACACTCCCTAACACCATATACAAAAATAAACTCAAAATGGATTAGAGACCTAAATGTAAGACCAGGCACTATAAAACCCTTAGAGGAAAACATAGGAAGAACACTCTTTGACATCAATCACAGCAAGATCTTTTTTGATCCACCTCCTAGAGTAATGGAAATAAAACCAAAAATAAACAAATGGGACCTAATGAAACTTCAAAGCTTTTGCACAGCAAAGGAAACCATAAACAAGACAAAAAGACAACCCTCAGAATGGGAGAAAATATTTGCAAATGAATCAACGGACAAAAGATTAATCTCCAAAATATATAAACAGCTCATGCAGCTCAATATTAAAAAAACAAACAACCTAATCCAAAAATGGGCACAACACCTAAATAGACATTTCTCCAAAGAAGACATACAGATGGCCAAGAAGCACATGAAAAGCTGCTCAACATCACTAATTATTAGAGAAATGCAAATGAAAGCTACAATGAGGTATCACCTCACACCAGTTAGAATGGGCATCATCAGAAAATCTGCAAACAACGAATGCTGGAGAGGGTGTGGAGAAAAGGGGACCCTCTTGCACTGTTGGTGGGAATGTAAATTGATATAGCCACTATGGAGAACAGTATGGAGGTTCCTTGAAAAACTAAAAATAGAATTACCATATGACCCTGCAATCCCACTACTGGGCATATACCCAGAGAAAACCATAATTCAAAAAGGCACATGCACCCCAGTGTTCATTGCAGCACTGTTTACAATAGCCAGGTCATGGATCAACCTAAATGCCCATCGACAGATGAATGGATAAAGAAGATGTGGTACATATATGCAATGGAATATTACTCAGCTGTATAAAGGAATGAAATTGGGTCATTTGTTGAGACATGGATGGATGTAGAGACTCATACAGAGTGAAGTAAGTCAGAAAGAGAAAAACAAATATCGTATATTAATGCATATATGTGGAACCTAGAAAAATGGTACAGATGAACCGGTCTTTGGGTCAGAAATTGAGACACAGATGTAGAGAACAAAGTTATGGACACCAAGGGGGGAAAGCAGCGGAGGGGTGGGGGGGTGGTGGTGTGATGAACTGGGCGATTGGGATTGACATGTATACACTGATGTGTATAAAATTGATGACTAATAAGAATATGCTGTATAAAGAAAAATTTAAAAATATATATATATATGATAGGCACATGATATTCATCATCTTTTTAATTACTAATCTATGTTATATTATCTATATTTACTATATTTACATTATATTTTACCTATTTATGAATTATTTTCTATTTTGTAGTACATTCTTATATTGACACCACCATCTTGCCAGCAAATCTAGATTCAAGTGTTTTAATTTGTATAACATGAAATTACAAGCTTTTTCCATGGCAAAGAGAGTCAGTTATATTTTTGGACTCTAAGGAATATTGTAGGAAGATATTGTGGATAATAAGTCCAAAGTAAGAAGCAGATTTATCTAAAATAAAATACAGGGTACTGAAAAACAGTAAAGTGATAAAAAAAAAAAAAGAGAGAGACAGAGAAGAAAGATAATTCAAGATGATTGATTATACATACAAGGACTTTAGAGGGTCAAAGACGTCAAGGAGGCATAAAGTCAAAGCCATGGACCACTTGCTGATTTTGATGAAGGAATTTACCATACTGGCAGCAGTTTCCATGAGAAGCCAAATAGGTGTGTTCCTAAGGTGCAAAGAAGAAAAGACTATTTTTTAAGGACTAGCTTCCATTGAAACTGGGAGGTGAAAGCAAGATAAATTAGTGCAAAGAACGGTAAGCACAAGACTTAGGGATTAGAAAGTGTCCTAACCTAAAGCAGAGTTATGCTATAGGGCTGTATTTGTAGTTTCCTGTAATTGATTCTGATTAGCATGGGTTCACTCAAATTCCTTCACATCATGCTTTCAAACCAAGTTGTTGACTGAGTCTAAGAGAGAGAAAGGTTATTTTGAGAGAAGAAAATCAATAGAGAAGTTTTCACACTCACATATTTTTGACTAGAAAACTTTTCTATTTGGTACCTTAGAATGAGATAAGAATGAATCCCAAGGAGAATATCATCCTAATGCACATTAAATATTGTTGACTACCCTTAAAAAAAGAAACCTATCAATGTTGCCTTTTAATCATTCCCCATAGATTTTATTTTACTACTTTTTCATCAAATTTATGTGTCTTTTCTGAATCCTTTCCAAATATTCCAAGCTCTTAAACCGTGTAGCCAAAATTGTACACGTATCCTTGTCTATCCTTTCCTGCATATAAAGGGAAAAGCATTTCACAAATGTCAGTGAAGTGACAATCAAAAGGAAGGCGAAGTCATGAATTTAAATATCAGAAACTAAGTCCTTTAACTAAAGGGAAGAAGTCTTTTACATAAGGAGACAAGAGCAGCCATGTTCAATGATCGATGCCTTTGCAGTGACAAAAGTGGAACAATTGAGAATTCCATCATGACAGGGAAAAGTACACTCCCCTGTAGGAAAACCAGAAAAAGAAACAGTGAATTTCAAAAGAATGACTCATTTAAAAACAAAACAACAACAAAAGGAAACAAAGAAAAGCGGGTAACACTTGCCTTCTTCCACTATTCACAAGTTCAAAAGAACATTTGAGAAATGCCCTGTTTAAGTTAGATAACTAGTTTAGTTGTTTAAGTTAGATAAATAGTATGTGAGTTGAAACAAGATTGGAAGTCTCTTAACTCAAACGTTAAGAATAAAAACTCTTTCAAGATTCTTAATAGCTTAATTGTGCATGCAATATTGAATTTTACTGAAAAAATGAGCTAAGAACCATTTTTAAAATTTTTATATAAACATTTTCCCTATGTCGGATGCACCTCTTTGACTGTAAATTTAGGCTTTTATAATTCTGAAATACTGAGTTAACTCATATAAGGTTCTAAAGTATATAAAGTCATATAATTACTTTGAATATTAAGATTCTGTACAATATAAAAAACTGTTTCAGTCCCAAAGAGATTCTCTAGAGAAAGGTAATTTTTAAGTGATTTCCTCTTGATGTAAAGAGTTCTTTAGGTGTATTGAAATTGTTCCAAAGGAATGTGTCTGCTACAATTAGGCCCTGGTAGAAAAGATGTTACCTTGAAGAGAAAAACAACTTTAAAAATGCACCTTTCAGAAAAATAGTGATTTCATTATAGTTTGTTTCAGTAAACTAATGTAACACTATTTGACTATTTATAATGTGAGGTATTGTTCCCAGGCAGTAAAAGAAGTATATACTAAAGTTTACAAATTCAAAAGTTCCCCCAGACAAAAACTTTTGAATTTGAGTTTTTATGAAGTTACTCTAATAATGTTTTTTTGAGAGATTTGTACTATAAACCAAAACATTACAAAACACAGATTTAATTCATTTTAATATCTATTGAGTGTTCCCTGGGTATTCTGTACTGAACTAGGGGCCACTAAGTGGATTGTGACAAAAAATGAACAAATGCTTGTTAACTTTGAGGGCACCTAGAACCTAAAGCAGGCCCAAGAGAACACTAACCAATTCAGCATACAAGCCATTTAAGACAAATGAACAGGTATGCACTGCAGAGAAGTAACTATTTCATAAAGGGCCTTTATGTTTGAGCTTTATTTATTTTTTTGACCGCACAGCGCTTCATGCCAGATCTTAGTTCCCCAACCAGGGATTGAACCCCAGTCCCCTGCAGTGGAAGTGCAGAGTCTTAACCACTGGACTGCCAGGGAAGTCCCTATGTTTGAGCTTTAATTTCAAAATATTATGGCTTATTTTAAGTACGTCTTGATGAAAGATGTTTGCAAGTGAAACTTCTACATGATCTTGACTTCCTGATCTGAAAAATAAGTCTTTAATAACTCCTATCAGGGACACTAAATGCAGTTTTATGCAGCAACACTTTGATCATATTTTATTGAATATAAGGTGTAATTTTTAAACATTTTAACATTTGTTAAATCAGTTTGCATTTTTTAATCTGCAGTGTCCTTCCATCATTGTTGGAATAGACTGAGACCAATTTAAATTAAAACTTCTTCATGAGGTTTTGGACCACGTTGGTGGTGTGAATTCAGAACACAAATCTGGTTGTGGTTCAAATTCTCAGAGGAGATACACTTTTTTTCCTCCTACTACCTGGTACTAGGATTGAGACATGTAAGTTTCCTTGCTCTCTCTTTCCTCATACTGGTTTCATCTATTTTTGCTCTTACACTTAATTGTGCGGCCCTTTGATATCCTACCTTGGGTGTTTCTGCTTTCATAATACTGTGCAAAAATAACAATCCATCTGACAATGGAAGATTTCTTACATTCAATGTAAAACTGAAACTTGTCTTACAAATTTTCAAGAATTCCTAGAAGATATCAATCATGACCAAGTTTTGGACAGAGAAAAGAGCCATTGTATGCCTCTTGAAGGTATCACTGAGGGATAAGAAACTGCCTACAAATAAAACGGGTTATAAACCCATTTGCTTTACAGAAAATAAAAGTTTAGAACTCTATGATACACTTGCTTTGGTTAAATGTGAAGGTTCCATATCTTCAACTGAAAAAGTAAAACTTACTGGTAAAAGGAGGTAGATTAAAATTATTTGTTGAAATAAATAGTATATTAATAAATATGCAATCATATATTTAAATATTGGCTAACTTTATCTTAACACATATATTTGTTTCATGCTTCAAATAGATCACTTGAGAGAAAGCATCAGGAAAACAAAGATGTTTCTCTCTCTGTTTAGTGCTGTTATGCCTAGATTTAGAATATTGTTTGAGACATAATAAGCACTCAAGAAATATTTGCTGAGTTAGTCATCACATCCTGTGGTGCATAGCTATTTGTATACATATTATGGTCCCTCCTGAATTATCAAGTGCTTGAAGCTTGAGTCTATGTTTATTTCATTCTTGGGCCTATTTAATGAGACTCAACTCTGTAAGCGGAACCATCAACCTGGCTGACATTAGTCACTCCATATCTGCTCTGTTGAGATACACAGTAGTTAAATAAACTCCAGTTCTTATCTGGAAGAATCAATAATCTTGGTAACCAGTAAACCATATTGACCAATTTGCCATGCACCAGTTGACTGTATACACTTACGGCTTGATTAACACTGAGGATTTTAGAGTACAGTTTGATAGATTCTTACTACATAGCATCTTATAGCAACTTCAGGAATCCTTTTCGCAAGTCCAACAGTTCCTTCATTCGTAAAACTGTACACTACTAAAGAAATGCCCAAGTGCACTAATGATCAAAAAGGCAAGTAGAACTTAATGGGAAGGAAATAATAGAACTTTATATGTATAGTTTTGAAAAGATGTGATGTCATAGCAAACTCTGGGGTACTTGATAACGAGTATAAACCGCAGCAGCATAATCATCATGGTTTTAGAGAAACTATAAACTGATAACCATCTCTGACACCAGAAAATAAGCCAAGCTATATGAGTTTTGCCTTGATATCCTCTTTAATGCAGGTGAATGAAAAAGATAACTTAATGGTGCTTTGCAGCACTAATTATTTGGTAATAATCAAAAGGTTTCATGATCTGAAAAAGTTGTTTCAGTACAGCCCATTAAACAATATGAAGAGCTATTATCCCATCCTACTACCTTCCTGCCACTCAGGTGTTCATTCACCAGCTGCTTCCTAATTAAGAGCATATAAAAGGGGAATAACATGAAGTGTACAATCGGATAAGTTTATCCAGCCCAATTTTGGTGCCAACAATAAATGCTTTTAATTATAATTCTGACCAAGACAATTACTAATATTCATATTGCCTATTCTAAGCCAGTGAAAAAATCTCCTCTGAGCCTAGTTTATTATCTGAATCATGGAGTTGAAGCCCTCTCTAATTGTAACTAAAATAACAGCATGTATTTTTCTTCTCACCAATATGTATAAGGTAATTTAAAATTCAGGCTAAATAATTTGTAGTCAACTGGTCTCCTGATAAAAGATTTTATTCCATATATTTTATACAGTTTTTACTGAGTTGCAGTACTTATGTGTTGATGGATCAAAACAGTAGTCTCCTAAATGTCTGTAAACCAGAGAGAGGGAGAGAGGAAATGAAAGGAAAAGGAAGAGAAAATAAAAGAAAAAAAAAATGAAAAGAATTGAAGTTACTACCAAAGACATTCTTTTTATTGTCTCCCTTTACTACCCATTTACAGTTGAGAAATTGGTTTTGGACTTTTTTCACACTTGCTAGAAAAGAAGTAAATTCTCTTTCCCTTGGCTTCTCTGTTCCAAGGAGTTGGTGACTCAGAATTATCCATAAGAGAACAGCATCCCTTCTGCTCATTGTTGGATTGTATTTCTGAAACCAGAGCATTAACAGCTTTGTACAGGTGCAAAGGTAAATTGTCAAGCAGGGAAAGAGATATCAGTACCACCACAGGCCAGTAAAATAGACAGAATTTTAAGGAGGAAATGCCTCTAACCCAACTTTTTGCCATGTCTGTTAAAAAAAAAAAAATCCTGGTTTAAACACAGTGTTGGCTTCTATTCAAAATAATGCAGTTTGTTAAGGCAGCGATACTTAGATTCTTCTGGAGAAATGCCATTCTGAATTCTGAAAATGAATTTAATAACATAAAGGAGATAACTTCAAAAGGTAGTCATCATGTAAAGGTTATGATCCAGTTTGCATAGGTTCAAATCCTGACTTTGTCACCATGGGCAATCTCTTTAGCCCCGCTGCATCTCGCTTTCCTCATCTAAAAAGTGAAAACAGCAGCTGGTCATTTGCATATCTTCTTCACAAAAATGCCTACTCAGATCCTTTGCCCAGTTTCTAGAGTTGTCTTTTTATTATTGAGTTGTAATAGTTATTTATACATTTTAGATACAAGTCACTTATCAGATATATAATTTGCAAAAATGTTCTGCCTCATAGAATTGACGTGAGGATGAAATGATTTAAAACATGCAGAGTGCTCAGAATTAGGCCTGACATTGGGCATGCACTACATATTTATTATTGTGCAGCTTGGACCAAGTTCTCTTAGTAACCTAAAACCATGACCCTTAAACATTTTTCATCTGTTAAAGAAACATTAATATTTCATAGACTCTAAGGGTCTTATAAAACAGTTTTCTCAAAAGAAAGTGAAGAAAGAAAGCACTTACGGCCAAAGGTTTGATGCCAGTACCATCACCTGAAGGAATGTTAGCCACACTTCAGCCATCCATTCACTTTTTACCTTCATGATTTCACTATAACTTCCAAGTACCTGGGGTATATTTTCATAACCCTTTTCTTTATATTGAAGTAAGTAAATTTATTTTTAAAATAAAACCTTATATAATTTTAATCTTTTAATTTGAGCATATATAGACACCTGTTATTGTTTTGCATCCTTTAATTTGACATACAAACAAATGTCTGTTAATTGGTTACTAAAAAAAGAGTTTTGTCCGTTCCCAACAGAGCAAGAATACTGACAGTCATTAAAAGCAACAAAATAAATATGTGAAACAATTTCTGTTATCACTTTAGAACTGAAGAATTTTCAGAACTAGAAAGTCAACACCATTATTGAATGCAAACTAATACTAATTCAACTAGGAGTTTGTTGACAGCTTAAAGCTAAGCATGATAAGTATCATACTGATGAAATTTTGTCATGTCAGAGATATTTCCAGGGCCTTTTTCAAATTTACAAGACATAAAACTGAGTGATAAGGCTATGAATGTAGATACTAAAGGAAATATCAGATGTAGAACATTTGGGGAAGTCATAAAAGAAGGTTAGTTACCCCAGTATGTATTTAATAAAAATGAATCTGGTTTATTTGGTGAAAAAATTCAAGTTGAATTTATATCAGGAAAAGCAAGACTAGGTCTGGTTTTAACACTTTCCAAGACTCACTCTTGAGCTTAAACCCATTTAGTGTCCTTGGGTTTATGGAACTAGTAGACTCAGAACAAGCTTTCCGAAGTACAGGAACTTACGTATTAACGCTTTGTCATCTGCAAAGGTAAGACATTTAAAAAATATTACCTAGAAGGAATTGGCTTTTGTCCTAGCAAATACAAACTGATGATTCTTTTCTACAGATGGTTAGTTTTCAGTCCCAAGTTACTTATCACTCTGAACTCTATAGAAAATTAGTTCTTATTTAAAAAATTGGGAGGAAGGATATGCATTCTAACTCTTTTTAATTGGACCTCCGGTGTAAGAGTTGGGTTATAGATTCATCTTAATTATTGATACATGGCACACTCATCATTGGCCCCTACACGGCCTGATTTTATTTAAATGGCTATTTGTAATGACAAAATAAGCACCTGCAAGCACATCATCCCAAACAAAAGTGAGGACCTTGACCTTTAGCCTACACTTTGCCGCATGATTTCGACCCCAACCCATCCCTCTACTTCCCCCACTACAGGTAACCCCCATCCTGAATTCCATACTCCCCATTTCATTGCGTTCCATTTTACATGGTGTTAATGCATCTAGATGTATTCCTTAGAAGTGTGCTGTTAAACATCAGCATTTTTATAAACTTTATAGAAAGTGTATCAGGCTGTATGTTATTATCTGGAACATGTTTTTTTACTTAACATTATATAGTTAAGATTCATCCACAACTTGAATGTTGTAAATTATTCTGGTTTGTGAATATAATGCGATTTGTTTTTCACTTTTCTATAATGGACTTTTGAATTGGTTCCAGGGTTTTGCTATTGTGAACAACACTGCTGTGAAATTTCTGTACATCTCTATTGATGCATGGGTGCAAAAATGTCTCTTGGTTGCAGAAATTACTGGGTCGTAGGGTGTGTACATGTAAATACATATTCTCCCCCAAACTTGGTTTTGTGCAGCTTTTAAATTTTGACCGTAAAAGAGGTCATGGGCTTGTTTTGCATTTTACTGATTACGTATTATTACTGGCCAAATGGTTTTTTCTTCAGGGAAATCTACGTTTATATTTCTTTGTGCTTTTCTTAATAGTTTATGGAGTTCTTTACATATCCTTGATATGAATCCTTTGCTGGTTTTCTGAATCATGAATATCTTCTGTCAACTCATAATTGTCTTATCATTTTCACAAAAGTGATAAATGTAAATAAATGTTTTATTTTCATAGAATTAATTATGTCTATATTTTCTTATTTGAGACAATGTCTTTTGAATCTTATTTAAGAAATATTTTTCTGCCACTAGATCTTAAAGATACACAACACATTTTCTTTTAAGAATTTTAAAGACGTTGAGTTTCTCTCCTTCTCTTCTTCCTCTTCCTTTTTCTTCTTCTCCTTTGTTTTGGTTTACTTCTCCTAAACCCACCTCTGAGACAGGAATGCTATTTTGTCTTTATCTATATGGACAACTCTTTTTTTCCAGTTTTATTTCTTGAAGAATTCCTCTTTTCCCTACCTCTGTCTATATCAACCTTTCATAGACAAATGGCTCTATTTCTAGGCTCGCTATTCTGTTCCATAGACAACTGTGTTTTCTACCCAAACAACACACTTTCTTTTTGGGTGTGCCTGTTCTTTTATTTATTGAAATATAGTTAATTTACAACGTTGTGTTAGTTTCAAGTGTACAGCAAAGTGATTCAGTTATATATATATATATATATATATATATATATATATATATATATATATATATATATATATATATATATAAAGAATATATATATATATTCTTCTTCAGATTCTTTTCCATTATAGGTTATTACAAGATAGTGAATATAGTTCCCGGTGCTATACAGCAGGTCCTTGTTGTTTACCTATTTTATATATAGTAGTGAGTATATGTTAATCCCAAACTCCTAAGTTATCTGCACCCCCCCACCCCACTATCCCCTTTGGTAACCATAAGTTTGCTTTCTATGTCTATGAGTCTATTTCTGTTTTGTAAATAAGTTCATTTGTATCATTTCTTATATTCTGCATATAAGTGATATTATATGATATTTATCTTCGTATGACTTACTTCACTCACCATGACAATCTCTAGGTCCATTCATGTCGCTGCAAATGGCACTTTTTCATTCTTCTTTATGGCTGAGTATATTCCATTGTACATATATATCACATCTTCTTTATCCATTCAACTGTCGATGGACATTTAGGTTGCTTCCATGTATTGGCTATTGTAAATAATGCTGCAGTGAATATTGGGGTGCATGTATATTTTCAAATTAGAGTTTTCTCCGTGTATATGCCCAGAAGTGGGATTGCAGGATCATACGGTAGCTCTATTTTTAGTTTTTTAAGGGACCTCCACAGTGGCTGTATCCATTTACATTCCCACCAACAGTGTTAGGAGAGTTCCTTTTTCTCCACACCCTCTCCAGCATTTATTATTTGTAGACTTTTTAATGATGGCCATTCTGACTGGTGTGAGGTGATACCTTATTGTAGTTTGATTTGCATTTCTCTAACAAGTAGTGATATTGAGCATCTTTTCAAGTGCCTGTTGACCATCTGTATATCTTCTTTGGAGAAATGTCTATTTAGGTCTTCTGCCCATTTTTTTGATTGGGTTGTTTGTTGTTTTGATATTAAGTTGTATGTGCTGTTTGTATATTTTGGAAATTAATCCCTTGTCAGTAACATTGTTTGCAAATGTTTTCTCCCATTCTGTAGGCTGTCTTTTTGTTTTCTTTATGGTTTCCTTGCTGTACAAAAGCTTTTAAGTTTAATTCGGTCCCATTTGTTTCTTTTTGTTTTTATTTCCATTACTCTAGGAGATGGATCCAAAAAAATATTTCTGCAATTTTTATCAGAGAGTGTTCTGACTGTTTTCCTCTAGGAGTTTTATAGTATCCAGTCTTACATTAGGGCTTTAATCCATTTTGAGTTTATTTTGTATATGGTGTTCTAATTTCATTCTTTTACATGTAGCTGTCCAGTTTCCCCAGCACCATTTACTGAAGAGACTGTCTTTTCTCCATTTTATATTCTTGCCTCCTTTGTGATAGATTAACTGACCATAAGTGCTCTTATTCTTCTGTAGTATCTGGCTATTATCAATTTACATTTCCATGTATATTTTACAATGGTCTTTTCTGTTTTTATTCGGTTTGCTTTTCTTCTTCCTTCTAGTTGAAAGGTTATCAGTCTACAGGCCAAATTGACATGAAGCCTGTTTCTGTATAACCAGAGGCTAAGAATGGTTTTTACATTTTTAAATAGTTTTTTTTTTTAAATACATACAGACGTACCTCAGAGATATTGTGGGTTTGGTTCCACACCACTACTGCAATAAAGAGAGTCACAAATTTTTTTGATAAAAGTTATGTTTACACTATACTATAGTCTGTTAGGTGTAAAATAATATTATGTCTAAAAAACAAAGTACATACCTTAATTTAAAAATACATTATTGCTAAAAGAAAATGCTAACCATCATCTGAGCCTTCAGTGAGTTGTAATCCTTTTGCCACTGAAGAGTCTTGCCTCAGTGTTGATGGCTGCTGACTGCTCGGGGTCATAGTTGCTGAAGGTTGGGGCAGCTGTGACAATTTCTTATAATAAGGCAAGGATGCACGCACCCCAGTGTTCACTGCAGCACTGTTCACAGTAGCCAGGACATGGGAGCAACCTAAATGTCCATCGACAGAAGAGTGGATAAAGAAGATGTGGTACATATATACAGTGGAATACTACTCAGCCATAAAAAGGAATGAACTAATGCCATTTGCAGCAACATGGATGGACCTAGAGATTGTCATACTGAGTGAAGTAAGACAGAGAAAGAGAAATATTGTATGATATCACTTATATGCAGAATCTAAAAATAAATGATACAAGTGAACTTATTTGCAAAACAGAAACAGACTCACAGACTTAGAGAATGAACTTATGGTTACCGGGGCGTGGGGGGTATGGGTGGGAAAGGGTAGGGGGAAGGGATAGTTAGCGAGTTTGGGATTGACATGTACACACTGCTATGTTTAAAATAGATAACCAACAAGGACCGACTGTTTAGCACAGGGAAGTTTGCTCAATATTATGTAGCAACTTAAATGGGAAAAGAATTTGAAAAAGAATAAATACATGTATATGTATAACTGAACCATTTTGCTGTACACCTGCAACTATCACAACATTGTTAACCAACTATATTCCAACATAAAATAAAAAGTTAAAAAAAAAAAAGCAACAACGAAGTTTGCTGCATTGTTTGACTCTTCCTTTCATGAAGCAATTTCTCTGTAGCATGCCGTGCTGTCTGATAGTGTTTTACCCACAGTAGAACTTGTTTCAAACTTGGATTCAGTTCTCTCAGACTCTGCTGCTGTTTTATCAACTAAGTTTACGTAACATTCTAAATCCTTTGTTGTCATTTCAACAATCTTCACAGCATCTTCACCAGAAGCTGATTTCATCTCAAGAACCACTTTCTTTGCTCATCCATAAGAAGCAATTCCTCATCTGTTGAAGTTCATGAGATTGCAGCAATTCAGTCACATCTTCAGGCTCTACTTCTAATTCTAGTTCTCTTGCTATTTCCACCACATCTGCAGTTACTTCCTCCACTGAAGTCTAACATCCCTCAAAGTTATCCATGAGGGTTGGAATCACCTTCTTCCAAACTCCAGTGAATGTGGATATTTTGATCTTTTCCCATGAATCACAAATGTTCTTAATGGCATCTAGAATGGTGAATCCTTTCCAGAAGGTTTTCTATTGACTTTGCCCAGATTCCTCAGAGCAATCACTACCTATGTCAGCTACAGCATTTTGAAATGTATTTCTTAAATAATAAAGCTTGAAAGTCAAAATGACTCCTTGATCCGTGGACTGAAGAACGGGTATTTTGTCAGCAGGCATGACAACATTCATCTTGTACATCTCCCTCAGAGTTGTTGGGTGACCAGGTGCATTGCCAATGAGCAGTAATATTTTAAAAGGAATCTTTTTTTCTGAGAAGTAGTTCTCAATATCAGGCTTAAAATATTTGGTAAACCATGTTGTAAGTAGATGTGTTATCATCCAGACTTTGTTGTTCCATTTATAAAGCACAGGCAGAATCGATTTAGCATAATTCTTAAGGGCTCTAGGATTTTCAGAATGATAAATGAGCATTGGCTTCAACTTAAAGTCACCAGCTACATTAGCCCCTAACAAAAGAGTCAGCTTGTCCTTTGACGCTTTGAAGTCAGCCACTGACTTCTCCTTTCTAGCTATGAAATTCCTAGAGTCTTAGGTGGCATTGTCTTCTAATAAAAGTCTGTTTCGTCTACATTGAAGATCTGTGGTTTAGTGTAACCCCCTTCATTAGTTATTTTAGCTAGATCTTCTGGGTAACTTGCTGCAACTTCTACATCAGCACTTGCTGCTTCACATTTTGCTTTTTTGTTATGGAGACAGATTCTTTTCTTAAACCTCCAAACTCTTCTTCTGCAGCTTCCTCACCTCTCTCAGCCTTCATAGAATTGAAGAGAGTTAGGTCCTTGCTCTGGATTGGGCTTTGGTTTAAGGCAATGTTGTGACTGTTTTGATCTTTTGTCCAGATCACTACAACGTTCTCCATATCAGCATTAAGGCTGTTTCACTTTCTTATCATTCCTGTGTTTACTGGAGTTGCACTTTTAATTTCCTTCAAGAACTTTTCCTTTGCATTCACAACTTAGCTAATTGTTTGCACAAGAGGCCTAGCTTTTGGCTTATCTCAGCTTTCAGCCTGCCTTCCCCCTAAGCTTAATCATTTCTAGATTTGATTTAAGGTGCAAGACACATGACTCTTCCTTTCACTTGAGCACTTAGAGGACATTGTAGGGTTATTACTTGGCTTAATTTCAATATTGTTGTGTTTCAGGGAATAGGGAGGCCTAAGGAGAAGGAGAGAGATGGGAGAATGGCTAGTTGGTGGAGCAGTCAGAATACATGCAACATTTAAGGATTAAGTTTGCCATTTTACATGGATGCAGTTCACAGCACCCAAAAACAATTACAATAGTAATATCAGCGATCACTGATCACAGATCACCGTAACAAATATAATAATAATGGAAAAGTTTAAAATATTGTGAGAATTACCAAAATGTGACACAGAGACACAAAGTAAGCAAATGCTGTTGAAAAAATGGTGCCAATAGACTTGCTCCATGTAAGGTTGCCACAAACCTTCATTTTGTAAAAAATGTAAAGTACAATAAAGCAAAGCACAATAGAATGAGGCATGCCTATATATGACAGAGACCATCTGTGGCCACAAAACGTAAAGTCTACTCTCTGGCCCTATACTGAAAAAAAATCTCCCAACTCATTCTAGAAGATTTTCTCAATTTAGACTTCCAACGCATTATTTCATTCTTCAATTTTATGTTTTTGGTATTTAGTTCATATATGTTGTTCAACTGTTCAAAAAATTAGGCCTGATATTTATGTTTGGTCTTTTCTAATGTTGTCTTGTTCATAGACTTATGGCTAATCCCTTCCTAATAACTTTTAGAACATTTCATTTGGCTAGTTTTTTTTTTAATTAATTTTTATTGGAGTATAGCTGCTTTACAATGTTGTGTTAGTTTCTACTGTACAGCAAAATGAATCAGCTATACATATACATATATCCCCCCTTTTTTGGATTTTCTTCCCATTTAGGTCACCACAGAGCATTAAGTAGAGTTCCCTGTGCTATACAGTCTGTTCTCAATAGTTATCTATTTAATACATAGTATCAATAGTGTATATATATCATCCCAGTCTCCCAATTCCTCCCACCACCCCCCTTTCCCTCTTGGTATCCATACATTTGTTCTCTACATCTGTGTCTCTATTTCTGCTTTGCAAATAAGGTCATCTATACCATTTTTCTAGATTCCACATATATGCATTAATTTATGGTATTTCTTTTTCTCTTTCTGACTTACTTCACTCTTTATGACACTCTCTAGGTCCATCCATATCTCTACAAATGACCCAATTTTGTTCTTTTTTTATGGCTGAGTAATATTCCATTGTATGTATGTACCACATCTTCTTTATCCATTCCTCTGTTGATGGACATTTAGGTTGCTTCCATGTCCTGGCTATTGTAAACAAATAGTGCTGCAGTGAACATATTCTCAATTCATCTTTCTAATATGTCTGCTCCTAATGAAAGTCCATAGTCCGATATGCCTTTTTTCCTCTTTTAAATAGTTATACTTCTCAAATATCTTATCATTTTAACCTGTTGGCCCTATGATGAAGAAACCCAGGCATCAGAAAGCCAGTCACTGGCTCCTCAGTCTATAAAACAGATCTACAGATTAGGAATTTTCTCTTCACTTCCCAGAGAGAAGCCACATTAGATTCTCCTTAGATCATGATGTGCCAGCCCTGGGACTTTGGAGAGAAAGGGATGGGAAGCAAATGCTAGTGATCAGTTAGTATGAACTTATTTTTCTGGGATCTTCATTCACAGGTGTCTATCTCAAGGCGGTAGTGGAGAGAGGCAGGAGCAGGACAAATGTCTCCTTCACCATTCTATTCTGCCTTAGCCCTTTGAGGCTGTCTCCTCCCCCAGGTCAAAGTCATCACCTTCCAATTATCTCAAAACACCCTGCTCGCTACCACCACCTATTGCCTTAAGGGTTTCTCATGGTATTCTTGGTCTTTTTCCTCTTTAATTCCTTCAGGATTCATCTTGAAAGAGGGAACTAGTACTAGCGGCTAAGAGAATATTCTAACATTTTAAACTGATATGCTTTACACAAAGTTGGAAATTGTACAGAAAAAAAGTTTATATTTAGTATGAAAAATACACACAAGGCAATTAACGTGCTTATTGAATCATTGATTAAATTATATCCTGACAGGTTTAGGATATAATTTTCCAAATCAACTCTGCCTACTTAACTGTAAGAATTGGGCAGGCAAGTTCAATACCTCCTTCTCAAAATTATTTCTGGTTACATAACACATACAAAATAAGGGCTCCCTCTGAGTTACAGCAATATTTGAGTGATTTTACAAAGTAAAAGGAACCCTAAAAGAAGAAAGGAACAGCTAGTCAGAGAAAGTTGTGTTCCTGATAGATGACAGAATTGAATCAAATAGCTGGCTGGAGGCTAGTTAAAGCGTCAATGCCTGACAGAAAATCTGGAAAGACAAAACAGAATCCTGTAGCTAAAATAATGTATACATAATCTATAGGCTCCACATTGGGAATAAATAGTTACCCTATTCCTGAGAATTAGTCCTCTGTGTAATTTTATAAAGTCCCAAGTGATTGCCCCAAGTAGAATGTTCTATGAATATATTTAAATCCTGTTTGTCTACCTCTTGGTGATTCAAGAAATCCATGCATTTATGCATGTGTTGAAAATGTGGCCACCGTAGCTAATGAATCTGCAACTGGATGGGAAAAGAAAGTGATTTGTTAAATGCTTCACAGCAGCTGCATGGAGTCATTTTGCTCAAGTTGACAAGTCAAAGGTCTGATGGAAAATCACCACTTTTTCTTGAAAGATGCTGACAGGAAAGGAGCTACATGCTATTTTGTTGGTGTCATAAAAGTAAACAGGCAATGTCATTGCGAGAGAAATGAACATTGAATAAATATACATACTTATTCAATTTATTTGAATGATTGGGAAAGAAGAATCTATTGCTTTCATGGTTTGGGGACATTATTAAAATTTGAAATAATTGTAAGTAATAATTATTAGCATATTAATGTAAAGTCACACACACAGGCATTCTTCAAAAAACTTATTCCAGTTGGCAGTTTTTCTGCAATCACCCATATAAGCCATGCATTGACCTTTACAGAAAGCAAAATGGGTGGACGTGGTCACCCATGTCTGCATACTAAAATCACCAGCCTATGTGTATGTTACGTTCTATCCTAGCCACTAATTCTAGTTACGTAGTTCACCTGTATACTACGGTATCTCTATTTGAAAAGGAGTCCTAGTAATATGTTTTGCCTTTTCTTAAAGTTTGGGAAAGTTGTAGAACTTAAGTAGATATCTACAACTAGCAAACTATTACTCTGGTAGGGAAAGAATCATTTCTACATGCATATAATTAAAGGAATTGGTAATCATTGCCCCTTTGTCTTCACTGATGGATCTTCTGATATTTAATTTACAAGTTCATCCAAATTTCTTTTTGACTTTAAAAATGTAGTATTTAAACCAAGAGCTCAAAACGTTTTTAAACAGGTTTGGAAAGAAGGGGAAGTGAGAAGAAAGTCAGCAAACAAAATGTTCCATTGTTGACAAATGTTTTCTTTCCTGGAAAAAAACAAAAACAAAAAACAAAAAACCTAACATTTTGCATGCCTATCACAGCCTCACCTCCAAGATAAACCAAAACAAACAAAAATATCCCCAGGTTCACCCTGAGCAAGGTAAAATAAAGCAGCTACACTGATGGGAAAATGATAGTTTTTTCTCACTTTATTACTGGCATGGAAAGATATTCTAATAAATCTGGTTAAGGGAAATATAAATCACCACCCCAGCAGAGTTCTTTGAAGATATGGGAGGCAGCATAACCTCAGACTTCGGCGTGTGAGCTCTGGCACCAAATTTCCTGGATTAAAATCTTGTCATATTTCTCGTCAGTGCTGTGACCCTGGTCAATTTTTCCAATTTCTCTGTTGCTAAATTTATAGGGATACTAATAAGAGCTACTTGATATGGTCGTTTGTAGAAATTAAATGTGATTTTACAGTTTAAAACACTTTTAAAAGTGTTTCTTATGCACATAGCAAACCCTCAATAATTTCATGGTTCAATTCCTACAAAGTACTGTTACCCTTAAGTTCCTATCATGATTACTACAGGCGCAGGAAGGAGTTAGAAGGAGACAATGGGGATGTTGTTGAGTGCGTTCCTATTTTACTCTAATTACCCATGTGAGACAGCATTACCTTTTGGAGCTGCCCATGATCTAGAACCTTCTCACATTATAAAAGCTGAAAATGCCACGTACTTGCTCCTCAAGCCTTCCTTTGCAGGGAGGACGCGGACCCATGACCAAACGTCATCAAGTGAATTTTGAATCAAGAGCTAATGATGTCCAGGAAAGGGGTATGTAGCGAGTCCTCTCTGGCAGCTGCAGTTCTCAACCTGGAGTGGCAGATGCTAGGAGTGGTACCCAGTCCATTACCTGCAGGGTCAGCAAACCGAGCCACCCGTGCAGACCCCAGCAGTGTCCTCCCAATAGGCCGTGCAGACATTTCTTCCGGCTTTGGAGGTTCTAAGCACGCCTGCGTAGCTCCCTGGAGGTTCTATGGGCTACGCAGTATCCTTTTAATTAGTTTCTTGCCTGCTTAAAACAGTCAGCCAGAGTCAATTTCTGTTTACGTGTAATTAAGGTATGTGATAGAACTTTAGTGTTATTGAAACTCTCTCCATAAGAATGTATTCATTGTGTGATTTAAAAAAAAAATCTTTTCAGTGGGGAAAAAAGAGCCCTAAATACTCAGTTCACCAAATAAAGTATGTATCAAATACGTATAAAGCAGCAGTTTTCTAAATTATCTTTTTTTTTTTTTAATTTTATTTATTTATTTATTTATTTATGGCTGTGTTGGGTCTTCGTTTCTGTGCGAGGGCTTTCTCTAGTTGCGGCGAGCGGGGGCCACTCTTCATCGCGGCGCGCGGGCCTCTCACTATCGCGGCCTCTCTTGTTGCGGAGCACAGGCTCCAGACGCGCAGGCTCAGTAATTGTGGCTCACGGGCCTAGTTGCTCCGCGGCATGTGGGATCTTCCCAGACCAGGGCTCGAACCCGTGTCCCCTGCATTGGCAGGCAGATTCTCAACCACTGCGCCACCAGGGAAGCTCCCTAAATTATCTTTTAATAATTATTTTTAAACTCGTTACACAATAAAACCTGATTCTTGCTTTAAAATAAAAAGAGAATAGTGATAAGCATGTAAACACACACACACACACACACACACACAAACTTTAAAATTCCACTACCCAGAGATAAATATTGTTAAGAGTAAATCCTCCTAAGCTTTTCTATATGAGTTTGTGTGTGTGTGTGTGTGTGTGTGTATATATATATATATAATATATGTATATATAATTATGTCATATATCCATTTTAGCACTACTCTTTTCTTTCTTTTTTACAATGCATCATAAATATCTTTCCACTTCAATTAAAAACTCTAAATCAGTTTTAATATTTGCCTGATAGTGTTATACTCATTATTTAACCAGCACTGTAATATTATTGGGCAAAGCTTTATATCGACTCTTTCAAGCTTGTTAATAATACTATAATGGACACTACTCTATTCTATGTACATTTTTTTCACATCTGCCCTACTATTTTCTTCAAATAATAGAACATGTGAAGGACTGAGTAGGTCCATCTTAAAATAGGAGAAAGTTCCAAAGGTGATTCTGATATGTACCTTTTAGCTTGTATCAATATTTATTTACTCTTTTTTTTAGATATTTTTATTGAGGTAACATTGGTTTATAACATTGTATGTTTCATGTGTACAGCATTATGTTTCTACTTCTCCGTATACTGCAGCGTGCTCACCACCAAAAATTTAGTTTCCATCCATTCTCATACAGTTGATCATCTTGACCCATTTGGCTCTCTCCCTGCCTCTTTCTCTCTGGTAACCATTACTTTGTTCTTTGTATCTGTGTGTTTGGTTCAGTTCGGTTTGGTTTGGTTTGTTCATTAATTTTGGTTTTTTGTTTGTTTTTTATATTCCACAGTTGAATAAAATCATTTGATGTGTGTCTTTTTCCATCTGACTTATTTCCTTCAGCATAATACCCTTTAGAACAGTACTGTTCAGTTGGATTTTCTGCCATGATGGAAATGTTCTGTGTCTATGCCATACAATACAGTAACCACTAACCATGCATGGCTATTGATTGCTTGAAATGTAGTGTAATTGAGGAACTGCACTTTTAATTTTTAATTAATTTAAATTTTTAAAAATTTAGATACCCACATGTATCCAGGGGCTACCATGTCAAATAATGCAGCGCTTCATCCTTTATGACTGTTTTTTGAACTATACATTGTAACATTATGAGGCTATCTCTGGTTTTGTATGTTCTTGTGTGAAATCCCTCAACGTTCTTTTTTTTTTTTTTTTAATTAGTTTCCTTTGGCTTTTAATGACATTGGTACCTTTTTTCTTTTTTTGGCTGCGTTGAGTCTTTGTTGCTGCGAGCAGGGGCTACTCCTCATTGATGTGCGTGGGCTTCTCATTGCAGTGGCTTCTCTTGTTGCAGAGCAGAGGCTCTAGGCATGCAGGCTTCAGTAGTTGTGGCACTCGGGCTCAGTAGTTGTGGCACTCGGGCTCAGTAGTTGCAGCTCACGGGCTTTAGAGCACAGGTTCAGCAGTTGTGGCGCATGGGCTTAGTTGCTCCACTGCATGTGGGATCCTCCCAGACCAGGGCTCGAACCCATGTCCCCTGCATTGGCAGGCCAATACTTAACCACTGCTCCACCAGGGAAGCCCCCCTTAACGTTTCTTGTATTGGTAATAATTTTTTGACATTTTACATCACATACATTTGATTTCCGGCAGAGAAGCGAACATAATGTCCTCTAAATAGGAAAAATAAAAATAACTGAACAAGTGACATAATTGCCTTTATGTTTTTCAGAGGTAATCATTAGCCTATATTTCTGAAGCACATTAGTATCAAGAGTGTCAAAGTGACAGAATCTGTGTGTCAAATCTATTTTAAACGAAGCATTTGCTACATTTTTACTGCTTCTTTTCTTACTCCTGTACCATCAACTTTTCAGTTTTTGAGCATTTCAATTTAGAAATATTCTATTATATTTAAAATTTCTTCTTAGAAAACTTTTTAATCTTTATTTTTAGTTTTATAATGAGGTATCTAACAGTAATTTAAATTTGCATCTTTAATCTCCATTAATGCCATTTCTTCCTCATTCATATGCTTTTATTTATTTTCAATTTTTGTCTTTGTTTTTCTAGCACATGAAGTACTATCATGTATATAAATTGAGTTATAGCATTTTCTCATCAAAACTCCTCAGATCTTGTTCTGTTGTCTTCTGGATTTTAAGTGTGCATCCCTTGAAGTATGATACTGGTTGTTTGGGGGGGTTTTTTGAATTTTTTTTTTTTTTCCTAAATAGATATTGTTATGGACTGAATTGTGTCTCCTCCAAACTTCATAGGTTGGGGCCCTAACCCCCAATGTGACTATATTTGGAGATAAGGCCTTTCTGGAGGTGTTAAGTTAAATGAGGTCATAAGGGTGGGCTCTAATCCAGTAAGACTGGTGTCCTTATAAGAGGAAAAGATCCAGAGATTCTTATAACCTGTACAGAGAGAAGATGCCGTAAGGACACGGTGAGAAGGCAGCTGTCTGCAAGCTAGGAAGAGAGGCCTCACCAGAAATAACCTTGTCAGTCCTAACAGAGTAATATAGATGCTCTTCAGATTTCTCCTTATACTTTGTCTTCAACTAAATTTAGGAACATCTGTTATGCAGAGAACACTCTACATTCTCTGTTATCTCGTCTCATTATTTTAATTGTATGTTTCATCCTCTTCAGCTAGGAAACAGTGTTGAAGTTGCTCTCCATATCACCAACTGAATTTTCTGCAGAAACATTTATATTCTTTACTCTAAGTCTGAATTTCCATTTGAATAGTGTTGCTATTTACTTCAGATCCTTATTTTACTTTATTTACCTCCTTTTGTTGTCCTATTCTGTTACCTACACTTCCATTTTGTTCACTTTTCATCTCAACTTGTTCTCTCCATATGACCTGTTACATCTTTTCTAAACAGGCCATTATCTTTTTTTGGTCTGTAGATTATCACAAACATTTCCCTGGAATTTTTTAATAGATCCTGGAATAGATCATTTTTAGAGCTTTGCTTTTCCCCACCAGGAGAGACTTTTTCTCCTTATTCTGCAATGATTTTAATAGCCTACAGTTAGTTTTTATTCTTACTCACCCTTAAGTCAAGGAGATCTATACAGACATGAGATCATTTAATTTTCCTCATTCCCTGTTCCTCCTCTCCGTCCTCAGACCTGCACTGGAAGGGCTGTTGATTTTAATAGCTTCATTTCAAATTTCTTGTTTCTAATGTGCTTTCTGCTAGTTAATCTGCTTCTTTCCTCCACTGCCCAGTTTTCTGGTACATAAACTGACATAGCAGAGGAAAACAATACATTTCCCAGCTTACCCTTCTCCTGGGTCTGAAGTTCCCAGAATGTTCTCTATCAGCACTCTCCTTCTACTTCCTTTCCAGTAGTTTACTGGGATTTTTGTGTTTCTCTCAAGATGAAGAATACTGACAAATGGAGAGATGAGGTACAGGAAATGGTATCTACCTGCCTCACTTGGTACTCTTTTAAGGATACAGGAAAACATTTATCATTCTCTTTACATATCATAAATTCTAAATTTCTGAGTCAGAGAACAGATATTGGGGAGCTACTGACAAAGATTCTCTTCTTGACCCAACTCTAATGAGGATCCTCTGAACTCTCTTCTCAACTTGGTCCTGGATTTGGGGCTTCAATGTTCACCTCTGCATTGTCGAATTTTAGCAGGAATCCTGCTGAGTCAGTTTAGCCAGATTTCTCTACTCTCAATATCTGATCAATCTCAGTATCTGATCAGGTTTCTCACCTTCCACCATCTCCAGGTGGTGTCTAATCACCCCAGCTTGCCTGCAGCAAAAATTCTGTTAGGTCATTTCAGCCAGAATCCCCCCTTACCCCTGGTGTTTCCTCTGTAATTTTCCATTCACTGACCACCCCCTGCCACACACACACACACACACACACACACACACACACACACACACACCCTGCTCCTTGGCTGTAATTTTCCATTTTTCTTGTTGTCTTTGTAGTTGAGCCCAATCTCTCCCCCTACTGTAAAATCCCATGCAGTAGACCCTGTATCTATTGCAGTAGCCCTCCTATATTAAGTCAGCCTCACTGTTCATTAACAAGTTTCATGAATAATTTTTTCTTTAACAATATGGAGCCTCTTCTTACTTTTAAGTGGTCTATTTTATAAGGCAAAGATGCAATGTATCATATGCTATAGCCTGGATAATGTGTGTGTGTAATCGCATCAATTAATTGCTTACTTGTATATAGAAAAATTTTGCCCCAGACGTTGGTTAAAAATGGCAAGACAGATTTTATTCAAACTGTTGTAGTAGAGGAGAGAGACTTCAGTTCAGTTGAACTCAGCTGAGAACCAAGCTCATCTCTGAATAAAACAAAGACATTATACCCACAAAGATTTATACCCACAAGCAGAGTGAAGGGATCAGTGGATGAAAAATTACCAAAAGGAGACATCAGGCATAGTGGAATTCTTGCTAAACTGGTTTAATTGGTTTCTTGCTAAAGGCAGACCGAAAACCTTACATATCAAGGATTGGGGATGAAAAACTTGATCACATATCAAGGATCAGGGGATTCACACCAAAACCAGGCTTAGGAAGTCATAGACACAGAAGACCAAGGTTGAGGTCTAGTCTAGACAAGGGCTCACAGGATCTTGACCAAAGTCTGGTCAAAGAGGAGTCTTTGTCACTAATGTCATTAATTCCTTCTAGATTGTTTCATCGGGCTGTTTATCAGTCCTACTTTTCAATATTGTATGTGTTCATCCTGTACTACATTTTTATGGAATTTTAGTAAGAATATAAACAAATAATCCACTGGGAACAGATAATCAGATATCCTTTCCCACAGAACTCTACCAGTTTTATTAGAAGGCAACAAGTTCACAGTCAGCACCATATTTCTTTCACTGGAATTTAAAATAGAAAGAGGAATAGCAATTCAGTGCTCAGTAATGCACTCAATATTTTAAATCAGCCCTTCTAATAAACTTTATCCTTTTTTCTGTTCTTTACTCTTCCCTCTAATTTTGTGAAATAAATAAATAAATACTTTATTTTTTAAAATACTTCAAGTTACTTTTAATTACTGTCCTACAGAAAAAATTATGTAACTTAAAACTGTAAGTAAAATACAACATGATGGTATAAATAATATAGATAGCATAAATTTAGGTAGAGAGATAATTGAAAAAATCATATATATGTGTGCATGTGAATACATACATGTGTGTATGTATAAATGTATATAAATATATATATTTATAACAAAAGAAGAAAAGTAAACCGGAATAGAAGAAAAACTAAATCCATGAAAGAGTCAAACAACATTCATATTTAATAGTTTTATGTCAGTTCCGATACTAAACTTTTCCCCAAAAAAGGGAAACCTGATCAATTCAAGTTCCCACAAGACAAAAACAAACAAACCAAAAAACAAATAAACAACAACAAAAAAGCAAGTTCTCGGGAAAATAGCAACTATTTAGGAAATGACACTGGATAGAAATCTCTCCTAGGGATCTGCTTTCAGATCATCAAAATATCCATTAGTATGGTTGGTATCTATGAAGATCCTTTGTTTATTCTACATTTTGCTTAGAGAAGCACAATCAAAAAGCTCTAAGTCATCCACACTGTCGAGTCATTCAGTGTGGACCACACAGGGCAATTCATGGGAGCTTTCATCACTGCTTCAATATATACCCCATGTGCTCTCTAGTCCACACAACAACTCCATTTCACAGATGAGAAAACTGATATTCAGAAAAAGTGAACAACTTGCTAGTAATGGCTAGAAGGAGTTTAAAACATAACTCTAGCTGGTTGTGAAGCCATTATTCTGTCTTCTTCTCACACTACCATTCTGGCATTACTATTCAAGTTGGAACTATCCTATTCTCTGAATAGAGTGTGTTCATTTTATGCATCAGCAGACCTGAAGTAAATAGATTAGTATGCAGAGAAGGTGTTTGTGTCCTGAGTTCTTGAGGATATGTCTGTAGAAGAAAATATGAAACTAGAGATATGGATACTGGTTTCCATGAAGAAATAAGGTGTCTTATTTCTGGGAATGTCCAAAGGGCATGGCTGAAAGGATGCAGAGACAAGCTTTGCCTCTTTCTGTGATCTCAAAGCCTGTCCTGTTTTGAGCTATACATACACCTTTTAATATCTGAGTAGAGCTTATTTCTTAATATAAGATGATTGTCCTAATGTATTTCATCTGTATTACATTTTCTTAATGCTTTCAGAATTCTACAATAGTGCAAGGGGAAGTTAAAAATCCTTATCATTACTACATCCTTCAAATTCAAACTAAATAGCTGAGCTCTGAGCGCTTATAATAGCCACAGAATAAAATTGTGAAACTCTTCCAGGATAACATTAGCCACGAAAAATTAAGAAACATGCAAGATACATTAGGAAAAATAAAAGCTGCTTAGAAATGTAGTGAACAGACGTGTGTACTGACTAGACCAAACAGCCTCAAACTTCCATCCTCTTTTGCTTTTATCTGATGAAATAAGAGGAACACATCAACTGCTGAAAAGCTTTGCCCTTTGAACTTTGCAGTGATCTACTATTTTTTTCACATAATATAATTAATACAATAACAATGGTGCTAATGCTTAGTACAGTGTTTCAAAGAAAACATAGAACTTTTCAGTACTGCAATTTTAGAGATTATTTTAATATTTTATCTCCAAAGCTAATTTTTCTTCAAACTTTAAAATAATGGCAAACCAATAATTTTTTAAAATTTGCCCATTTCCTATATTCCCTTATCAATTTTAAGTGGCAAATTGTTTTAATAGTGTCAAAATTGCTATAACATCAAATTTGCTTAATGGAAAAAGATTGATTGAATTAACAGCAAGATGGAACATAACAATAAGAAAATATTTACTGCCCTTGAAGTCCAAAGACCTTCTATATTACTCCCAAAGTATACTCTTTTCACAATATCATATTGCCTCTCAAGTGTAGTGTTATCTGTTTTATTGAGAAACGGATGCAAAATAATTTGCATGAAATTTGCTCCCCAGTGCTCATTCATTATAACAATTGTTGTTACTTGCATTTTCTGGCTACTTCCAAACTGAAAAACGCTGTTCTGAAAGAACGTATTATTGTCCCTGGAAGAAAATATTTTCTATCTATTACCATGAAAATTTTTTCTTCACTTCACCTCTGAGACAAACTATCTTAAATTTACTCAATTTTTTAGGGAAGAAGTGGACATTCACATAAAAGACCTCATGAATCATAGTGTTATAAATTTACAACTGTGAAATTTCGTTCTAGTTCCACTGATTTAGTATCATAATTGAATAACATAATTCGTAATTTCAATGTGTCTTCTGGCTATGTGTGCAAGGAAAAATTAATTAAAATAGGCTACCCTATTCAACCAAGTTATAATCATAGTGAACAGATTTGCAATTATTCAATAATACATGAGAAATATATAAAATAATTCTTAGCTTTGAGAAAATATCTTTGGTGTATTTCTGATGGGAATATTTATGAGGAATTTTCCAAATTGGAACTAGCTTGTTTCAGATACCATATAGAGAAAGCAAAATAAAGGTCTCTCCAACTTATGCCTAAAACTTGACTTGCTTTTCTGTGGTAAACGTCCAAAATGCCTGCCTCAAATGATTTCTGTAATTCAAAGCCTAAGAGATGGTGAAATATTTTTAGATCAAGGATAATTGGCCACAAAAATGAACATAAAATAAATTCCTAAAACTTTGTCATCCATGAGGTTGAACGAAAGATTCAATATCATACTTACATCAATTTGTGATGTTACCATGAACAAATCATTTTTGAAAGTGATTTTTGAAGGTCTGAATTTTGTCTCTGGCCATTCCTTCCATTATGGACAAAAGTACATTCGAAGTAGTCAAAACCTCTCTCATCATCTTAATGTCCTTCCTAAGTATTCATCAAGGCCCAACTTTCTGTTTCGAGTGGGACATCAAAGTGAATCATATTATTTTCTTCTGAAATAAAGCTCACTTTAGTGATATCCAGTACGACACAAGGACGTAGGCAAGGAGAGAGTGTCCTGGGACTCGAGTTGTAAACTGGAAATGATGTCAATTTAAAATGTTTTACTCCACGTAGCCAGTTATCCACATTTCTACTACTAAACATCAAGGTCAAATCTATTATGCTGCAAAACTATGGTCAACTATTTTATGCAATGAAATGATAAATGCATTACAGATATAATTAGGCAGAATGCCTATGCCTAGGATGACATACATTAACTGATCAGACACATACATTAGTTCGTAGTTATGTTCCCTGAAGCTGTATCTGAAATTATGCATGAGCTCTGGATCTATACCTAAAGCAAAATCTGAAATAATTTACTACATTTTTCACATTAATGTTATTTATATCAACTGCATGACTCTGTTTCACTGTTTCATTCCTTCTGGGTATGAATGATAAACGTGGTAGAAAAAATACCAACTTTGGAATCAGGCAGACCTGGATTCTAATCTCAGCTGTGAGCCTCACGAAGGATGTGAACTTGAATAAATTACATCATTTGAGTCTCAGGTTGATGTGAGAAATAATGTTTTAATTCTATAAATTCTTCAAATACAGAAAAATATTTCAAGAGACAAAAAATTACTGAGCCTTTTCTTGGGTATAGCATCAATAACACAGCTTCCTAGACTTACTAAGAGCTAATCTATACAGTTGGTTTTCAGAAATATTTGCCTGAACATGTTTATCAGTCAAGGATGAAAAAAAAAACTAAGCCCATATAGTTTAAACTTGCAAAGGAAGAAACCAAAAAGTAATACTGTCTTAATAGGCAGATTTGTTTAAAAGTCTTCTGGAAAAGACAGAGCTATAAACTGAAAATGGACTGATTTCTTAGTGACCTTCAAGAAAGTGTGTGGTTATTTGATGTCTTTGTTGCTCCTATCTCAATAAAAACCCACTTTCATATACTTAGCTCCCACTATGATTGACATAAATGTTACTCAGTGGATTAAAATGTTACCCTTACCAGGAATATTGGTATTTTCACAGGGTGCAAATAATGTTATTTTAAGTTTGAGCCAATGAATTGGGTCACACGGGCCCTCCCTGAATGTCTGAAATATTACTATAATTGGCCAAAAATTAGCTACTGTTAGAGAAAGCACCAATGAAGTTCTGCCACATCATTTTTTTAAAGGTTTGTGTGATGTTTTGTAGCACCCTATCTGAACTGAAGTAGAAATCCAATTGATTTTTCTTTTTTTCGTGTAGTACGGGTTGTTCAGGACTGCTATTTTATCCTAGTGATTTGTAGCATCCACTCCATGATATTTAAAATGTCTTTATATGTATGAGCCTCTTTAGAAGAGCTTTATTATACTGATCAATATGAGTCAAGGTCTCATTATCTGAGTTAATACAGCTTTGTCATATGCCTTGATATCTCTCTGGGAAATTCCTCTGGTTTTCTTTCTGAATTTCTCTTATTCAAGAGTATTATGACTATTCTTTTTTAAAATTGAGGTATAGTTGATGTACTGTATTACATAAGTTTCAGATGTACAACATCGTGATTCACAATTTTTAAAGATTATATTCCATGGTTATTATAAAATAGCGACTGTATTCCCTGAGCTATACATTATATCCTTGTAGCTTATATATTTTATACATAGTAGTTCATATTTCTTAACCCCATACCCCTATCCTGCCCCTCCCCTCTCACCTCCTCCCACTGGTAACCTCTAGTTTGTTCTCTGTATCTGTGAGTATGTTTGTTTTGTTATATTCTTTCATTTGTTTTATTTTTTAGATTCCATATATAAGTAATAACATAGAGTATTTGTCTTTGTCTGACATTTCACTTAGCGTAATACCTTCCAAGGCCATCCATGTCGTTACAAATGGCAAAATTTCATTCTTTTTTATGGCTGAGTAGTATTCCGTTGTATATATATACAACATCTTTATCCATTCATCTGTTGATAGACACTTAGGTTGCTTCCATATCTTGTCTATGGTAAATAATGCTGCTATGAACATTGGGGTGCACATATCTTTTCAAATTAGTGTATTTGGTTTTTTGGATATATACCCAGGAGTGGAATTGCTTGGTCATATGGTACTTATATCTTTAGTTTTTTTGAGAAGCTTCCATACTGTTTTTCACAGTGACAGTACCAAACTACATTCCCACCAATAGTGAAGGAGGATTCCCTTTTCTCTACGTCCTCTCCAACATTTGTTATCTGTGGTCTTTTTGATGATAGCCATTCTGACAGGTGTGAGGTTGTTATGCCTAGTATTGTAACTTGGCTCTACCATATAGCCTTTAGAGTCAGGTCGCAAATTTGAAAACTTCTGTTGGAATTTGGAAGGCAATTGTATGACTCTCTATACCAATCTGGAGCATAGGTATTTTCAGTATATGGTATAATTTCATTGATGTTATCTCTGAGAGTAGTCAAACTTTCCTGTGGTGGATACTGATATCTCAGGTGTTTTGATATACAGATCAGGATCCATAAAACCAGTAGTGGGGCTTCTTATAATGTGTCACTTTAATATGAAACATTATATGAAAAAAGCTTGCTTCATCTGAAATTGTTCTTCAAGTTGAAGTCTTGTTGGCACTGTCACTCAAAGCATTGGTTTAGAGTTAATAGGTTCACAGAACAAGAAAAAACCTTCAGTTCTACTGAGCAAAGTTACCTAATTTCATTGACAAAGTCATTGAGTTTCACTAGGAGTAACAAATGGAACAGGTACAAGAAAAGCTGCATGCATCCTGGAATTTAACTTCTTTATTGGGAAAATTCAGGAAAAAAATAATGCATAATTTTACAGCTGTGGGTTTGTGGTGATATTTTTAAACAAGTAACTATGTGTGTTTGTTTCTTCGTAGTAGAAAAAACTTAAAAGTGAATGTTCAAAGGAATGAGAATACATTTAAATATAAGTGAAATAACTAGGAAACTTTGGTAGTTTAGAACTTGGGGTTTATTTCAAAATCTCACCTTCTGTATTCTTCCTCTGTACTCACACACCCACATCCCATTCTCATCCCACTCCAACCCTGAGCATCGCTGCCAGACTCTGTTCGCTCTGTTAAAGAAGACCTTCTTCTATCTTCAAGCCACCCCTCTCTTGTGTGTCATGTGTTGATACAGAGATTCATTTACTTTATTTTGCTATTAGCTACTTAAATGTTTGGATAATTGTCAACTGATACGATCTAACTACTGCATTTATGTGTCCCCTTTTTATGTGGTTTGCTGCTACATGATAATAATAGCTAATTTTACTGAACAATTATTATATTGCCAGGCACTGCTGCTAAGCCCTGAAAGCTTAAATTATCCTATGTCATCTTCACAACAACCCTGAGAGGTTTATAAGATTATTAGATCCATTTTATAGATGAGTCTAGAGATGTTAAGAAACTTGCCTAAAGTTATAGAACTGATGAAGGACAGAGCTAAGAGCAGAATCTAAATCAGTCTGTCCCCAGAGGTGGGCACTATTACCCCGTGCTCTTGTATGGTGCTTACATAGTTAAGGCAGCATTTGAGATAATTTTTAGGTTGTATCATCTTCGGATTCAGTTAATTAGTACCAATATTATTCTTCCCATCTGTCAGTTTTCCGTTTATCTCTCAGCCTCTTAGCCAAATCCCAAAAGTGATAGTTAAATTCCCCTAGATAAACTTAGAGACCGGAAACTATTTAACCCTGTACAGATACTTTCATTTTTATAGAGTTGAAAGAAAAAGTATAAATAAATAAACGGGAAAATTGGAGCATTAGAGTATTTGGGGATATGCACCATTACAATAGTTATTTTTTAAAATAAACTAATCATTTTAGTCTTATATGAACATTATCAGCTTGTGTGTTTTTGCCTTCATTTAAATTGTGCACATTAACATAAATACACAGAGCAAAGGGAAGAAAGTAATTTGCATTTTATAAATATAATTAGCATTAACAGGATGTATGCACTCTGAGAGTCTAGATGATATAGTTGCATTAATTCTCTTCCCCGATAGATTTAAGTGTTTCCGGAATATATTCCTTTCTAATTAGATTGTTCTAACAAGGATAACTCAGTTTGATGAACATTTAGAGCGCAATAGAATAGAACTTCTAGAATTTTAACAACATAATGAGGTATTTTTTGGCTTTCTGTGCATCAAGCTTTCAAAAATATCTTTAAAATTATTCCTACAATACTTGTTTGCTACGACTTAGAAATTTCATTCTGAATAAAGTGAATTTTTTTTAACATACCAAAGTGCAGCCTGTACCCAAGGAATGACTATGTAATTGTGTGATTTTTCAAATAGGTTTTATATTCTTATGTAAGAAAAGAATCCATTTAAAGAAAAAAAAAAACGTTAGTAATGTCTAATTCAGTGTGAACACTGAGCAGAGTATAATAATTTGAAAACCTACAGTAAATCCTAGGAAATATATTTAATCACCCAAAATATGTGTCTTATTTCTTAATGTATTGTATTCATTTGTGTTCTATTATAGCTTATCTTTTTTGAATAGTTCAGAAGTTTACAGAGTGTTTTGACTTTAACACACTGTGGTCTTTTTACTGATTGATTAAAGTGATTTTTTTCCCCTGCATGGAGCACATATATCACCAAAGCCAGTAAATCCTCAGAGATTAAGGTTTAACACAGGGCTCACTTATATTCGTAAAATGTTGTTTACAAAGGAATTTATTCTGTGTTGTGCTCCAAAATTGGAATTTTCCAATTCCATTGCCCAGAAAGTCTCCATTTAGTTGTCTATGAGGTTATACCACCCACACCCACAACCTCACCTTTTTTTTTTAAGTTTTCTGGGATGGAGACTCAAAAAACTTTGCCTACAACCTAACATCAAGTTTTTATTGTAAAGTTAGTTTACTTCTGCAAATAGCGAGTTGCAATCAATTAACTAACTTCGAAAATCAATCTCAGTTTTCACATTGGACAATTTACAAGAAATAAGTATAGTGAGAAATGTATGTTATACACATATGGTGTTTTCATATAAATTGTCAAAGAATTGTAGGTCCTAAATCACATGATGGCTAAATTATCCCCTTGCTTTCCTGCTTTATGTTTTTCTTATTTTTCTCCTTCTTGCCTATTTCCGAATTAGGCTCCATAACGCTACACAAATCAGTAAAATATCCATGGCAGCTTTCATGAAGATATGTTATACTTGACATGCCTTGGTCTGCTAGGGCTGTCATAACAGACTGAGTGGATTAAACAACAAAAAATGTATTTTCTCACAGGCCAGGAATCCAAAATCAAGGGGTTGGCACGGTAGCTTCTTCTGAGCTCTCTCTCCATGGCTTGCAGGTGGCCCCCCACCTGCTCCCTCTTCATACGGTTCTCCCTCTGGGCACACACGCCCCTCGTGTTTGTCCGTGTGTCCTAATCTCCTCTTCTCATAAAGACACCCATCAGTTGGATTAGAGCCCATCCATTCAACCTCATTTAAGCTTAATTACTTCTTTGGCCCTGTCTCCAAGCAGACACATTCTAAGGTACTTGCAGTTAGGACTTCAAGATATAAATTTGGTGGGAGGAGTATACATGTTAGTCCATAACATGACTAAACTACTCTTCTGCCAAATAATCTACTTTCCCTCACTCCAGTACCCTTCCCTATGGAACGGTTGTCATTATACGTTGCTACCTCTTTACCTCTTGGTCCTTGGTCTGGCCAATGAAATATAAGCAGAACTTTTAAAGGCTACCTTGTGGCTCACATGATCTCTTTTCCCTTGGGCACTATTAAGGATAAATGCTTCTTTATCAGTCTGGATCCTAGAGTAAAGACAACGTAGAGCTTATCTGAAGCTTGTCTTCAGTGGATATCTATGGTGAGCAAGAAATATATCTTTGTTGATATAAGCCACTAATATTCGGGGGATCATTTGTTTTTGTAGCATACAGTTTATTTTGATTCGTATGTATGTACATCATTGATGTCCTATTAAATCCTCTGTGATTCCTTATACCCTAAGGGTAAAAATTGAGTACCTGATCCCTCATTTTGTTTACACTGGCTCTGAAAGTAAGAAATTAAATTATTTTATTGATTAATAAAATGGATATATAAAATTTTATGAATTATATGTTTCATCTTAAATCCAGGAGTCTTATGCATTCAACGTCACTCTCCAAGACCTTATTCTTCAAGACATGTAAAGAAAAGTTATAGCTTCTACTGGTGATTTCATAGTTTAAAATTAACATAATTAAGAAAGAAGTTGAATATTAGTATGCCAATCACTGTTCCTTTAATCATATGTTTGACCCACTACAGCATATTCAAGGCTATTTGTGTAATTGCCCTTTCAACTGTATTAGATGTACTTAATCTAAATTATGGTATATATACCCAATGAAATATTATACAATCATTAAAGGGGTGCTTATGAAGAGTTTATAATGACATGGGAAATTAATGCTGTGGTAGAGTAACACATAATATACACAAAATAATAACAAATTTGTCTCTACTGAAATTCTTAGGAATAGGAAAAAAATTGGAAAAATCCAGGAAACACAATTTTAATTGCAGTGTCTTTAAATAATAGGATGAATGACTTTTTTCTCCTTTTTCAACTTTCTTTTGGGTTCCAAAGTTTGTACCTTGAGTACGTATTACTTTACACAATGACTCAATAAATTAAAATATTACTAGTACAAAACACAGAAATTCAAATCATATAAAAAAATGTCAAGGAAAAAAATCATTTAAACTGCAAACACTCACAGATTAAAAACCACCTTAAACATTTGCAGAACATACAAGATCCATCTCTATTCATATATATTGAACAGGAGAAAAGAGAGAGGAAAAGGGAGAAATGTGTTAATACCATATATATTCTTTTTAAGTTAAATTCTATTAAATATTATTGTTACTTACAGTTCACAAAAGAAAAACTGGAGTAAAGTTGAATACATTTAAATTTTTCAGTTAAATATTTTTAAATGATATGCATTGTTATTTCCTTAAAAAAATCCTCTGAAGTTAAGAATAAAGGAAACCCTTGTGATTTCTAACTACATGCTGTTTCTCCACTGTAAAAGATGAGATGAGCATGGCTATATGTTCTCCTTCTTTTCTCTCCCACTATCCTATCACATATGTTACATTATGTCTACTTTAGTGAAATTTTTAATATTTATACTTGGTTACGCAACCCAAACTTTTCAAATTGTTTGTTTGCTTTTGACTTAAATGGATTCAGTGTTCTCCACCAGCTCTTTGCCACATGCTTTCCATTTCTGGATTCTCTTGGTTGGCTGGGAGTGTTACCATCATGTAGTTGTTTTTTTTTTTTTTAATGGGGGCTCGTCCCTGATCTATTACCTGAGATCTTCATGTTCAAGGAGATCTGCCTCCTACATTTATGCTTATTTTAGAATCAGACTTTCTTTCGTTAGTAGACTTTGCTTCATTTCCTTCTTGCAGTGAATGTTGCTGTGAAAAAGTCTAAGGCCAGTCTGATTTTCACTGTTTGGAGTTGACTTCTTTTTATTTCCTAGAATCTTATTCATGATTACATAAAGCAGCTCTGTGCAGACCTTTTTGCTCTAATATATTAGATAAACTATCTCTGACACTCTTCCCATTAATTAGAGAATCATGTATCATCTTCTACGAGCTATCATTTGAAAACAAAGTGTTATTCCATCCACTTTTTCATAGTATGATTATTTATCTGGCCCTTTTTCTCATACTCTGTCAACAATTGTCTTATCTCCTTCTAATCTTCTAATCTGTCTTCCCCCCATTTATTTAAACCCACCAGTGCAATGCTGCCACCTTCAGGTCCTGGGCGAAATACAACTGGAAATTATAAATTGATGCCTTCCTTAAAAGGAAATATGTATTTCCTGATGGAGTGTAAATATAAGTCAGGTACAAAAATAGTATTCTTAGAGTTTATGCTTTCCTTCGAATTCCTGTCTCTTTTTCTAGCCTTTGGAATTCAACATCTACTTTGTGTGGTCCTTGGGAAGTGGTAAATTCACCCTCTATTTTCTCACACTGATTCTTCTCTTGTTCTGACCTGGGCACTGACCTACAGAGGGTAACACATTTGGCTCCAGATGATCTATGCTCTCTTTCGTCTGTGGACTCCCAAGTATTAATTTGTTTATTCTAGCAAACTCCTTTGCTATTCCGTGCCCTAGTGATACCAGGCACATGGACGGAGGCAACAACCACTTATGATCTTATGCTGATGTAATGCATCTCCTTCTTAGAATATAATTGTCTCCACTTTTCCAAATCCGTCTCATGATTCACGTCTTAACTCCAATCCCCACTCTGCCCTAAGCCCAGTTCCCCAGGAAGCATAACACCACATCAATCACTCTGTATCAGAAATGAACATAGTTCACTACTTAATTGTTCTCTAGTTGCTTCATTTGTGCTCATTTATATTTATGATTATTTTATGAAGGCACTGAAGTAAAAGCTTCTTTAGTTTTCTCCACACTTTCTGGTGTAATAGAGGACACACAGTAAATACTCAATAACCCCATAAGTGTTACAGTGTTTATGAGAGATACACCTAAGTGTTCAGTCAAATGAGATCTAACGTATCTATCCCTTTCTCATTCCATAGTAGGAATGAGATAGATAAAATGTAACATTAATCCTGAGCACCTTGTTCTTCACAAAAATAATTAGGCATTATACTATATTATTCTTGGTACATACCAGTTGCTTAATGTAGGCAGTTCTTGCTTTGCAAAGTCATGCAGAGTCATGAAGATGACTGTGCAAGCTGAAACCATGCAAAGCAATCTTAAAAATCTGTGGGAAAATTTATGATTGTTCAAAGACCATTAAAAATTTTGTCAATATTAAGAACTCTTACTGTTGGCTATAAGTATAGAGGGAAGTGAAAAATAGTAAAAGAAGTGTGTATTTTATACATTTTAATTTAAAACATTAGAAAATTGAGACGTGTTTTATTTCTTTGCAAAAAACTTATCGAGAGTAATTTGAACAGTACTTGCTTTCTTCTCACAGTATAGTTTATGACTGGAGTGAGCATCTTTTCTATGCCTTAAAGAATCATAATGCTCCATTCTAAGTTTGGATCAGCTAATTTACTTATCTTTTGCACTTTCAGTGTCAGAAAATATCTCCAAGAGTACCTTGAAAGTGAAGTTTTTTGCCAGCATCACTTCCTCTAGGACACTTTTATCCCTTTTATCACAACCACATTCCTCCTTTGTGTCTATAATTTCACCTTCACCAAGTTCTTCTGGCTCAATAACTAGAGTCTTTCACATGGCAGCAATGTCAACATTCCCATTACCAGCCATTATAAATCCACTTCTGTTCAGTGTGAATCTCATCTCCAGTGTTATCACTTTTGTTTTCTTTGCTGCAGTTTCATCTTTATTGGCTAATTCCCTCTTTCAACTACCATTTTCATAAAATGTCACATAGCTTTATCATTGGGGAACAAGTAAGCAACATAACTACACACTTTGCTGTCTGGGCAGGAACTGAATAACAGATGCACACTGATCAATTAGCCACAGATTTTGAGAAAAGAGATGTGATTGGCCATTGATCATAATATACATCTATTATTTATGTGGTGATTTGTGGACTGAAGAGCTATCAGCTAATTTTGTCCTTTATGCAATTATTTATAGTTAATATATAGGGTAACTGAAAGTTGAACTGTGTTGCTAGGGGCCTGGTGTTACTTAACTAAAATGTGGTAACTGAAATTTGTGCATATCCAGGCTATACAAAGTGAGACTGCCTGTACTTGGTTGTAATATTTTTTAGATTGATTATTCTGTAATTTCCAAGACTAATCTTCTCTTCCTATTCTATAATTATTTAAGATAAACATATTATTTTTCTTTTATTAATTTTCAGGAATTTATTCTATATCCCTTATTTCAAAATTTGAAGTTAATAACAATGCAGTTCCTTAAGTATGCCTCTTAATAATAGGAATATATCCAGGTACTCTATATATTTTCCTACTAACTTATGCCTTACATCTTTTGAATATAATTGGAACGCGATTCACCTAGTCATTGCTTTTTTAAAGTAACATATAGTTAGGTTTTATTTTATTTTTAACTTTTTTTATTTTTAAATAACTCAAGTGTCAGGAATGTACACATTGAAAACCTTCAGTTTTCATACCATTATCTGTTATTAGTTTCCCTTCTTCTCTGGCAGAGCAATAAAATTCTATCTCTTTTTTTTCCTTCATTGCCTACTATATTTGAGGAATAGTTTCCTGATTTAATCATCTATTTAGTTTTATTTGTGTATTTTAATCCTCTCAGCTTGTTTCATATCTTTCTTCTTTCATAAGCTAAAGCACTTATTTCCCTAAGTAATTCTATCTTCCTACATTTGCATACAAAACATTTTCCAAGTTATCCTATTAGTTTTTCTAAATTCTATCTTCCATGTTAGATATTTCCAATAATCACATATTTTTAGCACCATTGCCTTAAATTTGAAAGCAAACTTTACCTAATTTCTTGTCTAGTCTTAGTTTATTGTTCTTGTCACTAGACTAGTCAATATGCTGACATAGATATTTTCTACTAAAAAGAAGATTGGCAGTATGGAGTCGTTGAAAACCTTGGGACTTCCCTGGTGGCACAGTGGTTAAGAATCCACCTGCCAATGCAGGGGACACGGGTTCAATCTCTGGTCTGGGATGATCGCACATGCCATGGAGCAACTAAGCCCGTGCGCCACAACTACTGAGCCTACGGTCTAGAGCCCGCGAGCCACAACTACTGAGCCCACGTGCCACAACTACTGAAGCCCGCACGCCTAGAGCCTGTGCTCCACAACAAGAGAAGCCACCACAATGAGAAGTCCGAGCACCGCAACGAGGAGTAGCCCCCGCTCGCCGCAACTAGAGAAAGCCCGCGTGCAGCAACGAAGATCCAACGCAGCCAAAAATAAATTAATTAAATAAATAAATTTTTTAAAAAAAGTGGTATAGAATTCAAGTGACTTGAATTCTACTCCTAGCTCTAATCTAAGCAGTGTGGCCTCTAGAGAATCAATTTTTCTGAGCATCGGTTTCATTATCTGTAAAATGATACACATTTGGGAAGGGAAGATCTAAAGTAGACAATTTGTATGTTTGTTTGACTTTGTATCCCATCCTGATTGAAGTTTCCTTTTCCTATGTCACTTAAAATTTTCCTTAGTATCAACTTTGAATATATGCATTTATCTCTAAAATATTTCTGTCACTATGGTAACCTCTTCTGGGTATATAAGTATGTTAACTTTGAGACTCCTCCCCCCATACTTTCAATTATTGTTTCTAAAGATTCCTAACCATTCAAAATACATTATATCAGAATCTATTCTATTCCCCCAAAATCAGGCATATAAGGTAGTAAAGATTAATTCCGTTATGATTAGATGATCATATATTATAAAGTATTGTCATTCTGTTGGTGCTGACACAGTGAGAAGAAAAGATGTCTTCTTTTGTGTTGCTTTACTAAGACATTATATCAATGAGGCTTTAATCAGAAAGAAAGAGCCCTCAAAAAGTATCTACAACAGAAGGAATCTATTACAGAGATTTCTTTTTTACATGGATGATGGAGCACTAGAAAGCCAAATAGGTGATGGTGAGTAACGTCAGTTATTAAGACCAACATGAAACCATCACCACCCCTAGGCAGGAGAGACAAAGAAAAGAGGTACCGTTATCAAAGGGCAAGAGCGAGAATCACAACCACATGAAGGTAGAATCGTGGCAGGACTGTTCACCAGGAGCTGGAACCACAGAGAAGGCATGGCCCCCACCAGAGAGCTGCCCCAGGAAGAGGAACAAGAGGAGGAAAAACATTCCATCTTTCTCCTCTCCTTCTTCACCGCTCCCTCCCCAACCCTAATATCACCCTGCAATTTCCAGCAGTGCCTCCCATTGGCTGCACCCAGCTGCAGGCTTGCTGACGTGAAGCCTGGGAAATGCAGCCTGCAGAGGCCAGCCCTACAGGGCAAGAGAAAGGAGTGGACCTGAGGGCTAATAAGCCCAGGACAGCCCAAGTGTACATAATAAGCATGCTGGTTTCCTCCTCTTATACAACAGTCCATCCTTTGTCTGAGAGAGGTGCTGATTTGTTTTATATCTGATTAAAAAAAAATCACTCTTTTCTGCAATAAGGATGATATTTATCAAAGAAAGTACATCGTTTCATATTACTTAGCAGAATGAAAGAAATTCACCAAAACAATACAATGCAGGAGATATTTTTCTCAGAATTTCATTAGCTCGATCTGTATTATAAATCAGAATGAGTCTCTGGGAAATCCAAAGACAAGACCAGATTTCTAGTGAAGAGGTAGAATTACAGACCTCTCCCACACTGAGTTCTCTCTCTGCTTGCACACACTCTGCTAAATGTGGCTGACTATCCTTAGGAAGCAAGTCCCTAACCTTTCTGCGCTGTACCCTCTCCAGCTGACTCACAAGTCAGAGGGTGGAGAAACCAGGGCTAAGCATCCTCTGGGAACCGTAGGCATATTTAGCTGCTACCCATCAACCCAGAGACATGACCTAAAGAAAACAGGGCCAACATGCAAGGCTCTCTTCGAAGCAGTTCCCATGTGTTAACCGTTCTAATTTTTTTTGTATATTGACAACTTTAATATTCATTAGTGCAGCTAATTGCATATAACTACCTAGAGTTACCTCACATAACTATGCAGTCTTATACTTTCAGGTTTTTCCACATGGTTCCCGCTTCCTGAAATGCCTCTACCCCTAATCTACCTTATTCATTTATTTATTTGTAAAATATGTGTTGAGTACTCACCACATGGAAGTCTCTTTGCCACCATCTAGGGGCTCATCGGTCTGTAGGTACGTGCAAGGGCTGTGGGAACACAGAGGAGAGGTGTGTGAATCCTATTTGGGCAGAGTGATGACATGAAGTACAGTAGGAGTTAGCAGCAACTTAAGAAATGCCCACACTTCGAAGTCTTCCCTGATTGACCTCCCCCTCATATTAATAATATGAATATGACAGTTAACATTAGCTTCTCGGTATTACTATTCTTTCCATTTTCTTCTTTGAAGACCTTGTATGCAATCAAGTCTCCTCTACACAGTTCCAGAAGGCAGGATTAAGGCCAGTAGGAGGAAGATTGCCAGCTTCCTAATTTGTTTTCACCTTAAGGATGAAGCATTCTTTTTTTTTTTAATATGTATGTATTTATTTATTTATTTGGCTGCACCGGGTCTTAGTTGTGGCACACGAGATATTTGTTGTGGCATGCGGGGTCTTTAGTTGCGGCATGTGGGATCTTAGTTCCCTGACCAGGGATTGAACCCGGGCCCCCTGCATTGGAAGGAGCCTTAGCCACTGGACTAGCCAGGGAAGTCCCTAAAGATGAAGTATTCTAATATTAAGAACTGCGCCAAAACTGAAGACTTGAGGTGGTAGAAACCCTATTTCCGGAAGTGTTTAAACAGAAACTGGGTGGTCCTAGGAACATTATAGATAATGCATTGGGTAGGAGATTTTATGTAGTGATTTGCAGATTACTTCAGACATAAATTATGTAAATTTTTAAATATATCACTTAGTTATGATATCCATGAAGTTTTATCCTCATGGATATATATAAAATATTCAAAATGTACAAGCGTACAAAAATAATGGAGTTGATTTTTCTTCTCTTCACCAAATCCTATAATACATTGTAAAAAAGAGAGAACTGATGACAGTGGCTACCACTTATTGAACCTTTGCTGTGTCCCACACACAGTGCTAGGTGCTTGGTAAACATAATCTTTAATCCTCATAAAAGTTCTGCAAGGTAGTTATTATTAACAGACTAAGACAGAGTGGTTAAGTGACTTATCCAAAGTCACACAGTGAATCAAAGAGCTAAAAATTCTACCTTGGTCTGACTCCAGATTCCGTACTAATTTACTACATTCTATGGGTCCCACTTTGAGACATCAACTTTAAAAAAAATGAATCAATAAATATTTATTGAATGCTTGGTGCTGATCGGTTTAATAAAATTTTTAAATAAATATAAAATGTAGTTCTTGCCCTTAGGAGTTGAACTATCCAGTTAGGAAAAGAAAATACTGTATATTAAAGGCTAACTAACAATCACATCAAAAAGATGAGTGAAAAAAAAAAAAAAAAGATGAGTGCAACGCATCAACCTTAATTTTACATCTAGAATATAAAAGTTATAATTTTCCTTCCTAGTAATTACTTACCCAATCAATTAGCCAATCAATTAGGTAATCAATTAGCCAGTTATAACCATTATTTTGATTGAGTTTGGAAACCAAGATATAAAATGTCTAAATATCGCCCTTCTTCATAGCTGAAGGACTATACTAATGATTTTCACTGAAAAGGCCAATAAATATGCCATAACCTCTTCAGTGATTTGTGCCCATAAAATTTGCCCTTTGATTCAAAGTCCAGCTGCTATTTACACAACATGGTATTATTTGCACTTCCTTCCCTTTAGACCCGTAACATACTTGGATCTTTGTTCAAGAATAGCCCCCCATACCAGCCTGCTGTTCCACGAGCTGCCCTGCTCTCGGCCACCGCTACTGTCCTCACAGTGTCCACTAGGCTGTGTTGCTTCAAGTGCTCTTCCTGTGCCATATATAGTCGATGAATTTTGAATCGAAAGCCCTTCATGGTTGTCATGTGGATGTCATATCGTCTAATTTGGAGTCTATCGTCTAAATTGTATGAGTGACATGGAGTAGTGTTCTATCTGACAGGTAATGAAATTATGTACCGTAGATGAAAGATACCTATGGAACAATGAGACACCTCTATTCCAATTTCCAATCTATGGGCAGTATATCTCTACTGGATTAAAGAATTATTACAAGCAATTCTCAAACTCATATTCCTGCCACAGGCAGAATAAGGAATGTACACAAGTATATATGTACTACTATTTTCATATATGTATGATTAAGAAAACAAATTTTACTGAATTTATATAGTTTTATCATTTTTTAATCAATGGATACTTAAGGTATCTGTTACAGATTAACTTTTGGGGGGAAGCAGACTCTGAGATGGTGTTCAGCATGTAGGATATTTATTAAGGGGTATCTGTGGAAGGGAGAAGAAGAAGAAGAAAAAATGAACAGAGAGATTAGTTGAATTCTGATGTGGGACAAATACCAGCCTCAGCTAACCCCATGGGGGATTCTTGGGCTAGAAGGTCCCCTTCAGAATAGCCACAGTCAGTCTGAGGTCTGTCATTGGGTGTGGGTTAATCAGGAAGTGTTGTGATCTTGGACAAGGAGGCTTTCTGGGGTCAAGGCAATTTCAGAAGAGGTCTGGCTGCCAAGAGCTTCCCAGAAGCTTTTTTAGCAGCTAGAGTAATAAGTACTTCATTGAAGAGGGATCTGGGCAGCACATCACAGTGTCAGCTACAGCCCTTTGCTTGTGCTACTTGGAGTCACAATTCATACACATTCTGTGAAAAGCTCCTCCAAGTATCCAATAGACCACTCTTATAGAGGGAAACTTAGAAGAGAAAGGTGAGTAGAAGTGTGAGATAATAGAAAATGTATGTATTGGTCTCCGTTCCCAGTTCCTGGCACAGACCTCCTAAAATTCCTGTAATTTCCTAAGTGATAAAAGCAGTAAGAGCATCTTTTGTTCTAACATTTGGTCTTTGGCCCCAGTTTCTGACACAGAGCTCCTAAAGCCCTTGGAATTTGCTGAGTGATAGCAGTGTCTTTTGTTCTAATGAGGTGACTTTGATGAACGCCTGGATGGAGCTGGTCACCTGTCCCATACATGCCCCATTTCTAGCAGGATTCTGTGACGACGCTTTCATTCTCCAGGTGTTAGTGATAACTCAGATTCTATATATTGTAGCCCTTCATATGTTTGTGTATTCCCCGATCTCTACTGTACAATTCTACCCAAGAAATAGGTCCCTATTGGGTAAGGATGGGAACCTTTACCAAGTACACTTGCCATAATCTTTCAGGGTCATTATTCCAGGGAAAGCAGCTTTTTCTTTCATCAGTGGGCTCCAGATCCAAAAACTGGCTCAGTAGAGAAACTGGGAAGAACATTAGAGCTTTATATTGGAGAAATTGCCCTTGAACTCATAATCATCCACCTTTAGTTTCTTTTGCTGTTACAGATTGAATGTATCTTTGTTTACTGCTCACTTATTTTGTCCCTAGGGTCTTCGTGCTCTATTAAATTTGTGAAGTTCTGCTTCTCCTACTTTGCAATTAAATATGAAAATTTCATCTACCTGACTTCCAACAGGTAACCCTACCAGGTCTCCTCTACTGCTCCAAGTCCTGTCATCCACTAGCAATAGTCCTGTTGCTATTAGTGACCCTAGTTCCCTAATACCCTCTTTTATCATCAGCCTTGTCCTACAGAGAACCAACACCACTAATACCAGTGACGCTGGTGCCGCTCTCAACAGCATTCCTTACAGCTTTGGTACATGGTGTACCCTCTGGGTCTTCCCATGGCACATAATCACCTGGTACACCTCTTGGCTTTACATAGCCAGCCCACTTCCCTGAGCCCGTAAACACATTTTCTGTTCTCTGCCAAAGCAATATCTGGCACTTCATCCTCACTTAGCACGGGCCATTGATTACCCCACGCTTCTAGGTGCCATCCTATTAGCAAATTTGCACCGTCTCCTAGGGTCATTACCAGAGTGTTAAATCCAGTATTCTGGGAGAGTGATCTCAAATTAATAACCTTTCCTTTATCCAACCTTATGCACTGGCCCTCTTGATCAAATACCCTGAGTTCAAGCCAACACATACTTTCCTGGCTTTTGTTGGCATGTTTCTGGCAAGGCCTTGTGTCTCCTTCGATATAGAGTCATTTTCCTCACTTACGCTCAGCACATTCCCCGCTGAGCTGTTTCGTGAGTTAAGCCTAGCTATCAACCCAGTGACTAAGTGGGGAATAGGAACAGATCCTGAAGAGGGAACACTGTTATCTTGCATGGAAGAAGCCTCATTACCTTGAAGCCAAAAGGAGTGGCTCATTTGAATAGGGAGGGCTGGGCCATTTTAGCATCTTACTTTCTTTAAACTTATTATTTCTCCCATAAACCTCAAACTCATGATACATTACACCAGCTAATTCAGTCCTTCCATTTGCATACTATACCAATTCACTACTGGTAAAAGTTTTAACAATTAGTGTAGGGGGCTATCTGTTTTCTACCTTCTACCAGCTCTAGGGTCCTCTTTGCCAGCAGGCAGTGAGTGATGCAGCTCGAAACCCCATTTTAGCACCTGCTTTCTCAGAACATTCCTGGCATCAGGTATCGCTGGTCAGTTTGGATTCCCTGTGAAGCAAATTCTTAGATGTAGTTTAGCAGGCAGGATATTCATTAAAGAGTGGAACAGAGGGGAAGAAAGTAGAAATTTCTATTCATGACCATGCAGTTACATCAAATTCTATCAAATGTGTAAAATTTAATCAGAGAAAAATAAAAACAATGCTGGAAAGTTCATTTGACAATTTCTTTTCAATGTTTGTGTCTTACATTAAATCTTAAGAATTACTATTTTGTTTTGAATGAATTTTCAAAACCTTGACTTGTGTGCATAGAAAATTTTCATAGCAGAATTAAAAGAAGCTGGGAGTAGAAATCTAGGAAGAATAAATGTGAATTTACTCATTGTTTTAACATAGTTGTTGAGCATCTACTATGTGCCAGACCCTGTTTTAGACACTAGGAATATATCAGTGAACAAAAGAGAAAAAGATCTCCGTCCCCAGGAAGATGAGGGAGGCAGATGATGAACGATAAACATAATAAGTAAGTAAATGATATAATGTGGAAAATGTGATAAGTGCTGGGGGGGAAATGAGCAAGGTAAGGGGGATTAAAAAGTGTGATGATGCTATTTTCAAATTAATGAGATATTCGTTGTAAAAATCTCTAAGAAGTTTAAGTTTGAGCAGAGACTTGATGGAGAAATGAATCAGAGTGTCAGTGTTTGTCCTCAAGCCCTGATTTCCACAGGCTGATGTAAAGAGGGCCAGGTAATGAGTACACAGGCAGCGGGTTATACCAGAGCAGAAAAATCCCTAAACGAGGGGATCCAAAACTTTTATAACGAGTAGTAATCCTGCTTGACTTTTGTCCCAGAGAAGGACACTATTTCTATCATCCAAGGTTGTTCACTACACAAACATCCTTAAAAGATATTTTAGAAAAGAGAGTCAGTGCCTCTTCTCACAAAACTTAACAGAAACGCTGTAGACCCATAAGGAATGGTCTTCCAATGACTGAGACCTTGACAAGAGCAATTTGTTGTAGTGATGGGATTTAAAGCCTAATTGCAGTTAAGTTCTAGAGAGAATGGGAGGAGAGGATTTAGAGGCAATAATTACAGGTCTATAGTTATTGTCTTTTGAAATGTTTTGCTCCAGTAGATGGGATAGTAGCTAAAAGGGAAGTGTACTTGAAACAGGTTTTCTCTTTTTGTTTTTTTTAAGGTGGAAGGGACAAAAGTATGTTTGTATGCTGATAAAAAATGACCTATTAAACAAGGAAAAATTGGTGATCGGGAAAGGGGATGAAAAATTACTGGATGGTGCATTTGAGCAGAGAAACGGGGTGAGATTTATTTGAAAGGATAGGTTTCAACCTTAAGATTACAGCTTCCAGAGGGAAGAGATCATAAGAATAGAGACTGAATAGATAAATAGATGTGGGGTTGAGTTTGTGGAAGTTTTCTTCTGATCGCTTCCATTTTCTCAGTGAAGTAGGAAGTAAGAGCAAAAGTTGAAAATGAAAATAAGAAAATGTTGGAGATTTGAGTAGAGAAGAGTAGGTATGAAATAGTATTCTAGGAGAGTGGGAGAGTGCATAGACCAGAAAACTACAGTGTGGTGGCCAAGGAATCTTCCTGAGGCTCCTAGCCATGAATTTGAAGTTAAATCACTCAGCATGGTTTTATCTTTTCCCAACCTCGATGAGTTGCACAAGTGCAGGTGTGGATTAAGTGGAGCGTTGGAAATAACCAGTGTTTGAGGTTTTCCCGTCTTCTGCAGATCACCTGCATTGTCAACGTTGGAAATAGTGAAAAATATACAGGTTCTGGTTGATCCTCCACTTCTACTTGTTTTCCTCCCTTCAAGGTTTCTCTCCCAGTTTTTGGCCCCGCTCGCCTACAGCGACTTTTAGCCATCCCAGATGCAAACACTAGAGCTTTCCATGGACTTCTTTTCCAGTTCTTACCAACGTGTAAGGTCTAAGCCATATAATAAATTCTCTCATTTCCACATCACTCGTAGTGTTTCTGCTTACCTAATTAAACCTCAGCTGATCCAGGTGCCTCTTTATTTTTCCCCACAGACCTTTGGAAACTGGGCCTGGAGGTCAGCTAGGTGTTTTCCTTGTTTGTTCATTGTTGCTGCTCAATTACTCTCTCTCCTCTTCCCTAACCTCTGCCCCATCTCAGTTTCAAATCTCTTCTTATCAATTATATCACCACTACGTTCCATTGCTGCTTTCATCTTGATGCTTTCTTTCTGGATTCAGTGTCAATCTCTCCAATGTCAAGCCAGCCTCCTTCTTCCTTTCTCCTTTCTCTCTCTTTCTGTCTCTCTTTTCATGTCTGAAATTTTTAAACATTTTTATTTTTTAATGTATTTTCCTTATTGAGGTATACTTTCTATACAATACAATGCAAAGATTAAAGTGTGCAATTAAATGAGTTTTGTCAGATCGAGATACATCCATGTTAACATCACCAAATCAGATATAGAACTGTTGAAATCTCTCTGTGCCTTCATACAAAAAACTATGAGGCTTCTCTCACATTTTTTTCCCTTTTGAGGCTCTGCTTAACTTGTCTTCTTGGCCGTACCTTTTCTCCATTTCTGAATGAAATCTGTGAAGATACTCTCAAGACCTAAATAAAATATGTACCTCCTCCTCCATGAATCCACCTTTGAAGGCACATCTTGATCAGTTGTTCTCTCTTTGGTGCACGCGTGGCACTTTGCTTATACTTCACTTCAGCAATTAGCAAAACTTGCCACCTTTATTATGCTCAGTAGGTCTTCAGTTATTGGAAAGCAGGACAATGTCATATTCATCTTTGAATCACTAGTGCCTTGAAAACAGTAGCTGCTTAGTAAATGTATATTGAATCTGGAATGGTGGTAGATTTTCTTTTCATCCTTTCAAGTTGGTACACTATTTAGGAGCAGGGAAGACGAAGCCAGGTTGAGCGTGGCAGTCGTCCTCAACCAGACGGAAGACTCCCAGAGGCACCCAAAGTGTCGATGAGTCTGCAAGCCACTCACCTCTCCTCCTACTCCTGTCTTCTCCCTCCAGCAAAGGACAACAATAAGAATGACGGAGAATACTTATTGAGTGCTTACTGTATACCTAATAGGATGCTGGTTGCTTTACTAATTTGTTTCTAGTACTCTTTTAAAGTTTTCCTTCCTGTCAAAGTTACTGTGGTATAAAGTTAAAAAGCAAATTGTATTTGAAAACATATTTAATAACAGCAGACTCTTATCCTATCTGTTCCCACCTTCCTCCAGTATTGATCTGTAGACGTACCTCATCACTTTTAATCTATTCCTTCTGGTATTTACCTCCATATTTCCAAACAATTATGCTCATAATTCTATTTCTTGATATTTCAATTTTAGTCATCGTCTATTGGTTTCATGTTATTATGAGGATTGAACTCCTTTCTGCCATCATTTCTTATATCTTTTCAACATCCATCCTCTCAATATAGTTACATCACAACTTTTAGTTAAAGTTGCAGAGTTTAGATTATTTTGACATTGTAAACAATGTTCACATTTAAGCCAAATAGTGAACTATGCTTGTGTCTTCCTTTGTACTTTTTTTTTTGCTGGAGTCTATATATTCATTATTTCTTCACTTGCTTAGTTTTATATATACATTCCTGTTTTCCCCCAAATGCCCCAACTAATTTGTCAAATACCTAAGCAATATATTTCCAACTCAAATACATCATATAATCTATAATTTATCTCACCCTTCTTAGCACTGAGATCTCTTTCCAGAATTCCACCCTCCTTCTACCACTGGAACCTGATTGGAATCTCCTTTTATTAGAGTGCCTTTACTGGATCACCATTTCCTGGATCCTATGTTTTTATCTATCTCTTCTTTATCCTACATTTTGCAGAAGCACATCTTTCAGTACCTTCCCAAAGAGAGTGCAAGTTAGATACTATTTTTAGTTCTTGTATTTTTTAAGGTGCCTTCATTCTGTTTTTCATCCGGTCAATAATTTAGCTGGGTTTAGAAAAGTCAGAATTTTGAAGGTATTTCTCCATTGACTTCCAGTGTTAGCGAAATTTGGTACCATTCTGAGATTGATTCTTGCATGAGAGCCATTTTTCTTTCTGGATATTTCTAGGATCTTCCTTTTATGCCCTATTGTCTGTAATTTTACTCTAATATGCCTTGACATGGGTCTTTTAAATTTACCGTGCTGTGCCCTCAGAGTGAGTTTTAAATCTAGGGATTCATACGCTTCAGCAAATTTGACTGGATGCATAAAATTTGCCGTTTTTGAGTGATTCTGCGAAAGACTTAAGAATTGTCAGTGCATGATCTTATCACTGTAAAAGTTTCATCAGTAAAAGCATCTAGGATGGAAAAAGAAATGGGAGTATATTTTTGCACAACTGCTTATCTAGGCCAGCCTCTTATTTTTATTTTCACTTGGCTCGTGTGCAAACATGCTGTCACATAGTTTCCATTTTCTCTTCTAATTTAAGGTTTTAAAAGAAACTTGAAGAGCCTAAGCTATTTTTCAACACTCTCTTATTCTTTCTTGACCTCGATTTCTCCATCAGTAGAAATTAGTCTTTTTCTGCAATAAAATTCTGTAGGATAAATAAAATATACACACAATGTCTTTGAATTTATCAATCCAGTTGTGGTAGGCTGAATAATGGCCCTCTAAAGATGCTGTATCCTAAACTCCAGAACCTGTGAACGTGTTACCTTACATGGGAAAGAGACTTTGCTGATGTGATTAAGCTGAGGATTTTAAGATGGGAGATTACTCTGAATGATCCTGATGGGCTCAACATAATCACAGGGTCCTTACAAGGGGGAGGCAGGAGGGCCAGAGTGAGAAGGGGAGATGTGTTGGTGGAATCAGAGGTCTGATAGAGAAAGAGATTTCAATATGCTATCCTGCTGGCTTCGAAGATGGAGGAAGGCATCTTCCTCTAGAAGCCGGAAAAGGAAGCATTCTCCCCTAGAGCCTCCAGGAGGAACCAGCCGTACTGACAATTTGATTTTAGCCCAGTAGACTCCTGACTTCCTGGAACTATGAAATAATGAATTTGTATTGTTTTAAGACACCAAAATTGTGATAATTTGTTACAGCAAAAATAGGAAATAATATATCAGTTTACTAACTCATGATTTTGGAAATTATATTAATCTGATTTTAACATATAATTATAGTACTTATTGACCGATTCTGTACCAATCTCTTTTTGGGATTAAATACTGAACTTTCACTTTATAACCAAGAACCTCATGTGCCTGGGTTATAAGACCCAAGAGGTATGGATATAAAAAGAATTTCTGTAGAAAAGAGCACACAGTTTATCTCCCCATCCACTGCTCACTTCAGACTAGATTTCAGTCAGGCACGCAATGATTCCAGCAAAGGCAAATCTTTAATTCTACAGAGTAATGGTTAATAATGTAGGCCTGGGTTCAAATGCTGGCTCTACTACTAGCCAGCTTTCTAAGTTTGTAAGCCTCAGTTTCCTTGACTGTAAAATGGTGGAGATCATTAGAAGTCCCAATTCATAGAGGTTTTGTGAGAATTAAATTAATCCATGTAAATTACTTCGCATGATGCCTGAGACAACGTAGGTATAAGCCCTCAGCAAGGATAAGTTATTATTAGTATTAGTTATCATCATTAATATTAACACCAGTTTATTAAATTATTCAAAAGGAAATACATTCCTGTCACACCGTATTGTTAGTGCTCTTTCTTTGGGACTATGCCCCCTGTTGCCAAACCAAATTCTTCTATTAAAGGTAATATTTTTGAGCTACATTTTTGAAGTTTGTTTTTTTTCTTTTCTGTAATTCATGTGTTTTCCATTTCAAAACAGGTAGAGACTTCCCAAACAATACTATTTCAATATGCATTAAACATTAAACAAAATAATAAAAATCTTATTGCCATATGGTAAGAGTCAGGAAATCTGGCTCCCACATAATGAAAATAGGACAGATTGCCTTCCATCCACCAAGCCTACAAAATATCCATCAGTTGGAATAAATCATCTCAGTTATCAACATGAGAACTAGCTTTACTTTGCAACTGTTTCCTTATATGATTCATGTCCTTTGCCACAGCTACTTTTCTGTGATAAAATATTTTAGGAATATTTCTTCTAAAGAAGACATCTATGTCAGTAAGTGAAAGTGCACTGTCAGTTCAAAAGAAAGAGAGGAAAGAGGAAGGAAGGAAGGGAGGGAGGGAAGAAGGGAGGGAGGGAGGAAGCGAGGGAGGGAGGAAGGAAGGAAGGAAGGGAGGAAGGAAGGAAGGGAGGGAGGGAGGGAAGAAGGGAGGAAGGAAGGAATCAGGATGTTATTCTGATAATCTGATATCCAGGGGGTTTGTCTGTTATTATGGCATTGTGCCAAGTCTAGTTGTTTTCTGACATATTTTTAGGTCTGTACTTAATGTACCATGTCTATTTCTTTATCAGTCAATTTGAGTGTTAATTGCTGGTGCATAATCTTAGCAACATTATTATTCCTGTTGGTAAAGTCTTCAGCAGTGAACAACGGACCATTTCCTGATTGCCTGTTCCATTGCCACACTAGTTGTTCCTTCCCATTCTGTGGCTTCCTTTACCACAGAATTTCCCAAACTTCTCTGTCCTAAGACTCATCAACTAAAAATAGAGGTACTCAGGCCTCTCCTATGGGGAATCTGATTTAGTAGGTCTAAAAGGGGGGCCAGAAAAACTATATTTTTAACTGATGAATCCTATGCCAAATTGGGAACACTACTTTACACTACTTTATATTTGTAAAGTTACTTTATTTTTTATTTTTTTGCTTTAGACCCTCAAAGGAAGCAAGGATTGATAGTAAACACATGAAAGGATTCGATATAGGCTTCCAGTGGTTGAAGGAGAATATTCCTTTCTAGCACTTGATTACAGATCTCTGTAAAATCCTAAGGAACATATTCTTGCCTAATCTGGTCACACAAACAATAGGACACAGTGAAGAGGTTAAAAACAATTAAAAAATCAATTTACCAACTCATGATCCCTATTCACAGCAAGCTGTTGTACTAGTGTTTGCAATAGCTTCTAGGTGAGAGAGTCTGCACCAAAAATTGTAAAAATGCCTTGAGTGAAGAGAGGGTAAAAAAGAGAGTAACTCCCATCTCATGCTGGAACACACAGTATATCGTTTAAACTATAGAAGAACTTGGCATCTGCATTCATTACGCAGACAGAAAGAATAATAAGGTAGGCTTTAGTTTACCACTTTAAACATGATTTCTCCTATTGCATATTTTAATTCCCTGGCCTCAGGGTCCTTTTTAATTGGGAGGAGGAAGTGTCTATTGGTGGTTGTTTTTTCAGATATCTTCCATATACATAACTCTGATCCCTTTATAGTTCATGCCTTACCAAAATTCTCTTAAAGTGGAATATTTGTTGAAAATCAGACAGATGGTGATCTGGAAAAAAAATGGGAAAACATCCATTTTCCTTGTGTCTTTTAGATTCCAGCTCTTTTTATAGTTACAGAAAATTAAGAGTTTTTGCCCTTTCTCAGTTTTATCAAATTTTTCAAAAGTTAAATAATGCCCTTTTGAAGTCAAAGGAATCTATAAGAACAAAGACAAGACAAAGAAAATAGATGTAAATGAGGATGATTTCTATAACCTCTCATATTCTAATTCAAGTATTATTTCACAAGCACTAAATACTGAGAATCTGACAGGTGCTGAAGGTTCAACTAATAAGTCTTTGCCTTCTTGGAGTTAATACTGGGTGGGGGATGGGGGGAGGTAGAAAGAATTACAGTTAAGTGATAAACATGCAAAGGGAATAAAGGAGAGGAATTGCCTAACAAAGAGGTAAATCCAGACGGAATGGAGGGAGGTGAATAAATCTTAACAGAAGAGGTAGTATGTGAGCCACAGTAATAAAGGATGAGCTGAAACTTGCTCTGAGCATTCGTTCTTCGTGGGACAGATTTGAGGATATTCCATTAACTGAAGTGAAGGACTCTGTGGGGAAGAAAAGGGATGGATGATTGACAAGATCTCAAAGAGGGAAGGAGGACATACAATCTAAAAAGCAGAAGGTCAGATTAGCTAAAACTAGAGATGGAGGTCTCTTCCTTAGAAAACTGACAAAACGGTTAAATGGGATTAAGTGAGATTGTAGACAAATGTATAGTCCAAAGGCAAAACATTGAGGTAGTTTAGGAATCTAGACTTCCTTTCTTTTTTTTTAATTTATTTTTTTTCTTATTTTTATTTTTATTTTATTTTATTTTTCAACATCTTTATTGGAGTATAATTGCTTTACAATGTTGTGTTAATTTCTGCTGTACAGCAAAGTGACTCAGTTATACACATATGTACATTCTTTGATATATTCTTTTCCATTACAGTTTATCCCAGGATATTGAATATAGTTCCCTGTGCTATCCAGTAGGACCTTGTTGCCCATCCATTCTATATGTAATAATTTGCATCTACTAACCCCAAACTCCCAGTCCATCCCTCCCCCACCTACCCACCTTGGTAACCACAAGTCTTTTCTCTATGTCTGTGAGTCTGTTTCTATTTCATAGATGGGTTCATTTGTGCCATAGTTTAGATTCCACATATAGTGATATCATATGGTATTTGTCTTTCTCTTTCTGACTTACTTCACTTAGTATGATAATCTCTAGGTCCATCCATGTTGCTGCAAATGGCATTATTTCACTCTTTTTTATGGCTGAATAGTATTCTGTTGTATATATGTACCACATCTTCTTTATCCATTCATCTGTCAATGGACATTTAGGTTGTTTCCATGCCTTGACTATTGTGAATACTGCTGCAATGAACATAGGAACGCATGTATCTTTTTGCATTATAGTTTTGTCCAGATATATGCCCCTGAGTGGGATTGCTGGATCATATAGTAATCCTATTTTTAGTTTTCTGAGGAACCTCCATACTGTTTTCCATAGTGGCTGTACCACTGACACTTCACCAACTGTGTAGAAGGGTTCCCTTTTCTCCACACCCTCTCCAGCATTTGTTATTTGTAGACTTTTTAATGATGGCCATTCTGACTGGTGTGAAGTGGTACCTCATTGTAGTTTTGATTTTCATTTGTCTAATAATTAGTGATGTTGAGAATCTTTTCATGTGCCTATTGGCCATTTGTACGTCTTCTTTTTAGAAATGTCTATTTAGGTCTTCTGTCCATTTTCTATTGGGTTTTTGTTTGTTTGTTTGCTGTTGAGTTGTATGAGTTCATATATTTTGGAAATTAAGCCCTTGTCAGTCACATCATTTGCAAATAGTTTCTCCCATTCCATAGGTTGAATTTTCATCTTGTCTATAGTTTCCTTTGCTGTGCAAAAGCTTGTAAGTTTGATTAGGTCCTGTTTGTTTATTTTTGTTTTTATTTCTATTGCCTTGGGAGACTGACCTAAGAAAACATTGGTAGAATTTATGTCAGAGAATGTTTTGCCTATGATCTCTTCTAGGAGTTTTATGGTAACTTGTCTCTTATTTAAGTCTTTAAGCCATTTTGAGTTTATTTTTGTGCATGGTGTGAAGGTGTGTTCTAACTTCATTGATTTACATGCAGCTGTCCAACTTTCCCAGCACCACTTGAAGAGACTGTCTTTTTCCCATTTTATATTAAATAAATATAGAGCTTTAAATGTGTTACCTTAATTAATTCCTCCCAACAGGGTTGGTACTGTTACTGACTCTATTCTACCAAATAGGAATTTGAAAATTTAAGAAATTATGTAACTGTCCCAGGTTGCACAAGTCTTGATTGATAGAGCTGTAATTCAAGATAAGAGCATTGGCTCAGAATGAGAGGGACAGTTAGGGAAAGCTGTGAATGATGTGGATAAACTGTCTTGAGAATGGGAGAAGAAGCCAATGGGGAAAGAGAAAAGAATAGCTGAGGAACACTGAGGGCCCAGGTAAGAGTGAAATCCTTTGGTCTGATAAAAATCAAGTTTCTTTTCCAATGAAAGAGAAGAGTGGATATTGGAGAACATTAGTGACCACTTTTGTTTTCTTTTTTAATGTCCTTACTTGTCAATAAATAAGCAGCAACACCCTATATCAGGTTTCTTTTCTTTTTAATCTAATGCTCTGTGAAATTTGAAATTGTGATATAACAGTGCAAAAACATCAGATTTGGTATTATCAGAACAAACTTGTAGTCCTATCTTTGGATTTGTAATTTTTAATATCTCTGGGCTTCATCTCATCTTTAAAATGCAAATCATCTTGAAGTTCACATTCCATCCCTGTAAATTAACTGAACTAATCATTTAGAAATGAGATGAATGTGAATACACAAAGGGACTATCTTCTTGTGTTTTAGTTGATCAAAACGTGCATATGCATATATGTTTTATTTTAACAAGTTATTTTCTGTCTATGTAATGCTAAACAGGAGATTCGAGAAAGCGTTGACAGTTCAAACATGTCGAGTAGTAATAAAATTAATCTTTTTTTATCAATTTAGTTATTTAGTTATTTATTTATTTTTGGCTGCATTGGGTCTTCGTTGCTGGATGCAGGCTTTCTCTAGTTGCAGCGAGCGGGGGCTACTCTTCGTTGCGGTGCGTGAACTTCTCATTGTGGTAGCTTCTCTTGTTTCAGAGCACGGGCTCTAGGTGCACAGGCTTCAGTAGTTGTGGCACGTGGGCTCAGCAGTTGTGGCTCGCGGGCTCTAGAGCGCAGGCTCAGTAGTTACGGTGCACCGGCTTCGTTGCTCCGCGGCATATGGGGTCTTCCCTGACCAGGGCTCAAACCCGTCCCCTGCATTGGCAGGTGGATTCTTAACCACTGCACCACCAGGGAAGTCCTAATCTTTTTATTTTATATGTGCTTTGGAGTAACAAGATTTGATTCATCCTCTGTCTTCTTAAATATCTAGTTTCCAGTTTAATTCAATAGTCAGATTTAAATCAAACCTCAAGGCAAAGAGAAGCTCCATGTCTGAAAGTTCCCAAATTAGTTGGAATGGAGTCCTATTTAGTAAAGTTTCAACAGTGGTGATCGTCTTCAGGAAACTTGTAGGGTAAATTTCTACTTGACTAAAGTTATTTGCTAGGGCATTATAACTCAGATTCTGTTTTGCTTTTCCCTGGGAAAACAACTGAACTGATTAAGTTTATAAACAAAAATAAGTTTAAAACAGAATACACATACTTTTTCAAGTGCGCATGGAACATTTACAAGAGAGTATATTCCGAATGTATATCATTGCATAGATTTCAAAGGATCCCATTCATACCAACTGCGTTCTCTATCAAAATGGAATTGAATTAGAAATGAATAACAGAAATATATCTGGAATATCCCCCATTATTTGGAAACCAAATAACATATTTCTAAATAATGTGTAGGTCAAAAAAGAAATTAAAATGGAAATTAAAAACTATTTTGAGCTGAATGAAATGAAAATACAATATATCAAAAGCGTGGGCTGCTGCTAATGCAGTACTTAGGGAGAAAGTTTTGGCCTTCAACACCTATAACTGAAAAAAAAAAAAAGACCTCAAATCAAAGCCTTCAGCTTCAAACCTTAATAAATCTAGAAATGAAAAGAAGTAAACCCAAAGTAAGCACTAAGGATATATCAGAGATCAAAGCAGAAACCAAAGTAATAGAAAACAGAAAAAAAAAAAAAGAAAAGAAAAAAAATCAAAGGAACTGAAAGCTGGTTCTTTGTGAAGATCAATAAAATTGATAAACTTCTAAAAGACTGATCAGGAAAACAAGAGATACAAATTACCAATACCAGGAATGAGACCAGTAACATCATTACAGAAATTACAGGTATTCAAGTGATAATGGGGGAATACTATGTACAAATGTACATCAATAATTTCAACAACTAATATGAAATGACAATTTACTTGAAAGATAACTACCAGCACTCACTCAAGAAGAACTAAATAACCTAATAATCTATATCTTTTTTTATAAAAAGAATTTGTAGTTTAAAATATTCCTGAAGAGGAAACTCCAGAGCCAGATGGCTCTACTGGTAAATTTTATCAAATTTTTGAAGAAAAGATGACACCAATTTTACACTAACTCTTCCAGAAAATTGAAGAGGAGGGAATACTTCCCAACTTATTCTATGAAGTCAGTATTACCCTGATCACATAACCAAAGATACTATAAGAAAATAAAACCAAGGACCAATATCCTTCATGACTATGGCTGCAAAGATTCCAAATAAAATCTTAGCAAATTTAATTTGACATTGTGTGTTAAAAGGATTATGCATCATTATGTAAATGGGGGGGGAACTTCATTCCTAGAATGCAAAATTGTTTTCATGTTTGTGAAAAGTCAATAAATGCAAATCACCTTATTAACAAACTAAAAAAGAAAACCCTTTAATATTCTCCATAGATGCAGAAAAATATTTTTTAAAAATTAATGTCAATTCCTGAGAAAGTATTCAGTAATCTAGGAATAGAACTTCCTCTACCTGATAAAGCGCATCCACAAAAAACTTACAGCTAATATCAAACTTAATGAAAGCCTGAATGCTTTCCGCTAATTTCAGGAAGAAGACAAGAATGTCCACTATTACCAACATAGTACTGGAAGGTCATCTATCCAGTGCAATAAAGCAAGAATGAAAAACAAAAGGCGTCCAAATTGAAAAGGAAGAAGTAAATTGTCATTATTGGAAGATGATATAATTATGTATGTAGAAAATGTGATGAAATATACATAATAGCTACTAGAACTAATAAGTGTGTTTAGCATGGTTGTAGAAATGAAAGTCAATATAAAAAAAAATGAGTTCTATTTCTATACATTAGCAATGAACAGTTAGAAACTGAAATTTAAAAAGCAATGCCACGAATTATAATAATATCAAGAATATGAAAACTTATAAATAAGTATGACAAAAGATGTACAAGACTTATACTTTCAAAACTACAAGACAGTGCTGAGAGTACTTAAAAAAGATCTAAATGACTGGAGACATATACTGTGTCCATGGATAAAAAGACTCAATATTGTTAAAATGTCAGTTGTTCCTAAATTTTTCTATAGATTTAATGCAACCTCAATCAAGATTCTAGGAGGCACTTTGTAGAAATTGACAAGTTGAGTTTAAAGTTCATATGGAAATGCAAAGAACCTGGAAGATCAACTTTGATAAACGGGGACGATGTTGGAAGATTTTTCACTATGTAATTTAAAAAACTGATTATATCTTTTATTTATTTATTTATTTATTTAGGTTGCGCTGGGTCTTAGTTGCAGCATGCAGGATCTTTAGTTGCGGTATGCGAACTCTTAGTGGTGGCATGAATGCAGGATCTAGTTCTCCGACCAGGGTTTGAACCCGGACCCCCTGCATTGGGAGCATGGAGTCTTACCCACTGGACCACCAGGAAAGTCCCTGATTATGTCTTATAATAACTTGAAATGGAGTATAATCTGTAAAAATACTGACTCAATATGCTGTATACCTGAAACTAATATAGTATTGTAAATCAACTATACTTCAATTTAAAAAATAAATAGGGAACTCCCTGGTGGTACAGTGGTTAAGAATCTGCCTGCCAATGCAGGGGACACGGGTTCGAGCCCTGGTCTAGGAAGATCCCACATGCCGTGGAGCAACTAAGCCCATGCGCCACAACTACTGAGCCTGTGCTCTAAAGCCCGCAAGCCACAACTACTGAAGCCCACACGCCTAGAACCCATGCTCCGCAACAAGAGAAGCCACCACAATGAGAAGCCTGCACACCACAAAAGAGTAGCCCCTCCTCGCTGCAACTAGAGAAAGCCTGCGTGCAGCAACAAAGACCCAAGCAGCCAAAAATAAAATAAATAAATTTATTTTAAAAATAAAATAAAATAAAAATAAATAAAAAATAAATAAAAGGAACAAACTGATTATAAAGCTACAATAATTGAGACTGTGAGATATTTGTGAAAAGACAGAGAAATAGATCAATGAAACAGGACAGGGATTCCAGAAATAGACCCACAAATGTATGGTCAACTGATTTTTGGCATAGGTACAAAGGCAATTTAATTAAAAAAGGAAATTCTGTTTAACGAATGGTGATGGAAAAATTAGACCTGACAAGCAAAAAATAAACTTCAATTACTATCTCATACTATATACAAAAATTAATTCAAAATAGATCATAGTCCTAAATTTTAAAACTATAAAACTTCTAGAAGAAAACAATGGAGAAAATCTTTTGAACCTTGTGTAAGGCAACAGTTTTTTAGATATAACACCAAAAGTTTGATCCATAAAAAATTAATAAAATGGATTTCATCAAAATTAAGAACTTTTTCCTCTGCAAGACACTCTTAACAAAATGAAAAGATAAGCCATGGATTGGGATATGACAAAGGAACTGTTCCCAAAATATGTAAATGACTCTCAAAATTCTATAATAGAAAAAAAAAAGCCCAATAAAAAACAGCAAAAGATTTGAACAGATCCTCATGAAAGATGGTGGATGTATTTCAATTAAGTGCAGGAAAAGATGCTCAACATCATTAATCACTAGTGAAATTCAAGTTAAAACCTCAAAGAGATATCAGTATAAGAGAGAAAGGGATAGAACAGGAGGAAGAGATTATAAAGGGGCATGAGTAATCTTTTGTGGGTGATTAATGTGGTCATTATCTTGATTATGGTGATGGTTTCATGAGTGTGTACACATGTAAAATCTTGCAGATTTTATGCTTTAAAAATACTCCTTTTATTTATGTCAATTATACTTCAAGAATCCCCAAAGAAGTAGCTGAAAGAGTTGAACATCATTGCTTCTGAGAGGCCAAAATTGGGTGACAGACATTGGGTGCAAGCAATTGCATTATTTTAACAAAGTGCTTTTGGTATTAATTTTTTAATAAGTGTGTGTATCATTTTTTTTGAAAATAAAATGAATTTTTTTCTATTTGAGGCAAACAATATAAGAAAACATAAGGTTGTTAATTCTTATATCATATTCAAAGTTATAAAAATATTTCTCAAAAAAAAATTTCTCAATTCATCTCTCATATTCCAATCAATCCTAATATCTGCTTATAGTTGAATCATCCTAATGTGTCACTAGGAGCATGCCTGAATCTCTAACGGCTCTACACTGCTTACCAAAAAATGTTTGCACATCTCAGATTAGTGCTGCATGGCAGGCAAGTTATTGATTTAGGAAGAGATAACATCCACACTCCCGCTATAAATTCGGGATTTATGAGGCCTGAAGGACAGATTACAACAGAACAAGGTAGTTACAGAAAGCAGGGACTGATGGGGCTCACTTTAGAGTAGGTAGATGGTAGGATCATCTATGTAGGTCATCTTTGGTCCCTAAAGGGATTCATTCTTGCCTGTAACTCTTCACCATTATACAGTCGAGGGGTCCTGTCAGTGCTGAGAAAAGTGTTGACCTCTCATTACTCAATAGCTCTTCTGTAATGAGATTAGATCACCATTCTGAAAGATAAAATAGAGTTTATAGTCATCAGGAACTTCTGCATCTTTCACCATGTTCATCATCAGGAAGATCCCATCCTCCAGGGATTAGAATGACACTTGTGTAACTTTCAGTATTAAAATGTACCAAAACAAACAAACAAAGAACAAAAATGGGGGGAGGGGCTTCCCTGGTGGCGCAGTGGTTGAGAATCTGCCTGCCAATGCAGGGGACACGAGTTCGTGCCCCGGTCCGGAAAGATCCCACATGCCGCGGAGCGGCTAGGCCCGTGAGCCACAACTACTGAGCCTGCGCATCTGGAGCCTGTGCTTCGCAACGGGAGAGGCCGCGACGGTGAGAGGCCCGTGCACTGCGATGAGGAGCGGCCCCCGCTCGCCGCAACTGGAGAAAGCCCTCGCACAGAAACGAAGACCCAACACAGCCAAAAATAAATAAATTAATTAATTAATTAATTTTAAAAAAATGGGGGGAGGTCACAAATAATTAAGACCCTAAAATGTGAAACAAATTGAACAATGAGGTCAAGATTTTGGGGAGACAGTTTCTCATGGATTGCTTGTTTTTCGTCCTCTTCTGAGCAAGAAGAATTGACATCTATGTTCTAGACTTTGGAAGATAGACATAGTGTCTGCCATCAGGATTGAGGGTCTAGTTGCTTCTTGACCAAAATAATAAAGATAATTTCTCCCTCTGAGGCAAAGTTTATGCAGATTTGCTCTCAGCCTATTAATAGATTGGTGGTTTCTTAAGCTCAGCTGTGTGTATAGTAGCCACCTGGGACGGCCTGTGTTTTGCCCTCGTGAGACTTGCAGGATAAGAAGAAACTATTCAAACACTAAGCTCATGCTGCCCACTGTGCCATAAATAACAAAGTCCTTTGTCTCTAACCCAGGAGTCTGTGTTCTTTGCTGGCATCCATGAAATTGTGGTAAGCTAATTATTAGCTTGCAAGTATTGTAAAAATCCCAGAGCCTTCACAGTTCTTGACAAGGGTGTATCATACATTTCGGTTGGCGTTGCAAAAGACAGCAACCAGGGGCTCCTATGAAGAGTCCTTTCTCAGAAAGAAGAGGCTAAGCAGTATGGGTAGACCATGAGAGAGGCTTATAGAACTCAAGAAAATATTTTACTTACTAGATTACTGGTTTATTTTAAAAGGATATAACTCAGGAAGAGCCAGGCAGAAAAGATGAATACAGTGGGGTATAGGGAAAGGGCACAGAGCTTCCATGGCCTCTCCAGGTGCCACTCTCCAGCACCTCCATGTGTTCGCCCACCCAGAAACTCTCTGAACCCTTTCCTTCTGGGGCTTTATGGAGGCTTCATTACATAGGCATGATTGATTAAATTATTGACCACTGACAATTGATTCACCCTCCAGCCCCTCCCCTTTCCCCTCCCCAGAGGTCACGTGGTGGAGCAGAAAGTTCTAACCTTCTAATCACATGATTGGTTCTCCTGGCAACCAACCCCCTTCTGTAGGTGCTTTCCAAAAGTCACTTCATTTACACAAAAGACACCTTTATTACTCTCAAACACTTAGGAAATTCCAAGGGTTTTAGGAGCTGTGAGCTAAGAACTGTGAATAAAGACCAAATATATGTGAGAAATATATTTTGGTCATTAGAATAATTAAATATGTATTTCTTATAAATCATAATATCACAAGTAAATAGACAATGGCAATCTGCTATGTGCAGAAGCGAACAGAAAAAAAAAAAAATCAAAATATTATGAAAAAAAGGTCCAGTGAAAAGAAAGCCTAAATGTAGGGATTGAAAAGTTTCAATGTCTAAAAAAAGGAAAATAAATAAAAAATTAATAAGATCTGCCAGACCACAGTCAAGGGGGTTTTATAATGTAAGTATAAAAAAGGAACCTTGCAAGAATTCAGAAAAAGGAAACTGAAACTACAGAAATACATTAAGGGGAGCTCCAAGGAGCTTCATTTCTTTATATCTCAGAGGAGAAAGAATTCAGCCAGAGGAAAAATGATAGATAAGAAGTGATTTATTAGAATAGGACGCTTGTGAGGCTTACAAGCCAGTGGGCAAGGCGGGAGTGCTGTGCCCAGAACTTAGTGGCCTACAGTTTTATAATCAAAGGAAAAGTGGGGAGGGGGAGAAGGCCACTTTCTTCGTCATTCTTGAGTAGACGTCATGTGTCCATCATCAGTTCCTCCTCTGTGTCGGGTGGGGGAGATTTCTTGTCCCTACATGGTCAAACTGGGACTGTCATGGTGCAATGGAAATGGGCAAAAAGGTGGTAACATATACTAAAATATGGTAAATCATCTCAGGTTTCAGTATAATGTCACCTCTTCCTTATATTTTTGTTTTTAGTGTGCACGGAGGACCATGTCCTAGGAATCATTAATTTACTGGGCTCACTGGGCAGGATATGGGTCTCATGCTACCATTGTTTTATTGTTTTGGGGCATGTCTCATGCTTCTGTTGTGTGGTTTTGTTGCTAAGGAAGCCTGCTTGGTTTTGTGGGCAAGCAAACCTGCTTTCTTGCGTGTTAATTAACTTACAGGGGTCTCCCATACTTTTTTCTCTATTTACAATCCTCTACTGGGATTAACTATTTAATCACCTACGTTGTCACTTTACTCTGTCTCTATTAAAGCTAGTAGCTCACTCAGGGAGAATGAAGAAGATGAAGAAAAAGGAGAAGGATCAGGAGGAGGAGAAAGAAGAGGAGAGAATCAAAGTGTCAACACAGTAGAATAAAAAAAAAAATGTGATGGTTCATTTTGTGTGCCAATTTGGCTGGCCCACAGTGCACAGATATTTGGTCAAACATTATTCTAGATGTTTCCATGAAGGTGTCTTTTGGATGAAATTAACATTTTTTTTTTTTTTAATTTTTATTTTTTTAAATTTATTTATTTATTTATTTTTGGCTGTGTTGGGTCTTCGTTTCTGTGCGTGGGCTTTCTCAAGTTGTGGCAAGCGGGGGCCACTCTTCATTGTGGTGCACGGGCCTCTCACTGTCGCGGCCTCTCTTGTTGCGGAGCACAAGCTCCAGACGCGCGGGCTCAGTAGTTGTGGCTCACAGGCCTAGTTGCTCCGTGGCATGTGGGATCTTCCCAGACCAGGGCTCGAACCCGTGTCCCCTGCATTGGCAGGCAGACTCTCAACCACTGCGGCACCAGGGAAGCCCGAAATTAACATTTAAATCAATGGACTTTGAGTAAAGTAGATTATGCTCCATAATATGGGGTGGGCTTAATCCAATCAGTTGAAGGCATTAATAGAACAAAGACTGATCTCCCCTGAACAAGAAGGAATTCCACCAGTGGACCGCCTTTGGACTCATATTTCAACTATTCCCTGAGTGTCCAGCTGCCAGCCTCCTCCATCAGATTTTGGGTTCACTAAGCCTCTACAATCACATGAGCCAATTCCTTCAAATAAATCCCCCTCTCTCTCTATGTGCACGTGCACACACACACACACACACACACACATAAATCTCTATACATATTATATGTATATTGCATATATGTGTATGCTTGGTTCTGTTTCTCTGGACAACCCTAGCACATGACCCAAGAAGTCTTTGCCCAGAGAGGATTCCTAATAATCCTAAATATTCAAGACATTGTGAACTACCATACTCATGAACCTAAGTGAAAATATTACTTGAAAATTTAATACAGCCACCCAAATATTAAGTAATAATTAGAAACTCACAAATGATGTCATAATATATAAAAATTGATTAAGAGAATTAGATCCAAATAAACATAGATTAAGTATAAATAACTTGGTAGCTACAAATGTAGTATAATTGTTGTAATTCATGAAAGGAAAGCTACATAATAGATAAACAATAAATTGATAGTAACGGATTAAAAAAAATCTCAGAAAAAATCATTTTAAAAATGGCCATAGATGGGGAGATGGGGAGTTGGTGGTTGGAAGTAAAATTTCCATTTTCTTTGTCTTTCATGGGGAGAATCAAAAGGTACTATTTAATTTGTTGGAGATAAATTGAGAATTATACACTATTATTTAAAAATATGAAGACAATATCTAATCTGAAACAAGGGACCCAATCGCTGTGTTTTGTTTTGGTTTTTGGTATGGAATAGCCTCCTATGTTTGTTGATTAAACTATTTTTTAAAGAATTCTTTTTTTAATATAAATTTATTTATTTATTTACATTTAAAAAAATTTTTGGCTGTGTTGGGTCTTCGTTGCGGTGAGCAGGGGTTACTTGTCGTTGTGGTGCAAGGACTTCTCATTGTGGTGGCTTCTCTTGTTGCGGAGCATGGGCTCTAGGCACATGGGCTTCAGTAGTTGTGGCGCGCAGGCTCAGTTTTGTGGCTTGCGGGCTCTAGAGCGCAGGCTCAGTAGTTGTGGCGCATGGGCTTTGTTGATCTTCGGCATGTAGGATCTTCCTGGACCAGGGCTCGATCCTGTGTCCCCTGCGCTGGCAGGCGGATTCTTAACCACTGTGCCACCAAGGAAGTCCTATTAAACTATTTTTACACTTTTGTTTATTTAATGTTAATAATAATATTTTCAAAAGCCACTTTATCTTATTTATTTTATAAAGACATATGAAAGTGATCACATAGGGTGGTATTCATGATTCCTTTGGAATCAGGCTCCAGAATCAGTGGATCTGGCTTCAGAATTATGACTCAGCCACTTACTTGTGTGTTGACTTACACTCTCTCAGCCTCAAATTCCTTATCGATAAAATGAATATAATAAAAGCTACCTTGCATGGGTGTGGTTAAGACAAGAAGAAAATATGTAGATATTCTAGCTCAATGCCTGGCATATAATGAATACTCCATAAATGATATCATTATTTAATTTTGGTTGGAAAATCAATGAACCACAGATGTTGGGTTTATTTCTGGAATCACATTTTTTTCTGTTGGTAATCTTCATGTCTATCCATATGCCAAGACCATATTCTTGATTATTGTAGCTTTCTACAAAGTTTTGGAATCAGAAAGTATGAGACTGCTGACTTTGTTCTTTTTCAAGATTGTTTTGGCTCTCTATGCAAAGTGGTCCTTTGCATTTCCATATGAATTTTAGGATGAGCCCATCAATTTCTACCTTAATGTTTTTTAAAGGACAATTTCTTCTTAAAATCCATCTCTGTCAGCTGCCAATCCTCAGTGAAATAGTTAAACATACTTACATTTATTTTTTCCCCTAACTGGCTCCACTGAGGAATGAAAATAAGACCTCTGGATAATGGACTAGTTTAAGGGAGATTGATAATCTAGGTGTGTATTTTGCTCAAATTCTACCCCCTTATTTCAGCATCTTCCTGACTCTAGCAAATGTCCGAATGTTACATTTTCCTTGGTTCGTTATTAGTTGTAGAATTTGAAACCAAAATTGGAGGCTGTCCTGTTAACATCAGCATAGAGCAAAATGTCAATGAAGTTTTTATTAAGTGTTTTCAAATAGGAAAATTTATGTAGTATATTACACAAGGAATGTACTATTCAAAAATTTTTACTATACCCTTTTAACTTTCCCAGAATTTCCTATTTTGTGAAATTATCCACCTAAAAAGTTTTTAGGGACTTTGGAGGAATGTATAAAAAGTCAAGTTTGTATAGATTTTTATAGTTAGCTATTGTTAATGACTTTCATGGTTGAGTTAACTGAGTCAGAAATGCTTCATTGATTTTAGAATTCATATGTATTTCCTATATTCTGTCCTTGATATATTCAGCATAGAGTGGCCATTAAAACAATTACAGATGAATGTATTGCCAACCAATATACAGAATTCATGATCTATTTCAACTTTTTAAAGCAAGTGATTAAAATGTTTCCAATGTTCTCACCTGACCTTAATTACTGACAATTTCATTTTGTTTACTAGCTTCCTTTGTTGCAGACTTGCTTCTCACTTTGATTACTTCATGGCATTATTCATTTACAATACGTTACACTTGGGCTCTATGTATTTCTCTTGATACATACATAGCTTCTTGGTACTATGGCAGGTGATTTCCCCCCCAGAATGGTTTGCGTTTCTATTACCATGCAGATTACTTTTCTGAATTAAAGTGGGTAGGTTTATAAATTGGAGCTGAAAGAATTTGGTTCCTCAATGAAACTCTCTGTTCTGCCATTCATTATGTGACGTGTTTGCTCTCACAGTCACACTACCATTAACCAGAGGGCAATAATGCGTCTGATTTAGACAGGCTATATTTAGACAATTAATTCTATGAAATATGAAAGGTCACTCACTTTTCCCTCATTGTTTGTTGAAGAATAAAAAGGATGAGTAATAGACAATCAGGCAAAATATAAAAATGTGGGTTATCCATTACAAAGAATATATTTCCAAATGAGTCTGTGGTTTTAACAGTAGTATATAATGTTAGAATGTTTATATCATTTAAGTTTAATTTTAGGGAGTGAGCTGATTAATTGTATGCTTCTTTTAATATGGTTATTTGAATTGTATCGCAACTGGGAAAAGATCTTAATAAAATGTGATTGAACTTTAAAACTATGAAGGTCTTTAAAGATCATCTAGTTCGTGGTATCAGTGCTTAGGTTCTCTTGTTCCCTTTCAGCTGTGACCTGTCATTAATCAAAACTCCCACTTTCCCTGGAAGCCTGGACCTCCTTCTGAGCAAAGAACTCCAGGGAGCCTCTACCAGTAGCTCAGAATTGTCACTTGAGATTATACCTATTTGCCATAATTTCTCTTAATCCAATCCTTTTATTTTAGAGGTGAAGAAACTAAAAACAAAGAAGTACATTGATTTGTGTAAGGTCATTAAAAAGTTATTCCCAAAGCTAAAATAACTCAGATCTCCTTACCAGTACAGTGTTATTTGTCCCTCATCAAACTGACCTCCACCCGATTCCTCCCTGTGCTACTATGTACCACGCATGCACACATACTCACAAAGTCAGACACGAGAAGATATATAGACACACACACACCTATTAGGGTGAAGGTGAATAACAACTTACACTATAAAGGACTGTGAGAACATCCTAATATTTATTATGAGGCAAGAATAAGCCACAATATTCACATTTAAGTTTTGTACACAGCTACTAGATGATTGTACTTTCTGGCAAAATGATCAAATTCAACAATATATACCTCAAAGGGACACTTTCTTCATATTTCATTTTATACGGTGCATGTTACACAGTTGCCAAACATCACAGTAAACAATTGTTAAACATCAGACGTATCTTAAATATTTCACCTTCAATTATATATTTCCAAATCTTGTGCTTGTTTGTTTTTTTTTTCCCCTGGGACATAACCAAAAGATCTCCACCAAGATGTGTGTCATCTTGAAATAAAAGAGTAGATGTCCTGTCTTTTGGCTCCATTTAAAATTTTATTTTTATTTCTAGTTGATACATAATTCACATGCAATAAAATTTACCCTTTTAAAAATGTGTATAGTCTAGTGGTTATTACTATGTTCATAAAGTTTTGTCACCATCACCATTATCTATTCCAAAACATTTTCATAACTGCAAAATTTAAAAAAAAAAATCTCTGTGCATTAGCAGTTATTCCCCACTCTCCCTTCTGATAACCATGAATCTATTTTCAGCCTCGATATATTTACCCGTTCTCTAGGTTTGATATACATGGAATCATATACATGGAATCATACAATGTGTGGCCTTTTATCTCTGGTTTCTTTCACTTAGCATATTGCTTGTGCTTACCTCTTGAAATCTTTTCTAGCTTTATGATTTGGTTAGTATTTTTATAATTATTACCTTTTACCATTTGAAAGAAAGTCTTTTACACAATAAAATATGCTCTTAATTTTCTGGTGTCAGATTATTTACTATAATATCAAATTACACATGTTATGGTTTTATCCTTATGGTGTGTGATATTGAGAAAAAAGTAGAAAAATACAGAGAAAATAAAGAGAAATATAAAAAATGTTATCAAACCCTTTTCAAATCTTTCTCTGTTCTCTTAATGGAGGAAAGATATATACATGCATATAATACATTAACATATCTATTTATATAATAATATCTTATTTTAATATAATGTTACTATATAGATAAAACATATTAACATATAGATATAATAATATATCTAATATAGAGATAATTACATAGAGATAATACATATACACACACATGAGATGTATTAAATATTCAATAGAAGAATTTCTTTAACTGAATTGGATTAATGTATCATCAAGTCACTTCTTATCAAAAGATACCCTCAGTTGCTATAATATTTACATCCTTTTCTTTTTTTTCCCCAATATTGTAAAGAGACATTAAATAAACCAAATATGTGTAGGAGTGTTTACTAGTCATGGCAGTAAATTTGAATTTTGAGAGAAGAATAAAGGGTTAAAACATCTTTATGTCACTAAAGGTTTACTCAGGGGTTCTTTTAGTAATTACTTAAAAGAGTACTTAAAATTAGCCATGCTGGGATGGAAGGAATGGGAGTTGAGATTAAGAGAGGCAAACTATTACATATAGGATGGATAAAAACAAGGTCCTACTGTATAGCACAGGGAACTATTTTCATATCCTGTGACAAACCATAATAGAAAAGAATATGAAAAATATGTATAACTGAGTCACTTTGCTGTACAGAAGAAATTAACACAACATTGTAAATCAACTATACTTCAATAAAATTTTTAAAGAAAGAAAAAAAGTGAGCAATGCTAATAATCCCTCATCTTTTTGTAAAGCTAAACACAAGTTTTATGCTCAAATTTGCATCTAAATATGAAGAAATAATTCCATTTAAAAAAGAATCAATATAAATTATATTGTTCTCTCTTCTCTATTTGAAAATATGCTCATGACACTATAAGACTATCCTAAAATTGAATCAATAAATGAAATCTCTTATGCAAATAAGTCACAAAATAGCATTTGCTTATACAGCAAAACACTGTTACGACAATGTTGTGTCATCCTGTATTTTGGCTCATTGACTCGGCTTCCTACTCACTCTCACACACACATCTGCTGACATAAGATTTATCGGCCATCTTTTAATTAAACTGCTGAAGCATGATGTAGGAGTCGTGACTGTGAGAATAATGATTGCATTTTATTCTCTTCTTTGGCTAATTTTAGGATAGTTTTAAAAACTTTTTTGGAGCTAAAACCCTAATTGAAACTTACTGAAGACTGTAAAGACATTAATATCTTTTGGTATTAATCCTAGGAGGATATTTTATATAATCAGCATTTTTCATAGTTTGTTCTTGTGTTGTAGCTATATAGGCTTTCAACTAGTTTATTACTCATAAATTACAGAGCCTTGAAACTACAATAGACTCAGTGATCTTATAGTTGTAGAAGGGTCAACATCTACCATCAAAGGCAAGTGGATGCTTGGCTCTATTTTAAAATATTTTTATGTATAAAAATTCTCTAGTTTGTTGACTAGCCTGTTCAACATGGAATCTTGGTATGTGGTTACAGCCAGTATAGCTCTCAATGTATTTAAAAGGAAAACCTGGAGATACTTAAGGATAAAAGAATTAGGATATTCTATGCCTCCTATATACCTAACTGGATTCAGACAGATTCTGAGATTTGTATGATCCAGTTAACCTCTTCATCCTGCTATCCTTACATCTCCTAATTTTTCTTTAATCACATGATATCTTTGTTAATCACATTTTAGATGAATTCAAATTCAACAAACACTCCCTTTTTGAGAGGCATTATGGCAACACTGAGAGAGAAAAAAAGAATAAAGCATAGTCTCTGACAATAAGGATTTCTGATTTTATGAGTAGATAGACATGTTTAAATATCTTTAACATCATGAAGACTGAGATTAATGCTACAGTAAAACTGGATTTTACTTGCAACATTATGACCTTGAGTAAGATACTAAACCTCTGAAAGCCTTCATTTCCTCATTTGTCAATGAGATAATTCATGTGAACCACTTGCTCCAGTGCCTGGTACAGTTCTAAAAAAAAATATAGCTACCTACAGCTACTTGTTATTTGAATGGTATCAATCTATATTTCTATAAAATCAAAAGAGTCCTATAGGATGCCGTGAAACATCCCTTCCTCTGTATTGAATGAAACCAATGTGTTATATGATAACAAACACAATTTTTATTGCATGTACCTGGAAATACAGAGATATAGAAATAATAGAGAAGATTCTTGGGTTTATCACTCCATAATTTTGCTCATGCATTCATATTACTCTCTACCTATTTAATTCTAGCCTGCAACCTGCTATTGCTTCTACTCACAGGAAATTTTCCACAAATGCTGTCATTTATTTTTTTTAATTACAGTAAGGTTTTACTATGTGCTAGGCCTAGTAGATGTAGAAATGAATAAATGAAAATTCCTGTTCTTATAGTCTTGTTGGGAGAGAAAAAAATTAAACCAATATTTACAATAAGATGATGAAAGCAATCGCCAAAGCAGAACCTGAAGCAAAGGCTATGTGCAGGTAATTTATTTGGGAATTAATCACAGGAAATGAGTAAGGGGCAGTGGGAATGAAACAGGGAAGAGAGAAATTCTTTACAAAGAATGTGTTCTCCTGTTGGCCCCATCTCTTGGAGACTGGCACATCATCCCACTGGACCTTCTGAGGTACTTTACAAATGTGTCTCAAAAATGATGTCCCCTTTGGGCTGTTGACTACACTTTCTCATTGGTCCCCTTCCCCATTGGCCAAGGCTCATCCAGGGCTTTAATTTCCCTGAACTTTCAAGTTGTGTGTGGCTGAGCGGCTAGCTGGTCTTGCACGTAACCCATGCCACTGGGGCAGGAAATGAGAAATATGTTCTCTATTCCCACCTCCCTAGCCTCTGACTCCTTCTGCAATACCTTGCCAAGGCATTTCTGGAATCCCCACCTCATTTACTATAGACCATTGTTGTGCCCAAGCTTCAAAGAAACATTTCACCAGTTTTTGGACCAGCTCCAAGTGGCTTTACTGGGACATTGCACCCCAAGTCATGGGTAAATGCTCTTAAGTTAGTAAATACTCCACTATTAAGACTGTTCTTCTAGTTACTTTGGGCCAACACGCTCAAGCTCCACTCTCACATGCGTTCCACTTATTCCTGGCTACCTACTAACCAGATGGTGAATACTCTTGGTGTGCAAGCTATTTCCTCCCAAAGCAGGGGCTATTTCCTATTCCAGTTATGCTTAGCTCTGATCCAGGATATAGGGCTGGAGGCAGTGAGGAAGAAAGCATCATCTTGTGAAGCTCTGGCTTCAGGCAGGGTTTTTGCAATGTTTCCAGGTAACGGGAAGCTGCTTTCCTTTAGCAAGAGGATGACATCTGCCAAACTCAAGGGTTCTTCTGATGGCTTAAGATCCTCAAGCTCATCCACACAAATGCCCTATTTCAGGGCTTATGTGCAGGCAGTTTATTTGTGAAATTATTTCAAGTAGCAGGAGAGAGGGACAGTGGAAGTGAAAAGGGAAAGGGTAAAAAGTAATACAAAGATGCATCACCTGAGAGACTGATGCTCAATCCTCAATCCTTATGACTTTTATGAAAGACTCAGAACTATCTGCCAGGTTGATATAATAGGGAACCATCTCTCCATTGGCTCTCATCTCCTAGTTGTCAAGGGTTATGCCATGCCATTAATCCCCCTGCATCTGTGGGTATCTCTACCACAGTATCAGGCAAACCTTGAGTCAGGAAGTGAGAATTATGTGAGACAGTCTGAGTTGAAGCATTGCCCAGTGCATCTGTGTAAACCTGGAGTAAGTAATCACCAAATGCATGGCTGAGCGGAGGAGGGTGTGAAGAAATGGAGTGGCACACAGAGGTGTCTGAGTGTCCTATAATAAAGGCGTGGGCTCACATTTACCATTTCCCACTACACGATATACATTTGGCAGTATCACTTGTATTATTACTTATTCCTTATATAACTTTCATGAGTGCTTGCTCTGTCTTCCAAAAAATATGTAAGCTCTCTGAGAGACAAGACTTAACTTATTTCATTTATTTTAAATTTAAGATCACCCATCAATGTGCCATGTTCCCTAGAGTAGCATGTTAAATAATTGTCAATTAAATAGTAAATGTATTTCCAGCTTCTCAAATATTTTGCTTCTCAGATAATTGACTTTAAAAAGCTGGGTTTTTTTTAAGTGTATTTCCTAGTAAACTAACCCATAATCCTAACACTTCAATAAAAACACTTTTTTCTTTGCCTATGTTAACTGCTGTGATCATACCACATACTTAGTACTATGCTCTTGAAAGTAGAAATATTAAATAGGAGTTAATTAGCATTTAAAATAATAGTAAGCCTGTTTACTATAAATAATCCCTTTCGATAAATTTATAACCATCCAGCCATAATAATAGTGAACACTGTGGGATAATTAATAGACTTAATTCTCAGTTACCATATGTAATGGAAAGGAGTAAGTTGTGACTTAATTTTTAAGATCATTTACCTTTGAATTTGGAATATATTATGGACTTATAACAAAAATAATGTCTTACATTTATGTAAAATCAGTGGCTTTTGCTTAAACTTACATTAAAAATTTTTTTCCTTAAATTAAGAATAGACTTTGTGGAAGTTATACCCAGCATTAGTATTGGAAGGAAGTTTATTTGAGATTTAAAGCCACAAAGAGGGTAATCTGTGTTTAAATAATTGTGACCATATATGACTTCTCTTTTTCTTTTACTTTTTTTGCAAGTAGATATAGATATAGACAGACCTAATGAAGGACTCAGTTTTAGATACCCAAACTTATGCTTAATTCTGAAACCGACAGAATGCATCTTGGGACTAAGTAGAGTGTAGGTTCTTCTGTCTTGGCACAGAAAGAATTCAGAGAGAGGCAGAGTGACGGGTAAGAAAAGAGTTTATTAGTATAGGCTGCTTGTGAGAGATACAAGTGGGTGGGCAAGGGAGTGCTGCCCTGAGAACTTAGTGGGCTACAGTTTTAATCACTTAAAGGAATCACTTAATCAAAGGAAAAGTGGGGAGGGGGAGAAGACCACCTTCTTCCTCATTCTTGAGTAGAAGTCATGCTTCCATCATCAGTTCCTCCTCTGTGTCGGGTGGGGGAGATTTCTTGTCCCTACGTGGTCAAACTGGAACTGTGAATGGTGCAATGGAAATGAGCAAAAAAGGCGGTAACGTATACTAAAATATGGTAAATCATCTCAGGTTTCAGTATAATGTCACCTCTTCCTTATATTTTTGTTTTTAGTGTGCACGGAGGACCGTGTCCTAGGAATCATTAACTTACTGAGCTCACTGGGCAGGATGTGGGTCTCATGCCACCACTGTTTCATTGTTTTGGGGCATGTCACATGCTTCTATGCATGGTTTTGTTGCTAAGCCAGCTTGCTTGGTTTTGTGGGCAAGCAAACGTGCTTTCTTGAGTGATTCTTAACTTACAGGGGTCTCCCATACTTTTTTTCTCTACTTACAATTCCCTAGTGGGATTAACTCTTTAATCACCTACTGTCCCTTTACTCTGTCCCTATCATTCCATGGCGAAACCCTTTTCACTATCATTCTCTCATGAGTGTGCAGTGGAGTTTTCTAGAAGTTATATGAAATCACATCATATATGTGATGTGTGATATCACAACAGATTAAATGTAGAATCAATATGAGAATACAGCTGGCTTTTATTAAGCCAGACAGTAAGATTGGCAAAAATGTAAAACAATTTTCACTACTGTTTTTTAAAATAAAAACGTTATTTATGTTAACAAGCGATTGACTTACTTTTATTGTTAAATAAATTGTTTAAATTTTTTCTCAGCTTCAATTTAGAACATGGCAAACATTGATCAATACAGCCCACATAATCAAAAGCTCTTTGGGACCGCAATCATTTTCAAGAGGGTAAAGGTATCCTGAGTTCAAAAAGTCTGAGAACTGCTGCAGTGTATCAATAATTGTCCAATGATAGGACTAGGCAGAGAATTCAGAAAGAGAGTTCAAGGAGGACTAGAGATTCTGTGAAGGCTTTTTGGGGAAATAGGAACTTGCACTGGGTCTTAAATGATAAAGGGGAATTTGAGCATTGTAGAATAGAAAGGGACCCCAAAGTCGGGGAGCCAAAGACGGAGGTGCAAACCATGGAGTGGGCGGGGGTAGAGGAATTAGATGTGTTTGGCTGGAAGGGGAAAGCAAGTGGTAGCAAAGTAATGAGAAAAGTAACAAGAGACAGGTAGGAAAGACAAAGGCTAGAACACGGGACTAGGGGAATTTAAATTTAATCATATTGGCTTTAGGGAGCCAATGAAGGTTTCCAAGCAGAAGGGTGACAAATATAATTTCCCTTGGGGGAAGTTCATTTTGGTGGTGTATTAGATTCTACATGGAGGGAAAGTAGTCGAAATGTATTCTTAGGAGTCCCTGTGTAAAATGGTAAGGACCAGTGCTAGAGTTTCAGGGTTTGAAGCCTGAGTGATGGGTGAGAATGGAGTAGCGTTAAGGAAAACAGAGCACGGCAGGGATTGGAAAGAAAGATAAAATATTGATAATGATGATAAATCCACCATTTGATGTTGAAGACGCTTCTGGATCATAACTGCTAAATGATGTTTGATATAATTTACATATTAAGTCTATTTTTTATCATATTCGAATTTTTAACTGTGCGAATTCATAAGCAGAGTGTGTGAAACATTTAAAAATTAATTTGAGGGACTTCCCTGGTGGCGCAGTGGTTAAGAATCCACCTGCCAGTGCAGGGGACATGGGTTCGAGCCCTGGTCCGGGAAGATCCCACATGCCGCGGAGCAACTAAGCCCGTGCACCACAGCTACTGAGCCTGCGCTCTAGAGCCCACAAGCCACAACTACTGAGCCTGTGCTCTAGAGCCCACGAGCCACAACTACTGAGCCTGCGTGCTGCAACTACTGAAGCCCGTGTGCCTAGAGCCCATGCTCCACAACGAAGAGTAGCCCCCGCTCGCCGCAAGCAGAAAAAGCCCGCGCGCAGCAATGAAGACCCAACACAGCCAAAAATAAATAATAAATAAATAAATAAATAAAAATTATTTCGAATAACTGATGATTCTCCTTTTTAATCATGCGAGGTCACTGAAAGTTTACTGTAATTTCCACATTGATATCAACTATTGGTCTGTTTTACTTCATAATCAAGAAAATATATTTCTTGTTAATTTAAAATTGTTAGTTCACGTATTATCAGCCCCTTTGTGTGCGAAGCATGAATGTCCCTGCAGCTTGCTCCTGAAAAACAGCTTCAATATCACTGCACAAAATAAATCCCTGCGTTACAATGCTTTTTGTCTTCTTCTTTAAAAGCTCCCCCTCATCCTACCCTATATTCATTTACATATAATTTTAATGAGTAAAGTGACTTTTAGTAATAAAACCAGTGTGGATTAAACCCCATTAACTAATAAATTGGGGTATTTACATTTTTAGCTTTTTGATTAGTCCAGGAAATATCCTTTGACATATTTCTTAATAACTAATTTAGTCCCTAGAATAGATGATGAACTCTTGCAGGAAATCAACTGAATTTGTCATAATATTCTACAAATAAAACATAATGACTGATTATAATTTCAGTTAAATACTTAATTTTGCCAATATGAAAAAAATTATACTTAACTCAGCATTCATGGTGTTTAAAAAAAAAAACTACCTGTTATTTCTTTCCTTGAAAAATGACAGGGTTAAAAATGAACATTTATTCAGTGAAATAAAATTATTGGGCATATGAATATTGGCATATAAGGTACCTTATTTGGTGAGTTTAGGAAATAAATTAGGAAGAAAGCCATGTACCTGAAGATTCAGTATATAGTTTATTCATTACATTTTAAAGTTCAATTTAACCTTTTATATATAATTCAAAAGAAGAGATAATTGAAAAGAAGTAAAAATAAGTTAAATCGGCCACTTGTATCCTAACAAATTACAGCATTTTTAAACCATGAAAACTACAAATCAAAATAATCCTGTTAAGTATTCAGCAGCAAACTCACATCTGTCCAAGCTCAGACAATATGTTTGCCATAATTAGGAGAGTGAAATTATCTCTTCTGCTCACCTGGCTTCATAGTTTCCTTTCCAATGTTTTCCTGGCTCTGTAGAACACTTCTTCAATTATTTCAGAATCTCTGAGATCTTAAGAAAGTGATGCCCTCCCCATTGGTCCTCACAGTGGACCCCCTGTTACTAACCAATGCACAGTTCTTTGAAATGATATTTCTTGACCCTACCATATGCTCCACTGGCCCCTCCTGATACATGAAACATGCTGAACAAATAAGTGAAATGCTGCTCGAGATAACCAGACATTCAACATAATTAAATCATGTGCTGGGGGATGTTTCTGAAAGCATCCCAAACAGAAACATTAGGTTCTAAAATGTAATTGTACAGGTGCATGGTCTTTAGTACTATAATTCCATTTGGTGGATCTTCTACTCGACTATTCCTTAATACTGTGTTTTAAATATGAATTTATATTGAATTTGATAGATATTTTAGGGCAGAAATCTAACAACAATGAAAAGATCATATGCAAAGGATTTTAATAAATGCTACTAAATTATATGAATAAAAGGGAATATTTTTTAAAATATTTTATTTATTTATTTATTTTTTATATTTATTTTTGGCTGTGTTGAGTCCTCGTTTCTGTGCGAGGGCTTTCTCTAGTTGCGGCAAGCGGGGGCCACTCTTCAGCGCGGTGCGCGGGCCTCTCACTATCATGGCCTCTCTTGTTGCGGAGCACAGGCTCCAGACGCACAGGCTCAGTAGTTGTGGCTCACGGGCCTAGTTGCTCCGCGGCGTGTGGGATCTCCCCAGACCAGGGCTTGAACCCGTGTCCCCTGCATTAGCAGGCAGACTCTCAACCATTGCACCACCAGGGAAGCCCAAAAGGGAATATTTTAATGCCATGGGAAGTAGCACTAGGTTGAGGTTTAACAATACCTATAAAAATAATCTAATTCCTGTTGATTATGTAGACATAGTACTTCAAGATTTCAGTTACTAAGATACAGTTTAAAAATAATTGAGTATAATTTATCATAACATAAAAAATTATTTTTATTCTAGACTATTTCTAAGAAACACTCAGCATAGAATGCTTGTTTTAAATAGCCAAGTGTTTGAAAAATCCTAAAATTACTTAGATATACTATCTAACAAATGAATATGTTTAGGAAAATGAGAAAAGGCTGCTAGGTTTAAATATTAATGCCTAATGTTTCCAAACTGTGTTTTTCAAACTGTGTTTCTTGGAGTTCTAGGTGTTTTCTCTTTACACTGTCCTCTATGTAACACATAGCGGCATCGGTATAACAGATCTGGGGGAAAAGGTTTTTATCCTCCTGTATTGCATCACAGACAGTGTTAGGAATATGGGGCTGAAGTCTCTGTTCACATTCTTGCTCCCTGGTAGTCTGTCCTCCACACAGCAGCTAGAGGGATGCTTTGACACCTCACTGATCAGCTCCTCTCTCCAGTGGAAACCTGCCGGATATCTAGCCATGTTTCTTAGGCAAGATCTATGCCTATAGTATCTAGTAGAGTAGAGTTCATGTCTGGATTCAGTTAAATATTTATTGAGCACCTAGGACCACAGTGGGAGATAACAGAATTTACAATGTTTTGTTTTGTTTTTTAAAATTTTATTTATTTACTTATTTTTGGCTGCGTTGGGTCTCCGTCACTGCACACGGGCTTTCCCTAGTTGCAGCGAGTGGGGGCCACTCCTCGCCGCACTACTACACGGGCTTCGCACTGCGGTGGCCTCTCCCGCCGCACAGCACGGGCTCCAGGCACGCGGGCTTTCAGCAGTTGTGGCACACGGGCCCAGCAGCCGCGGCTCACGGGCTCTAGAGCGCAGGCTCAGCAGCCGTGACGCACGGGCCCAGCTGCTCAGCGGCACGTGGGATCCTCCCGGACCAGGGCCCGAACCCGCGCCCCTTGCATTGGCAGGCGGACTCCCAACCACTGCGCCACCAGGGAAGTCCCAGAATTTACAATGTTTTAGGTACTGTTCTAAATTATTGGCATGCATTCATTTCTTTCATCTTCATTGTCTTATTCTTATCCTCATTTTCCAAATAAAGAAGCTGAGACACAGAGAGGTGATGTAATCTGCCTAAGATCACACAGCTAGTTAAGAAGAAGAGGAAGGGGTCTAGCTCCAGCGCCCATGCTTCCAAGGACTCCGCGGTAATCGGCGCCGGGAGTACAAAGGTAAATTAGACACAGTCCTTGTCCTCAGAGCGTTTACTATTCAGCAGGAGGGAAACATATTTTCAATGTAATGGTAAAAGATAATCGTGACACTAGCAAATATTTGTTAAGAATTTATATATTCTGAGCTTTGTAATAATTCCCTTATATGTATTGTTTAATTTAGCCTCACAAGAATCCTATAGATTTTTTGATTAGGAAATTAAGATAATTTTGCTCAAGATGAGAAGAACAAATTAGCTCCTGACTCCAGTCAGCTTGGATTCCTCTAGTTCTAACAGGCCTTAGTTTTCCTCTGTTGAATTATAAAAAACTTCACAGAACACACCAACCTTGGACAAGGCCACTCTGTGACTGTGACAGAGAAAGACAAAAACGAGTCCCGTTATAACCTTGTCAGGACATAGACAAAAAGAAGAGCACATTACAAACCACAAAAATGACCAAACATTTCCCTATCTCAGCTGATATAAGTGACTCGTCCTTTAATGATCAATTTTATCTTTAGCTCTGCTTTGTTCCTCTAACCTTCTAGACAGAAATTATTGAGACACCATCATGGACTTGCCCCTGTTTCTGATAGTTCCTAATCCAGCGCAGAACCATATTTTTAAAAATCCTTCCAAAAATTTTAAAAACAAGCCTAAATCCTACAGCAGTTTCTTCTAACACTGTCTTACTGAGATTCCTCCAGTTCCTCATGATGAGCTATCTTCTTTGTTTGCAATGAGCCAATAAACTCAACTTAGTTCCGCTTCAGGTGTGTTCTTTGGCTGGAGGATATTAACAGACACTCAGGTTCCACTAAGGTTGGGCCGAGACCCTCACTGTTGGACCAGGACACTAGACTCAGTAATAAGGTGCACATTGGGCCCCTTTGAAATCTCTACCTGCTCAAGTGTTCAAGGTGTCACCCTGGCCACTTATGGGAGGTTAATTTCACTCTGAACTAAGCTCTGATTATTATTTCATTGTGATTCTTCAGCATTGGGTTTTTTGTTTACTTAAGAACAAGTTCTCTTGGGACTTTTTTGGTCATATGATCAGATTTATGTTGTTTCTCGGTGAATTGTTTTCTGGCCTTGTCATATTCACTTCTATGGTCTGCTTGTTTATTCTATAAGAAGAAAAGTCTGTAAGGAGGGGATGGACATAGACCTGATAAGTCCGTCTTTCAGCCAGTGCTGAAGAAGGAGTTCAGAAGGTGTCAACAGACTAATGTTCTTTGAGTGAAATGCATTAGGTCACCATTTCAAAAACTCGTAAGGAGTTTTCCCTCAGTCTTGTGAGAAATAATTTATGTAGTTTCACCTGCCCAGAGTCGGGGTCGGTTTTCTGGCTCCTGATCAGGGCAAGTTTCAGAGATACAAGTTCGCACAAACACCAACTTTACTGACCACTGGAGTTCTCATGGGGCCATCTTGATCTAACTCTGCAACTCATTCAAGCCAAACCCCTCTTTCCTTTATGTTTTCTAAATATAAGATAGACTTACCCTCTGACTGGTGAAATTTCCCAGAGAGGATGTGAAACTGCAATGACTGCTGGGGGAACTTTTGACATTAGCAAGATGTTCATTTGATAGCTCCCTTGGGACAAAAGAGGAAGAAACTCTCATGGGGAGACTGTCTTGTCTACAACAAAGAGATTATTTTATTCAATGTAGAAGACTCCTCTTTCATTTCATTTCTTCAGGGTACAGTAATCCCTGGCTTTTAAACTGAATGGCTTGATGAAATTGTCAAACACTCTTTCTCTCTTTTGTGTATATATGCCAAAATGTGTTTTCCTGCATCTAAACTTTGTCTCCTCTCCTTGCAAATGAGGAGACAATTAGCTCTTTTCAGTGATAATTTAATATTTGTTGGAAGTTGGCTTCTTCTCACTTCTTATTTTTCTATTTCTGTTATTCTCCCTCTCTTTTTCTTGTGCTCGGGAAATCTTAAAGAGTAACAGATTAGAAAAATCATTTTGCTTGTATACATGCACTCTGGGTATATCTAGTGCAAACACTAAAAGTTGTTTAAAAAAAAGAAAAACATTATTGTGTTACATTTGTTTTAAAAATTGTAGAGGCTTCAATGTGCACTTACTAGCCTTCGTTACTATAATTATGAGATTAAAAAAGAGATATTAGTTCTAATATATGAAATAACTTTTGGCATTATTTAAAGAGTCTGTTAAATTTAGTTTACCATATAAAAATAATATTAGCACAATATTTAGATTTATACAAATCAGGGTTAAATTTCACACAGTTTAAATTCCCTAAAATGATTTATGATTTAAGTAGATTATTTTTTTAATTAAAAATATATGAAAACATATATATGTGTGTGTATATATATGTATTTATACATAATGATAACAGTGGACATCTTTTTAAATGTTTAATTTTATGAAATTCTTACAATGTTGCCAATCATGAGGACTTAATGTATTAACTAAGATTATATTCCAGGTTCTCAACTAACTTCAAGACCTTGGACTATTCAGGACAGTAGTGACTATTATAATAGCCACTGGAGCTACTGAAATTTAAATTGCTTAAAATTAAATAAATTAAACATTCAGTTCCTCAATTGCACTAACCACAGTTCAAGTGCTCAGTAGTCACATATGGCCAGTGGCTACCATATTAGACAGTACAAATAGAGAACATTTCCATAATCAGAGAGTTGCATTAACAGCAGACTTAGACATATGATTAAGCTACTTAGAAAATAATCTTTGGGTGCTGGGTATTTATTTACTTATTTATTTATTTATTTATTTCTGGGTATTTTTAAGTAAGAAAGATAAAGCAACACTGATCACTGAAAACATTCTGCACCCAATTCCAATGTGTGGCAGGATTTTTCCATAGCACCAGGAATTCTCAAACACCACCTGGGTGTCCTACAGTTGAACTCAATTTTGGCACTATTTACGCCAGAGATAGGAGATAGCCTCAGATCTCACAAGTTGAGTCCTCAGCCCTACAAGACTACACACCTCCCTTCCTCTCTCCTCACCCACCCCACCCCTCCTTAGACTCCAGACACAAACCCAGGTTAACACCTGTGCTTCTGACTGATAGTCCATAAATTGGAAGTTCCAATGACCTGGGTTCTATTAGTTTGCTAGAGTGGCTCAGAGAATCAGGGAAACATTTTACTTATTAGGCTACTGGTTTGTTATAAAAGGATGTAACTCAGGATCAGCCACATAGAAGAGATGCCTAGAGAAATGTATGAGATAAATGGTGCAGAGCTTCCATGCTATCTCCAAGTGCATCATTCTCCCCCCCAGATCTCCACCTGTTCACCAACTCAGACGCTCTCTGAACTCAAGTCTTCATTACATAGACATGATTGATTAAATCATTGACCATCTGCGATTGATTCAACCTCCAGCCCCATTCCCTGCTCTCCCCTCCCCAGATGTCAGGTGTTGAGACTGAAAGCTTCAACCCTTTCATCACCTCATTAGTTCTCCAGGCAACTAGCACCACCCTTAGGTGCTTTCCAAATCTCACCTGATCAATGTTACAAAAGAGACTTATCACTCTCATCACTTAGGAAATTCCAAGGGTTTTAGGAGCTCTGTGCCAGAAACGGGACAAATATGGTCTTCAAAATGCTTTGATAACATCCCTCTAAAAGAGTATGGAAGACTAGATATCCTTTTGTGCATTTTAAAGCAAATATCTAAAAATTCTCATCATAAGTTTAAATAGCTGCAAAGAATAAAATTTCCAACAAGTTATAAATACTGACATTTAAAAAATAAGTCACAGCATTCTTTTAAATATTTCCTAAGTATGGAAATGATGGTCATCATTATCCATTACAAAACTAACAAACAAGAAGGAGCTCTTCTTTTTAACAGTTGAATATTTTATATTACATTTTTACCCTCCTGAACTTGTATTTCCATTCTATTGCCTCCAAGGATTTTAAATATGTGCTTTTCATAAAATTCTTTATTAAAAAGTAAATTTTGTATTGAAATATAACACACATAAATACATCATAAGTTTCTGGCTCAATACATTTTTACGAAGAATGTACACTCATCTAATAGCCAGCATTCAGATCAAGAAATAGGTTGTAAAATATTTTTAGCACCCCAGGGTTCTCCCTTGGGTCCTCTTCCACTGTCCTGACTTCTAATCTGGGATAATAAATATAATAACCAACAACGGCCAGATCATACATAAAAATAGAGCTTGGATCCACAACCTGCAGCAGCCTACCCAGGAAACCAACCCCTTATCTATCATAACCCAATAAGCCAGGCTGCTGTAAGTTGGACTAGTAGGAAGTTAGATTGCTAGCTTTAATAACAATCTAGGAAACCAAACAATAACTTCTGTAATAATTGATCCTGAATGGCCAGGGCTTGATTAGTAACTGACAGCTTCCCTAATTTTTGTCCCTGCTTCCAGCTTAAGACCAACTAGAGAAAGCTAAATATGTGCCCCTAGACAGTCACATAGGTGCCCCCTTCTGGTTAGCCCACCTACAGCTTCCCGCATGTCAACAGCCTCCAGTCACAGCACACCTGAAGCCTTCCTCTTTTTCTACTACTACTGTTTCCTACTTTTCTGCCTGCCTTTGAGTCTTTGCTCAAACTCAGGTGATGGCAGCTGACTCACTTGCTATTGCAAGCTCTGAATAAATTGCCTTTGCCTGTTCTCATTTGGTTGATCTTTGTTTATTTCCACAAACCCCAATATATTAGTTTTGTGTCTGGATCTTTATGCTGTAAAATTCATTCATATTATGTATAAGTGTCATTAGTTTGTTTTTATTGATATATAGTGTTACTATATCACAAATTATTTCTCTATTTTACTGTGATGGATATTTGGTCTTTTTCCAGCTTGGGGCTTTTATGAATAAAGCTGCTACACAAATTGGTACAATCAGGTGCTGACTATATGTTTATGTGGAAATTTTGGGTCTTGGGTAGGTGTATTTAGCTTTAGCAAGTACTGCCAAACAGTTTTTCAAGGTGATTAAACCAATTTACTCTCCCACAGGCAGTATAATCTGATAGAATTTTATCCTAATGTATATTTTTTTATGCTTGGAAGTCTTTTATTGATTTTTTTATGCTTTAGAGTCATTCTTCTATGCAGACAAAGAGTTGTATAAATTGAAATTTGATATAAACAAACTTCTGTGACCATGAGGCTATATTAAAATTTATGTTTTGCACTGAGTTATCATTAGTTATTAGTAGTACCCAATTGACCAGAATAACATGTGTTATGAATTTGAGAAAACAGTAGTAAACAGGAAAAGCAAAATTGTATTGGGAAAACATTACTTGTAGAAATAAAGTTTTTAAAAATTAGTTTATGCATCTGTGGATAAAAATTATTGCTAGAATGAGAATATTCGGCATCACTTTCTTATTTCAGCTTTTTGTTTATGTTAAGTGCTAAGAAACTATGTTCACAATAAGTAGACAGGAATAGAAGATGTCTGTTATCACAATATCACTCAGTTCTTTGAACTACTGTTGAGTAAAAATGTCCCAATGGGATCAGAGATTGCCATTAGCTAGAAGGGCCAGATCCTGACTAATTCCTCAAAGCTCTTCTCCATCATCGAAGAAGGCAATTATATCTGTCTCTGGTTCCAGGTAAAGTGTTGGATAAACAGGACTCTCGCATATTCCCGGGACCCGGTGTTGGTTTCAGTGGCAGGACAGCCTACGGTTCAGACCAGCGAGGTAGAAATCCGTGACCTCCGCTGCCGGGGTCTCGGGGTGGAGTCCGACCGAGAGCGCAGCGCGGCGTGCGTGGAAGCTCCGGCTCCCTCGCCACGCCCACTTCCTGCCCCATCCCGGGCCTTTCCAGGTCTCCTCTTCCAGTGAACCGGATGCTCCGTCAGTTTCCTCCTCGGCGTCCTCCGGTGTTTCCCGGCTCCCTGGCAAGGCCGCAGGCATCCACGGGGGACGGTCAGGGGGCTCCCGGCGGCTGGCCTGGCAGGTGTAGGGCGCCGGTAGGAGCTGGGCGCACACGGTTACCGAGCGTGGAGGAGACACGTCCCTGCGGCGATGGGTGCCAGGGGCGCTCCTTCACGCCGGAGGCAGTCGGGGCGGCGACCGCGGTATCTGCCCACCGGGAGCTTTCCTTTTCTCCTCCTCCTGCTGCTTCTCTGCATCCAGCTCGGTGGAGGACAGAAGAAAAAGGAGGTAGAATGAACCCTCTGGGCATTCCCGGGAGGGCCAGGACGGGTCCTGGCAGGCGGGCCGCGTTCCTAGGCAGCCTTCCCGCGTTGCTAGGCAGCCGGGCCGCCGGGTGTGGCTGATGGCTGTTTTGGGGAGCGGTTGGGAGGCCTTTGCGCGAGTCCTTTGGGCTCCACGGTTTCAAAAGTGGGGTTGCCCAATGCTTTCTTAAAAAACAACGAAGCATCGTCTTTTGTGCGCCTAGCACCTCACACCTTTAAGACACGGAGCGTTTTTGACCCTTGCTTGAAGGCAGAGTTTCGGGGCCGTCGAGTCAGTAAAAAAGAGTGTGTTGGATGTGAAAACACCCTTTAGGAGTATTTCAAACCTATAGGAACGAGTTGTCCCTTGTGTTCATTACCCTGCTCCCTTCGTTATCCGTTTCAGGAGGCAACAGATCATATTGAGACCGTGTTTAAAGTTATTCTGTATTTTATATACATTTTTAAAGCTGTATATTTTTTTTATATTAAATTCAAGGTATAATTGTGCCAATAACCTCACATTTAGGTTGCGCAAATTTATTTGTGAAATTCAGATCACCTGATTTCAATCTTAGTCCTACAGTAACTCTGATGAGGACGCGGATTGAAGTAAGTGACCGTATTTAAAGTAGTTGTAGAGTTATTTGTGAATTTCAGTTATCCATCTCTACCTTGGATGGTTGATCTCGTGGGATTAGAAAAAAAATTATTTTGGAAATGTGAGTAAGGTTTCTAATTGTACGTCATTTTAGTGAGAGTGTCTCTCCATATTTATTGCAAATAGTTTTTCCTGGTGAAGTTTTATTTACATAAACGTGGCTCTAATTAGGGTTTCAAATATTACCGTGACTTTCTTGATAGCTGGGTAGAAAGAGTGAAAAAACAGCGTGACACACAAGTATCTCTGATTCTCTTTCTCTTTACTCCTTGCCTGAAACAACTCTGAACTCAGTATTTTCTCTTTAACTTTTTTTTTTAACTTTTTTTACTTTAACATAAAAATAGGCCTTAGTGAAATTCTTGGTGGTGTTACAGTAAGAGGTTTGGTGAAGAACCATTGTTAAATTAAGATTGTATTTACAAATATAACGATTTTTTTGCCTAGCATTTGGTATTTATATACATTTCTTAGATTTCATAGTTTTTCTCTTTTTAAAAATTTTTTATCTTATAACCTTGCCAACATATTTAAAATTTATTTATTTTTATATTTTAAATTTAATTTTATTTATTTTTATACAGCAGGTTCTTATTATCTATTTTGTACATATTAGTGTATACATGTCAATCCCAATCTCCCAATTCATCCCACCACTCCCCCACCACGGCTTTACCCCCTTGGTGTCCATACGTTTGTTCTCTACATCTGTGTCTCTATTTCTGCCTTGCAAACTGGTTCATCTGTACCATTTTTCTAGGTTCCACATATATGAGTTAATATACGATATTTGTTTTCCTCTTTCTGGCTTACTTCATTCTGTATGACAGTCTCTAGGTCCATCCACGTCTCTACAAATGACCCAATTTCGTTCCTTTTTATGGCTAAATAATATTCCATTGTACATATGTACCACATCTTCTTTATGCATTCATCTGTTGATGGACATTTAGGTTGCTTCCACGACCTGGCTTTGTAAATAGTGCTGCAGTGAACACTGGGGTGCGTGTGTCTTTTTGAATTGTGGTTTTCTGTGGGTATATGCCCAGGAGTGGGATTGCTGGGTCATATGGTAATTCTGTTTTTAGTTTTTTAAGGAACCTCCATACTGTTCTCCATAGTGGCTGTATCAATTTGCATTCCCACCAACAGTGCAAGAGGGTTCCCTTTTCTCCACACCCTCTCGAGCATGTGTTGTTTGTAGATTTTCTGATGATGGCCATTCTGACCAGTGTGAGGTGATACCTCAATGTAGTTTTGATTTGCATTTCTCTAATAATTAGTGATGTTGAGCAGCTTTTCATGTGCCTCTTGGCCATCTGTATGTCTTCTTTGGAGAAATGTCTATTTAGGTCTTCTGCCCATTTTTGGATTGGGTTGTTTTTTTGTTTGTTTGTTTTTTGTTTTTTGTAAAAATTTTTGGCTGTGTTGGGTCTTCGTTTCTGTGCGAGGGCTTTCTCTAGCTGTGGCAAGCGGGGGCCACTCTTCATCACAGTGCACGGGCCTCTCGCTATCGTGGCCTCTCTTGTTGCGGAGCACAGGCTCCAGACGCACAGGCTCAGTAGTTGTGGCTCACGGGCCTAGTTGCTCCGCGGCATGTGGGATCCTCCCAGACCAGGGCTCAAACCCGTGTCTCCTGCATTCGCAGGCAGATTCTCAACCACTGCGCCACCAGGGAAGCCCGGGTTGTTTTTTTAATATTGAGGTGCACGAGAGCTCTTTATCTATTTTGGAGATTAATCCTTTGTCCGTTGATTCATTTGCAAATATTTTCTCCCATTCTGAGGGTTGTCTTTTCGTCTTGTTTATAGTTTCCTTTGCTGTGCAAAAGCTTTTAAGTTTCATTAGGTCCCATTTGTTTATTTTTGTTTTTATTTCCATTACTCTAGGAGGTGGGTCAAAAATGATCTTGCTGTGATTTATGTCATAGAGTGTTCTGCCTATGTTTTCCTCTAAGAGTTTTATAATGTCCAGTCTTACATTTAGGTCTTTAATCCATATTGAGGTTATTTTTGTGTATGGTGTTAGGGAGTGTTCTAATTTCATTCTTTGACATGTAGCTGTCCAGTTTTCCCAACACCACTTATTGAAGAGACTGTCTTTTCTCCATTGTATATCCTTGCCTCCTTTGTCATAGATTAGTTGACCATAGGTGCGTGGGTTTATCTCCGGGCTTTCTATCCTGTTCCATTGATCTGTATTTCTGTTTTTGGTTCTGTACCATATTGTCTTGATTACTGTAGCTTTGTAGTATAGTCTGAAGTCAGGGAGTCTGATTCTTCCAGCTCCGTTTTTTCCCCTCAAGATTGCTTTGGCTATTTGGGGTCTTTTGTGTCTCCATACAAATTTTAAGATTTTTTTGTTCTAGTTCTGTAAAAAATGCCATTGGTAATTTGATAGGGATTGCATTGAATCTGTAGATTGCTTTGGGTAGTATAGTCATTTTCACAATATTGATTCTTCCAATCCAAGAACATGGTATATCTCTCCATCTGTTTGTGTCATCTTTGATTTCTTTCATCAGTGTCTTATAGTTTTCTGAGTACAGGTCTTTTACCTCCTTAGGTAGGTTTATTCCTAGGTATTTTATTCTTTTTGTTGCAATGGTGAATGGGATTGTTTCCTTAATTTCTCTTTCTGGTCTTTCGTTGTTAGTGTATAGGAATGCAAGAGATTTCTGTGCATTAATTTTGTATCCCACAACTTTACCACATTCGTTGATTAGCTCCAGTAGTTTTCTGGTGGCATCTTTAGGATTCTCTATGTATAGTATCATGTCATCTGCAAACAGTGACAGTTTTACTTCTTCTTTTCCAATTTGTATTCCTTTTATTTCTTTTTCTTCTCTGATTTCCATGAGTAGGACTTCCAAAACTATGTTGAATAATAGTGGCGAGAGTGGACATCCTTGTCTTCTTTCTCATCTTAGAGGAAATGCTTTCAGTTTTTCACCATTGAGAATGATGTTTGCTGTGGGCATAGTTTTTCTTGAGAAAAGGAGGAGATTTGAAAAGTAGTTTTTTTGTGTGTAGATTACCAGAGCAGAGGGCATTAAAAACAATGAGGAACTCCATGCAAATGCTGATGATTTATCTCCTAGAGAGATCATCGTAACCATGGTAACTTTCAGTTGGGAGGGGAAAAAAAGCCCCAAAAAGAAGTCTAAAAAGTGTGCATTTTCAAAGCATCTTAGCATCTCCAATTGTAAGACTACTTTAACATGTGACATTTGTTAATTTAGTATAATTATAAATTGTGATAACATCTATTTCCATTAAATATTTTTTATAAAGGTTATTTTAAAAATGCAAAATTAGGGAGAAAATTGTTGAGGATTTAAAAAGGATGTCTTCCAAAACTTTTATTTCTCTTGAATAGGAGAGTCTAATAATACTACATGGTGATATTGTAGAATACACATATTTTATTTAAGGAAAAGAGCAAAATAACATATAGTTGAAGTTTTAATACTTTACTAAATGAGCATGCATGTCTCTGAAATGCAGTCTAGTTCGGTATCTGGTACTCAGTTCAGAAACTATGATCTCCTCCAATACTGGAAGAAAAACATTCTTTCTTGGAAATATAGGTCACAAGTGTGTTACTTTTCTAGGGATATTCCAGAGTTGTTTTGATCATATGTGGTGGCTGCTGCTGCTTTTTTTTTTTTTGCTTAGTTTAGAACCTGTTGCCCAGTATGAGATTTGACACCATTGAGCCAGAAAAATATAACAGCTGGAACTTAATTTACTACAATAAATATTACAAACGTAAGTACTGGAATAGTTGACTTGGCATGGATCGTGTATTCTTTTGTTCTGGGGAACCCAAACGGAAATCTAAAGTTGAACCTGGAATCAGGAATTGGACGATAGTTGCTTTTAAGGAAGCAACATTTATGGCAGTAATAGTTGCCACCATAGATTTTTGAATAGAACTGATGGTCCAGTTACAATTCATATCCTATCTAATTGACATCAAACCACTTAACTTCCCTGAATTTTAGTTCTTTTGTTTGGAAATACAGGTATAATACTTACATCTCAGTGTTGTCATTGGGATTAAATAAGACTGTATTTAAAGTGTTTAGTGCAATGCCTAGAACATAACAAATGATCAGTAATTTGGTAGCTGCTATTATATATTCTTCATTTAAATGAAAGATAGACATGATAATGAGATCCTAAAATGTGATAAAAATTTTTTTCAAATTAATTTTTTTGCTAAATAAACTGACTTTATAATAATTGTAAATTATATAGTTTATGGAATAAAATGTTCATTACTTACTTTATTATGAAACACTGAGAATTCCAAACTCTAACATTGCTTGAGAACTTCCCAAAGGAGATTTTACATCATGGAAGAATTGGTAGTATTCATGGATTTGTGTATGTGTGTCTACATACATAGGTATATATCTGTTTCTAAATGACATTTTCATTCATCAAAAAATAGTTTGGCCATATTCTTTAAGAATATAGTCAAAAGAAATAGTTAAGTAGGCACAGAAAATTGACGGGAGATTTTTATGGTCAGTTTCCTTAATTACATTGAATACAGTCATGTTAAGTGATTTTTGAATCCTCATGTTAAGTGATATGGATTTGTGGGAGACTTTAGCTTCTTAGTATTATATCATTTGCATTTCTGATGCATCATGGGTTTCTATTATTTTGACAGTTTCTCTGTTTCTTATATTGTTAACACTTATCAGTTAATCAGCTTCATTTAGAATTTTTTTAATCTCTAATGACCTCTTATAATAGTATGAAAAGAGCTCAAATTCTGTAATGATTTCCAGTGGACTTAATGACTTTACCATCATCAAAAGCAGCTACCGTCAGCCCTTCAAGTCTGGGTGTCTTGTACCTGCATTCAGAGAGGGCCGACTGTACCACACCATTTTGTAGCATGAGGGACTTGAGCAGTTTCAGATTTTGGTATCTGCTGGGGTCCTGGAAGCAATCCCCCTTGGATACTGAAGGACAACTATAATATAATAATTTATACTTTCTGCAAAGAAAATGATTAGCGAATAGGCTACAACATGTAGGTAGCGGCTCATAAATATTTTTTAAGAGAGAAGTAGTGTTATTAGTTGCCTCTGAGATAACTTCTATAAACACACTTTACACTGAGATGTATATATTCAGTTACTCTTTAGTGGCACAGCCTTGAAATAGAGACTTTAGTGTCTTAGCAAATGATAGGGAGAGGATGGAGGTAAGCAATGGATTTTGATTTTACCTTTAAGCAGAGAACGTAGGTGGAAGAAATAGTTTGTAAACATATGAGCACAACTTTAAGAAATGCATAGTAATTATACATTGATATGTATACACATATATACCTGTCATGTTGATGTCAGGCAGGTGTGTCAGCTAAGTTAGATTTTGTGTACAGTAACTCCTTGAAGAGTAATTGGAAATGACAGGTCTCACTTAAAATGGCCCAAACTGCTTGTCAATAACTTTGAGGCTTACCCTGCCGCAGTTTCATGGATAATGGCAGAAGGCATGGGATTCCTGGGTCACAGGCGGACAGTTTATTACAGTAATAGAATTGCCAGAGTATCAGCGTTTGTGCTGGTGACGCAGGCCAGCTGACATCTGCGAATGTAGTGAATTTCAGAGCAGGAGAGGACCTTGAGCTTATGGAACCCAAATCTTTCATGATGGGCAGTAAACGTATTTGACTTCAGCCTTAGAGGGAGTCACTGTCTTTATTAAATTGGAAAGTAAACAAACCTGATCTTTGTTCTAGAAGGCACAGTGTCTAGCAGAGCTGTGTACTATACAAACATCCTTGAAAAGATAGCCTAGAACAAAGTCAGTCAGTACTTGTCCTTGCAAGTTATGTCGAAACCGTGACGAACCGTCTGCCTACGCAAGGGATCTAACCTGGGTCAGAAGGGAACACTTCAGGATATTTTCTTCCACATACACAAAACACCAGCATGTTCAGCCCCTTGTATATGTGTTCTCTTCTACGTGGAAGACACAGAGAAAGGGAAAGGGCAGAAACATGAAACTTCAGCCACAGATTCATCAGCTGTTTGTTAACTGTTTTGGGCTGCATTTACTTGTGCATATTCTCTTTAGCCTTAAATAGTCAGTGAGTTTGGATGTGATTGTGATCAGTATGCCTGTGACTACCTTAGTAGTCTCCAGGTTTGTTTGGTGTATTAGACCATGTAATGATTGCTTCTTTCCGTAAGACTCCCACCTGGAGCATCATGCTAATTTCACCAAGATAGAAGATTTACCTTTGGCTAAGTATAGGAGTAACTCTTCTCCTGCTAGATCATGAACAAACGTAACACTGTGTGCATGCGTATGTGTGCACCAAATAGGTAATATTTACGTCAGTGTCTATCCAGTTTTTATTCTATCCGTTGGCAAGATTTCTGCAGCTTCTCAAATTGAGCATAAGAACCTGTTGTATAAAAAAATAAATAAAATTCAAAACAAAAAAAATTGAACATACCTAAAAGGGAACTCTCAATCCTTTCCTCTGCCCATCTGGCCCATCTGTTTTCTCATTGCTCTCAACAGTGCTGTTTTATGGGGAACAAATTTTAACCTTATTTTTAAGTAATCACTTGCCATATATAATACTATTATCTTTGTAGCTCTTATGTTTTGCACGTTGTACACAGAGAGGCTGACTTCACATAATTTCTTGCAGAGTCGTACATAGATTTAAGAAGAGCATCTTGCAAAAATATGATTCCTCTATTATACATAGATATGTAAAACATAAATATTTAGTTTGAATAGTAAAATTTCAAATATATTATTCAGAAAAATAGACAGTATTTATTTTCATAGTAATTGATATCTGTCTGTCTCTCTCTCTACCTGCTTGCCTGATTGTCTCTCTGTTTAATGTCAGAAGGAAAAAGGTCAGTGTCAACAGTGAGCTTATGTTACAGAGTGTTTCACAATCTGTGATAAAAGTCCTAACTTAGAAGTATAGCATCCTGAAGCCATTAATGAATTGATAAAAGTTAAGAATAAAAGGAAGTCTTTACTAACATTTATTGTTATTACATTTTTGGTTGCTCATACGAAGATACCTAACTAGTTTGATGTTTGGAAGTGAAAAGGAAATTTTCTTTCCCCTGTATGTTACTATGAAAACTCAACCATCTTTAATGAAAAGGGGCACTTGAGTATAGGTTAGGTAAATTGTGGTACTGATTTTATTAAATGGAACTGTTTATTTTAGATGTGTATTTTTAGAGATGGCTTAATATTGCTGTCAATATGATTTGACTCAACTTTTGGAGAAATATTGTGGTTCAGTGTCTTCTCTGCTTGGAAACAAAGCAAACCATTGGAAAGTTATCTCATCTGATTTTTGTGGTAAAACTTAAAGTACAAGATTGATTACAAATTGTAAGATCTGCTTACTATTCATATTAAATATTAAATTTACTGAGATACTGTCCTATAATTTGGTGAATTTAACCAACTTGGGAGTTGGAAATAAGGCTTATTTCAGAAAATGAAAAAAAACATAACAGGAGAGTCGATAGAGGATAGAATGCCAGGCATTTCACCTAAATTGTTTATAATCATCACAGTATCTTGGTGATTGTGACAGAGTTTCGTTTGCCTTACCTTTGTCTTTGTTAACAGTATACCTTGGTTTTATTTAAGGAGTAGGAGGAATTGGGACTATCCCAAGCCCCAAGCAATCATTTTTATTAGTCAAAGATTATCATGATTACCCAGTACCCTGAAAATTATTGGTTTAGAGGTGAGCACATGATACAATTATGTGGGGCTTTTGGAAGTTTCCTCCTTCATAAAGGACCCAAAGTGGGGTAATTCTTTCTTCCTGTCTTTGGATATGTGTATGAGGATGTGATGCTTGCATTGCTGAACGCATCTTGTAATCACAAAAAGTACAAGCCTGAGGGCAAAACCAGTAAGTTTATGCTGGCAGAGTAGAAAATTGGGAAGAACGTGGGCACTTGATGGCATGACTTGACTAGCCTTGTAAATGCTTCAACTCTGGACTCCTTGTTATATGAGTTAATAAGCTTTCTTATTGTTTAAGACATTTCAAATTGAATTTCTGATTTTTTGTATTGGAAAGCGTTCTACCGAGGAAGGTCCTCTTAGATTAAGGGTTTTACCCGTGACTGTACAACTTGTAAGTTTACAGCCTTACCCCAAAGAACTCTTTCTTTTTGTTTTTAAATATTTATTTGGTTGCACCAGGTCTTATTTATTTATTTATTTTTATATTTATTTTTGGCTGTGTTGGGTCTTCGTTTCTGTGCGAGGGCTTTCTGTAGTTGTGGCAAGCGGGGGCCACTCCTCGTCGCAGTGCGCGGGCCTCTCACTATCGCGGCCTCTCTTGTTGCGGAGCACAGGTTCCAGACGCGCAGGCTCAGTAGTTGTGGCTCACGGGCCCAGCCGCTCCGCGGCATGCGGGATCCTCCCAGACCAGGGCTCGAACCCGTGTCCCCTGCATTAGCAGGCAGACAAAGAACTCTTTCTACATTGTGTTTTAGTAACCGGACCCTCTTTGTGAATTAGTTATCAAATATTAGTGGAGGACCATTTAAGTATGTATAGCTGTCCCCAGTCTTTGATCAGTTGTCAGTATTAGAAGAAGTTTGTGTATGTTTCCCTGTCGTTGAAGTGAATTTTCATGTTCCTCTTATTAAAATAATTTTGTTTTTATTGTATGAATTGAAATTCTCTATTCAAAAGTTATGTCCAAAACGTTGTAGGAAAGAAATTGGGCATAAATTTATTATGTGCTTTAAAAACTATTAGCCCAAGAACAGAGTGGAAGAGAGTAAGTATGCCCGAGATATATTTGCTGTATGCTGTTTTCTATTTGAATGTTTTTAAGAAATACTTATTCCTTTTGCTTTTGTGTATGTAATAGATTGATACGTAGTTTCATTTTAAAGACATGCAAAATAAAATTCAGGAAGATACTTAATTTTATTTTTAAAATGATCATGTTTTAATAATGTTCTTTTAGTTAACATCTGAGTTAAGATTAAGCAAAAGAAAAACTGGGACCTTCCTCAAAGATCAGGCTTTGTGCAATGCTGATTGGTTCGTGTTTTTTTAGAGTGGAAGCTTTCAAAGGGAATAAAAGATTTTTCTCATACTCATGAAAGTGGAGTGGCTTTGCTGTGTCTTGCACTTGTGTCCTGTGCATTTTTCCTCTTGGAGCCTTTATGGGGAGAAGGAGTGGCTGAGTCAAGGTGTAACACCATCATCATGGCACTCACTCAGCATCGCTTCCTACGGAGAGCAGCATGAGTCACAGGCTTTGATGTTGGAGCGTTTTCCAAATCATAAAGCGAATAGTAACTATCGTGCGTGTGTGTGTGTGTGTGTGTGTGTGGTGTTTAAACACTGCGTTATAGAATGATAGAGCAGGAAAGTCAGATTTCAGGCTAAATAACAAAGCTGGGACCAGGAGGGAGTTTTCCTGCCTCCAGAGTTGCTATTTCTGCATCCCCGTGCTCAGTTATGCTGTCTTGTCTCTGCCCCTCCCCTCTTTATTACTTTAAGTACACTATCATTTCCTGTGTCTTTTCATGGCTGATCTTTTCTGAACTTCTTCATGGGTACTTGTTTTGTAAACTTCAAAATGATTACCAGTTTGGCAGCTCTAAAACAAAGCTATTAATACTGCTTAGACTTGACCCCTTTGAGAACATAATTTATAAAATTAGGCCATCTGTTTCTTTATGAAGCTGTTTAAATAAATGAAATTAGTCTAAGGGAAGCCTAAGTCACAAGAGTCAGAACTCTGTAACCTACATGGATGACGAAAGTATGTAAGTTTCTGTTCCATCTGTCTTCCCCAAATAGTGCCTCCTACAGTCCCTAACGCTAAGGAAAGCCTCATCATACATCTCTTTGCCAGAGCCAGAAATCCGGGCACATTCACTTAGTTTCAAACGTTTACTCAGTCGTGACTTTCTTCAATACCCCTTCCTACACCCCAGCTGAAGACGTCCCCTGGGACTTCCTAGCCAGTGCTGTCTTGGGGGGTACTCTCTACATGGCTCTAGGGTGCAATCCATCGTTCTTTGCATGCTCTTGAGTGCTTTTCCTGAGTGAGCCTTTGTCTGACTCTCCTGTTTTCTATCTCACCACTGTTACATGCTTCCTTCCAGTGTTAACTTAAGCAGGGTACCCCTTCTTCCCCGTTTTGGATCAGGAATTCCTACCCTGTGCTCAGATAGATAGATGTCTGTGCTTATTCTTTATGGCACTTAAGTGAATTATTGCCTATTGTCTGTTGTTACTGTTGTTCTACAAGCCCTTTGAGGAGAAGGGTTGTGGGTTTATTTTTGTTATCTGTATTTCCATATTCAAGCATAGTGCCTTGTACTTGGTAAATGCTTAGTAAAGTTACTTTGGTCGAGATACTTAATCTCTCTGAGCTTCAATTTCCTTATCTGTAAAGTGGAGATAGTTTGTTAGTCCCTACTATAAGGTTGTGAGCCTTACGTCGTGAGATAATTCTCTAAAGTATACTTAGCATAGCGCCTGGAACATAAGTGCTTAATGAACGTTAGCTTTGGTGCTGATATTGGTGAATGACTGCAGGATGTTCTGTGGTTTGTTTTATGTTTCCAAAGTGAATTTTCATGAGTAGCATAAGTTGATTTGGCATTACAAAAGAAACTTTTAAAGGCATTTGATATGCATAATTTTTCATGAATACTTAATTTTCCTATGTGACAGATTCTGCTACTAAATTGGCTCTTGAGAAAATGTCATCATTCCTTTCTTCAAATGATTAAAGATTTGGCAGTAACCATTTGATCATGGTTACTTTTCCTATTTGACTTCTTACAGCATTTGACAGGTGCTCAGTGTAGCCCTGTTTGGGTTTAACCTATTTGCAGTCCTTTGGACCTCTTGGAACTAGAGGTCTATTTCTCTCCCCAGGTTTGTGAAGTTTTCAGCTATTATTGCATTAAATATACTCTCTGTCTCTTTTTCTTTCTCTTCTCCTTCTGGAATTCTTGTAATGCAAACATTGTTCCTTTCATTGTGTCCCATAATTCCTATAGGCTTTCTTCACTCTTTTTCATTCTTTTTTCTTTTTGTTTTTCTGACTGGATAATTTCAATTGTCCTGTCTTCCAGGTCACTGATTCTTTCTTTTCCATTGTTGAGTCTGGTTTTGAAACTCTCCATTGAATTCTTCTGACCAGTTATTGTATTTTTGTACTTTAGGATTTCTGTTTGGGTTTTTTTTTTTAATTTCTGTTTATTCCACTTCTTGTTTTGTTGATGCATTGTGTTCCTAATTTCATTTAGTTGCCTGTGTGCATGTTCTTGTAGGTCACTAAACTTCTTTAAGGGGTTTGTCTGACAGTTCATAGATCTGCATTTTTTTAGTATCCATTATTAGAGCTTTATTAGTTTCCTTTGGTGGTGTCATATTTACCTGATTTTTCGTGATCCTTGATTCCCTACATTGGTATCTGCACATTTGAGTAAGTGGTCTCCTTTTCCAGACTTTGCACGTTTGTTTTGACACATATAGTACTTCACCAGTCAGCTCAATTTGGGTTTCTGGATCCCACAACTCCTACAGAGGTACTTTTGCTTTTGGATGGATGCTGAATTTTTGTTGTTGAGGGGAGGGAAGGATAAAAATGAGGGCTGACTTATGCTGACATCACTCCTATTTCCTTTTTTTCAAAAGCTCACCACCCTTGACTTTTGTGACTTGACCCTTACATGGCTTTATACCAGAATGATGGATAACATAGATTATTAGAACACCACTATCACCTCTACTATTTTTTTTGCTATTGATTTTATTTTATTTTTTATTTTTTTAAAATTTATTTGTTTTATTTATTTATTTTTGGCTGCACTGGATCTTCTTTGTGGTGCATGGGCTTCTCATTGCAGTGGCTTCTCGTTGCAGAGCACAGGCTGTAGGCACGTGGGCTCTAGAGCACAGGCTCCATAGTTGTGGTGCGCGGGCTTAGTTGTTCCATGGCATGTGGGATCTTCCTGGACCAGGGCTTGAACCCTTGTCCCCTGCATTGGCAGGCGGATTCTTAACCACTGTGCCACCAGGGAAGCCCTTTGCTATTGATTTTAATTGTCACTTTTCTTTGGCGTTTAATGGAAGCCGGTGACGCTCTGTATAATTTGGTTTTGTCATTTGCTTTCTCCTTGTCTTTTTTCTTATTTTACTGTTTGGTAGTCTTACAGAATGGAATTAGAATGAGAAAAGCAGGTAATGTGAATTCTAGCCCCATTGTTTATCTTTACAAATTATCTATTTGGACCACAATTTTCTTCTTTATAAACTAGAGATAATTCCCCGCATGGGGTTGTTTTGAAGATGAAATGAAATAAAATGCGAACTTTACAGAATGTCAAGGGTTTTATAAAAGTTAGTTCTGAAAAATGATACGTGGGTTCCAGTTTCTTTGATATGAACTCTGGGCTCTTGGGTAAGGCACTTAACCTTTTGAAGCATCAGTTTGTTCAACTGTAAAATGAGAACATTGAACAAGATCATGATGTCTGAATCTGGGGAAAATAGGGAAAGTTTCCCATTGGCTGTCTGAAATTATAAACGTTTTTCATTTGTGGCATAAATGGATTTTTCTGGCATGAGCACCTGTAACGTATCTTAGATTTTTAAAAAGTTAAAAACTATTGGATTAAACGTTTGCTTAGATCCTTTCTAGATGGTATGATTATATGAAATATGGTAATAGAATGATTTATGGTAGTTTCTCTATATATCAAAGGTAATTTTATGTCTTAGAGGTTGAATCTTAGTAATAGTTCTGCTCTTATTTGATTACAATATCCTTATCGTAAAGAAGCTTAACTAATACTAGTTTTCAACAATTTGAGTTATATGATCCACAGAGGATAACTAAAACTAATTGTGGCAGAGCTATTTCAGTTCTTTTTATTTGCCTATCAGATAGCAATTAGATTTATACTTGCCTTATATTTGCCTGTTTCAAATATGTAATCTACAAAGCCACAAAATAAAACAATAAGCTATTTTTGTACATGGCTATAGTTTTCAAAATACTGCATAGGTGCTATATCTGCAGTAATTCATATAGATAAGAAAACTTAGAAAAGTAGTAATTTGTCTGAGTACAATCATTAGCACTGGCCTCTAATGTTCAAGATACATATTAGGAGAATAGAAAGAACCTATTTCATTATCTAAAAACGGAATTGGTGAGGGAAATAGGGTGTTGTTTTCCTTTTCTTCGTATCCCTTTTCTTTGTAAAGCTACTTTTGTAAAGTTAGGTTAGGTTAGCCCTATGGCATTTTCTACACAGATTGCAGTCCTTTGGTTTTTGTATTTTCACAGGATTCCATCATGTCGTGGTAAGTAGATGATCCCAGGGACCTTTCTGTATTGTTTTCCTGATTTGTTACTAAAATCTAAACTTCTTTAGTGTGGGAAGTTCCTAGTCTTACTTGTCTGTGTCATCATAATCAGAACAGAAGCCCAAAGTAGATGAGTCTTTTATGTTTTATGATTGTTTGTCTGCTTATTGGTTTCTTAAATATGTTGTAAATGTTTTTCATATTATGTCCATTTTGATTGTTTTAAATAGAAATAATAATATTGAAATAAATGATAGAAAATAAGTATATTTGAGTGTCATCTCCCTAAAATACGGCACGTTACTGAATAAAGGGCCATGTCACTGACATTTCTCTAAAATGTGATCTACTATTCCTTTTTTCCAACGAATATTCGTTGATGAATACTACATGTCAGACACCATACTGGATTTTGGAGGTAAAATGGTGAACAAGACAGCCACTGCCCTGATGTGTCCTATAGCTCATAGTCCTGTAGGAGATTCAGACAGGAAAACAGGCAGTTATAGTGTGGTGTGAGAGATGCATAAACTGGGAACTGTTGGGTGCCGTGGTGTTATGTTAACACATCGGGGTCAGCTGAAAACTGAAGATACACATAGGAGATGACTTAATGAAGGGAGAAGTATTCTAAGAAGAAGAAATAGTACTAGTAAAGGTCAAGAAGTATGAAAAAACAACAAATTCAGGAAACTCAAAGTAGTTGACATGGCTCGGCTTAGAATGCACAGGTTGGGGAGTGGCAGGGTGGAGGCTGGAATGGAAGCCAGAGTCAAATCCCAAAGGATTTGCCATTGTCTAGACATGCAAGCCATGTCTAGACTTGACCTTGAAGTCCGTGGGAGGAACTGAAGGGTTTTAAACTTGGAGGTGAGGATGAGGTTTATATTTCGGAGGGTTGCTCTGGCCCTGCTGTGGAAATTAGCTTAGGTGGGGATGCGAAGTTGGAGGAAGGGCAGCAGTCTGCTCAAGAGGCTACAGCAGAACTGGATGTGAGAGGCAGTGATGACTTGTCGAAGGTTGTGGCAGTGAGAACGCAGAACGATCACTGGATTTTTGAGCTCTGGGAGCCAGATGAGGCAGTTCTTGGTGGTTGATTGTGTGTGGGATGAGGGAAAAGGAGGTAAGAATAATGACTACATTTCTTGGTAAAAGGGAAATTCTATTTACTGAAAGGGGAAACAGGAGAAGGAAGAGATTTTGGAAGGAAGATAACATGTTCACTTTTAAGGATGTGCGCGATGCCTGTGTGAAATCTAAACAGGTGTTTGAGAGGCAGTGGAATGTCTGGATACGGACCTTTGATCTGGGCTGAAGATGAAATGGATTTGGAAATCATGAGCATCAATGGGAATTGAGTTTTTGGTGGTGGTTCAAAATCCCCGCGCCAGAGTATACAGAGTGAAAAGGAAGAGCAAATGCAGACCCTCAGGGATGGCAGTATTGCACTGTCCTTCAGAAGGCAAGTTTGCAAAAGAGACCAAGACTGCGCTGCCGGAGAGCTAGGAAGAAACCCAGCAGATTGTGGATGTCACAGGGGAGGAATGTTTCAGCAAGACAGAGGTCAACAGAGACGAATGGTGACAGGCTAAACAAAAACTGTAAAGAGTCCTTTGGATTTAGGCAGAGCAGTTTAACTGTAGTGCTAGGATGGAAACTAGATGGGAGTGAGTGGGTTAGTGAATGAGTGGGTCGTGAGGAAGTAGACACAGCCAGCTCTTCTTATGAAGCACTTTTGCTGTGAATGGGTGGAGAGTTAAGTGAGTGGTGGCTGGAGAAGAGGTTGACATGGAGAGGGAAGATAACTGAAGCAGAGCCAGGTGGCTTAGAGGATGGGAGCAAGGAGTGGGAAGTGGAGACCCTCAGGTGGGATCAGCTTCCTACAGGAATGTGGTGGTAGTTCTCAGCGCTGTTCTCAGGTAGTTTTGGGTTTTCTTCCATGCCTGTGACGGGATTGCACTTCCCCACTCTTGTGAACTCAGGCGTGGCCCCAAGACTGACTTTGGCCCGTGAGTTGTGAGCAGATGTGTCACATGTCAGTTCTAGGCAGAAGCTCCGAGGGTCATTACATGCTTTGCCGTTGTCTTTTTCCCTCTGGCACGGTGACTGGGAAAGTTTGATGCGGTGGGTGCCGCGTCAGCCTGGGTCCTCCAGTGAACGGGATGCACAGAGTCTCCCTGCCAACCCATAAGTTGGAGAAATCCACCTGTATTTTTTTAAATACTGAGATCTGGAGCTGTTAGGGCTCTGTAATTTAAGCTCTTTGTATTGTTCCAAGGAGTATTGACCTCTCTTACCTTTCAGTGGGAGAAATGGATAAAAGAAGTGGGCGCAGTTGCAGGCACATTTGTTCTTTTGTTGGCAGAGATTGATGTTTTCTCTGTGCAATGGAAGGTAAACTAGGAAGGAGGAATAAGCTGGTAGGGCGGGGAGGTCTAGAACAGCGAATACAGTCTTAAATAGCTGGAAGAGGTGTTAGGTAATTTGCCTAGAATTACTCATTTTAAATAGCTAGAATAGGTAATTTTACTCAGAAAACACAGAGGCACTGTTAAGTCACAGAAAGGGCCGTGTGAGTTTGGAAATCATGTGTTTAATATAATCCTTATTTGATTTTCTTTCCCTCTGGCTGAGCTCAGAAGGGGAGCTATCGGGACAAGAAATGTAGGCAGTTGGATGGGTTCGGGGTTGGAGGTTTTCAGGTGGGTGAGATGGAAAGAGTGGGAGGAGAGGTGAAGATGTGCTGTGGGGTGAACGATATGGAAGGCGAAGACCATAGGTGCCGAGAGGGGAAAGAAGTAAGGCCCCAGTGAGAGAGGAGGGTCGGAAGGATGTGGGGGAGCCAGGGTGAGGGAACTGGTTGAGTAGGTTTTTGTCATTAGTGGCTTCCATCGGTTTATCATTTCAGAGGTACCAGAGGAGACCCTGCTGGTGAGTGGCTGCAGTGGAGTTGAGGTTTGTCGTTGGAAATGATGAGGATAAGTAGCTGAAACGCTAGGATGTAAGACTGTTTATGTGGACTTTATTCAATGCTCAGAATAATAGAAAGATGAAGGGTAGTGAGCAGGAGTTCAGTAGATGACAGTGCCTGAACAGGATGGAGAGTGTTGGGTTTTGACGGTATGATTCATAAAGGAGCAGGGATTTTTATGTGAGGACACCCAGCTGAGGGGCTGCTAACCTTACCCTTGTCCCCGAGTGAAAGTTAAGGACAATGAATGGTTTCCATTTTAGTAGCTCTAGAGGATCTAGCTAAGAGATTAGGGGAACGCCCACTATAGACACAGAAAATGTAAGGAATTAGTTGTAATTTTGAAAATTTTATATAAGCTTTTTTCTTTGATTAGGTGACAGTATTGCAGTTTTAAAATGAGAAATTGTTAGGCAGTTAACGGTGACCTTCATTTCCTCCATCTCTTACTTCCAAGGTCTCAAACCAATTTCCTGATGTTACGACGTTTTTATGAATCAGATAAACTTTTTCATGTTTGCAGTATTTCACAGATGTATGGAATATTGCTTCTGCTTAAATGATCTTGTAGAAATTTGGCAACACTTGATCTTTTACAAATGGCAGCCTTTTGTTTAACAGTATTAACTCTAGCTAAATTTCTTATGGACTGTTTCAGCTCTGGATCATTTTATGAGATATAAGCCAATATGAATTCATAATCATTCATAGGCCTCTGATTTAAAATGCGTCAGTAATGTATGATTTCTGGATATACATGATCAAACCATTAAGAAAAAGAGGTAAGAATTGATTTTTAAGTCATCTTTCATACCCAAGAAAGAAATGGAAAAACAGCTGCAATGACAGCTAGGCAGGAGTCTCTGGCTTTAGAGATTTTGGAGATAAAAACCATTCCCAGCATTTTCTTATAACCAGGGGTGTCATTACAGAATTATTGCACGAGGTTAAGCACTGCAGTGATTTACCAACTGCTGTTTTTTTTCATGGTTTTCTTCTGAGATGTTATCATTTGTAGATTGTATAGTGTCTCTTCTAAAATAATCTTTACCTTTTAGAAAGTGTGGTGTAGCTATTAATAGAGCTGCTTTGCAGTTTATGTTTCCATCACTCTTATCTCTTCCTCTTAAGATGAATAATCCACTAGGAGCATACAGAAATAAGTTATAAATACAAAGGTGGTTTGTGAATGTGTTAGTTTCCTATTAATGCATAGTAAATTATTGCAAATTTAGTGACTACAAATAACGCTCATTTTTTTTTTTATCTCATGGTTTCTACGGGTCAGAAGTCTGGGTTCCCTGTTAGGGGCTCACAGGTGTGGCTGAAGTTCAGGTGTGGCTGGGCTGCATTCTCATCTGGAGCTCTAGATCCTCTTCTTAGCTCACTCAGGTTGTTGGCAGAATTCAGTTCCTGGCAGTTTTAAGGACCCAGTTGCGTATTTTCTTGCTGGCTGTGTTCTCTTGGCTCTTTAAGGCCACCCTCAGGTCCTAGCTGTGTGGCTCTCTCCATGGTCAGTTTAAAACATGGCTGTTTGCTTTCTTCCAGGCCAGTAGGCTCGTGTCTCTGACTCTTCACTTTGGAAATGCTCATCTAATTTGGTCGGGCCCACTCAGTATAATCTCCCTTGTGAGTAACTAAAAGTTAACTGACTACATTTGCACATCTTTGCCGTATAAGGTAACATACTTATAGAAGTGCTGTTCCATCACGTTCACAAGTCTTGTACATACTCATGAGGAGGGAATTATATAAGGGTTATGGGTCTCTGGGGATTTTTTTTAGAATTCTACCTAGTAAAGTAGGTGAGCTTGCACTTTTAGATTTTTCCATATTTTTAAGTGGTGCCTTATAAAAATCAACATAAACAGTTATGATTGTCAGTGTATAGGGCAACATTATTTAATACAAGACTTCTGGTAAGGCTATAAAGTTGAAGTGATAAAATTGAAGTGATAATAAAATGGAAGTATCAGAGTTCAGTCAGAAAAGCAGGAGCTCAAGAAGATGAGCAGGCATGTATGTGTGTGCACGTATCCATATCTGGATTTATTACAGGAATCCGACTTTATGTAATGGTGGAGGCTGGTGAAGTAAGGATATTGTCTGCATGTTTGCTGCTGGAGTTTGTGGTCCAAGAGCAATTGGGAAGGGAGGCTGCTTTACGGTGGGAAGAATAAGAACAAGCTGAACCTCTGAGGATGGAGTGAAACCATCCTCAGTGATTTTTAAAGCTCATAGTTCTGACATTGCATAGTAAGGAGAAAATGGTTATTCACAGAAATAAGTAGTTGGAAATGATGAGAATTATTTTAAACAGCTCGCTCATCTTGCAGCCTCAGGATACCAGTTAAACTGGTAAATAAGTTCAAAGAGAAATAGACATTTTATTTTCTTTTTCACATGGGAAACTTACAATTAAAATTAAAAATTAAAAAGAAATTTTCAATCTGCCTAAAACTTAATTGTTTAGCGGATATGTTTTTAAAATAAATTTTCTTCCATGAACTGCTTTATAGAAATGTTTCCCTCCCACTCACCCCATTATAGGATAAATCACTGTTCCTCTCTCAGATATTTACTCAAGGTTTCAAAATAGAAAAATTATTAAGTTCAGATGTTTTTTCCACTTTTATGGCTGTTACTTTATATATCTTTGTTAGCCTCATAGCAAGGGACCCTGCATTTCCAAATTGCACTTATTAATATTATAGAGAATATTGGGAAGATACCTAAATTGGGATAGTCATGTTGTTTCGATTCAACATTTCACTATCCACTAAAACATAAAATAAAATAAAGTGATTTCTTGTCTCATTTGAAATATTCATATTAGCACCTTACCTTCATTCAGCTGCTAACAGACTGGTATTATAAAAAAGTAATACTATGGAATCCATTGTCTACTTTCTTATTACTAAGTCAGAACAGTGTAGAATATCAAGATAATGCCTTAATAAAATTGACAATTTATATGGTATTATCCTATACTGTTTTGAGAAATACATATATCTTTTTAATAGTGACTTGTGTTTGTGCATATACCTAAGCATAGTTGTCAACAGCTTTTAGAGAGCTACTTCTCATCTTGCTTTCCTGCTGTGGCTTTCATATTTTTATCAGATTTTATTACATTTTTTCTAAATTGTTGTGCCAGAGCTGTTTACCATATCAGTTTTTTCTTCTTAATAGACACAAGCTAGACTACATTTCCCAGCCTCCTCGACATTTATTTAGGGCCATGTGATGAAGTCATGGTGAATGGAATGTGAATGGAAGTGACGTCTGTCATCTCTAGCCTGGCCTTAAAGATTGCCCGTTGGCTTGTGCTGATCGTCCACTACCCTGTTTGGAAGAGTCATCAGGATTGTATCCCAAGCTTCCCTGTGAGGGTCTGTGTTAGTTTGCCTCTGAGATTTGAAAGGTGGAAAGGGAGAGAGGCCACTGTTCTTTAGAAGTAGTTGAGGCAGATTCACGGGCAGATGTTTGCAGCATCAGCCAGGAATGTCCTGGACGCCACTGTGTTCATTTCCTCTTGTTACTGTGACAAATTATCACAAACTTACTGGCTTACAACAACACAGATATATTATCTTATAGTTCTGGAGATTGGAAGTCTGAAATCAGTCTCACTGGGCTAAAGTCAAGGTGTGGTAATAAGAATTGTGTTCCTTCTGGAAACTCTGAGGGGAGAATCGATTTCCTTGTGTTTTTCAACTTATAAAGGCTGCTTGAATTCTTTATGATTCTTTACTTGTATCACTCCAACCTCTTGCTTGTATCCTTACATCTTATATTGACTGATTCTCTTGCCTACCTCTTTTATAACCCTAATGACTATAATGGGCCCACTCGGCTAATGTAGGATAATCTCCCCATTTCAAGATTCTTTTTTTATTTGAAGTATAGTTGATTTGCAATGTTGTGTTAATTTCTGCTGTAGAGCAAAGTGATTCACTTATACATATTGAATATATATGTATATATGTATATATATTCTTTTTTATAGTCTTTTCCATTATGATTTATCTCAGAATATTGAATATAGTTCCCTGTGCTATACAGTGGGACCTTGTTGTTCATCTCAAGATTCTTTACTTAATCACATCTGCACAGTTCCTTTTACCATGTAAGGTCACATGCTCCGAGTTTCTGGGAATTAGGATGTGAACATCTTGCAGGGATTGGAGGGGAGCACACTGTTTAGCCCATCGCAACTACTCACTTACCTGTTACAGACCAAGAAACTTGGTGGAAGCCTTCAAGGAATAAATCTAAGAGCTCCAGGTGAGCTCTTGAGAATCCCATGCTCTGAGATTGTCAGTAGCTGCTTTTCTTACCTTAATTTCTCCTGCACTTCTCAGTGGCATTCTAAGGTTTTTTTTTTTCTTTTTTAATAGATTTATTTATTTATTTATTTTTGACTGTGTTGGGTCTTCGTTGCTGTGTGCAGGCTTTCTCTAGTTGTGGCGAGCGGGGGCTACTCTTTGTTGTGGTGCGCGGGCTTCTCATTGTGGTGGCTTCTCTTGCTGCAGAGCACGGGCTCTAGATGCGTGGGCTTCAGTAGTTGTGGCACACAGGCTCAGTAGTTGTGGCTTGGGGCTCTAGAGCGCAGGCTCAGTAGTTGTGGCACATGGGCTCAGTAGTTGTGGCTTGGGGGCTCTAGAGCGCAGGCTCAGTAGTTGTGGCACATGGGCCTAGTTGCTCCGCGGCATGTGGAATCTTCCCGGACCAGGGCTCGAACCCGTGTCCCGTGCATTGGCAGGCAGATTCTTAACCACTGTGCCACCACGGAAGTCCCTAGTCATAGTTCTTTTAACTCTTGACCCTGTCCTTTTGGTTAAGCCACTCTGACTTTCTGGGTCACAGTACTTTTGTTAGTTAAAAAAAATAGAGTTGAGCTAGATCAGATATGCCTTTCAGCTTTCACATCTTATCATTCCTTTTAATGAAAGAATTGAAGAGTACTTCAGGGCAGTAGGGGAAGCTTTATTTTCAAAAGAGCACTAAATTTAATATTTTTTCAATTAAAAAGAATATTTCCTAACTTATTGTTTCTTTAGTTAGCCACCACTGATCACTCTCCTAGTGCTATCACAGCACATTTTTAAATTCTTCTCTCAAATATTAGCATACTGTCCTTTATATTATTCACCTTCAAATCTCCCATAGAACTTAGTCCAGTATCTTGCTCAGATCAGGTGCTTACTTAAGTATTTGTTTAACACTCTAAGTAGTAGCAAGCATTAGGTACACAATGTCTCTCTTAACTGAAATTAAATAGTAATTGAAAAGAGGCCAGCTTATTAATCTAGTTAAAATGATGAACAGTATTTTAAAGAAGTGAAATTATCTAAAATTAAAACTATAAAAAATTTATTCAATTGATCATATGCTTAAAATTTAGCTTTTAATTGAAAGTAGTCATGATTTATTAGAATGAACAAGGAATGAGTAAGTGCTCATATTTTTTGGTGTGAGTTTTCTCAATAAAATTATATGATAGCATAGTCAGACATCTTCAGTTAATGCTTGACTTTTGGAGTATGATTCTGGAGGTCATTTTCATAAAAATATTTTCAGGTTTACCACTTTTCTCAGGGGTGCCTCTCAGTTCTTTGATATTCATATCATTCTCTTTTGAAGTACCTAATGTCATCCTCCTAGTTGGTTTTCTCTTTTCATATGTTACTCATTATAATTCTGACAGATAGTCATTTGTCAGTGGTTTTGCATATAATTTGTAGTTCTGCTGCATCAGTTTTAAAAATCAACTTGATGAAATCCTTTGACATTTATAAGATTGCAGTCAATTGTAATAATGACCAAAAAATAGTGTGACATGGTGTGTTGGGATAGATGCTTGGGTGACATGAGGATGGATGTCTGCATAGGCATTACTTTTATAAACGGATGGTTCATTAGTGAATATACCGTAGATCTTTTTTGCCTCTCTATGCAACTTTGTATTTTTTGTGTGCACATATTGAATACTTAGGTAAGGAGGAGCTCCTGTGGCATACGTAGAACAGAAAACTGCTGTGAAATTGCTGAGATGAAGGGCTTGTTTGTCTTCTTTGTTGCTGGTAAGAAAGGACATAGTAAAGAAGGTGTGGTGCCTATTTTTTTTGTCCTCTGTAGGCTGTCACTCCTTTCCCTCCTCTTTGTTTTCATCTTAACAATCCCCTCTTTAAGGGCCACAGGGGTGAGTATATTACCAGGCCATGATGGTCATACCACTCATCCCACTTGTATTTGCCACAGGCTTGGGCGAGTGACCTAGAGTCATTTACTGAGATTTTCTGAATGGCACTGGTAGCTTGCCGTGCTGATTGTGTATGAAATTGGAAGGATGGGATTTTAGGTTGGCTATCACTTCTGGCATGAAAAACGCTGATATACAGAAGCTAAGCAGATAAACAAAGAGATTTTCACAGATTCAATAAATATTTGAATGCTAACTCAGTGCTGGTCTTTGTTCTAGATGCCACCAATACAGAAATAAACATACCATATAAAAATTGTTGCCCTCCTGTGGCTGGAGGGAGTACCGACAACACAGTCAAGTTCTTGGATGTAGTCATTCCTGAAACCAGATTTATTTCCATCCTTCCTTGTTATATGTACTTATACAGTCCCTTTCTGTCCAAGCTAGCTTGAATTAGGTTTATGTCATTTTTAATAAAAGTCATTTTGGTAAATATGAAAGCCATGTGTAATTTCAGCTTTCATTAAGAAGATGATACAGATTTTAAAATATATGAATAAATTCCAATTTCTGAATTTGGGTAAACTTTTGTCATATATTTTTATATTTTTCCCACAGTTTTCAGTAAATGGAGATTACCTTATCCTTTATTTTTTTCTTATATTCCGTGCCAGGCTTTAACCTCATGGTTTTCTGGTAAAGCACTCTGGTTGATTACTTTCTTTAGTCATTCAGGAAGATGTAACTATTTGTTTAGTAAATATATCCAGGTAGACCTGCTTTAGACTCCACAGTTTTTTTGGTAATATCTTTATTAGAGTGTAGTTGCTTTACAATGTTGTGTTAGTTTCTGCTGTACAGCAAAGAGAATCAGCTATAAGTATACATATATCCCCATATCCCCTCCCTCTTGCATCTCCCTCCCACCCTCCCTATCCCACCCCTCTAGGTGGTCACAAAGCCCCGAGCTGATCTCCCTGTGCTATGAAGCTGCTTCCCACTAGCTATCAATTTTACATTTGGTAGTGTATATATGTCAATCCTACTCTCTCACTTCATCCCTCCCCTTCCCCCTCTGTGTCCTCAAGTCTTTTCTCTACATCTGTGTCTTTATTCCTGCCCTGCCACTAGGTTCATCAGTTACCATTTTTCTTAGATTCCATATATATGTGTTAGCATACGGTATTTGTTTTTCTCTGACTTACTTCACTCTGTATGACAGACTCTAGGTCCATCTACCTCATTACAGATAACTCAATTTCGTTCCTTTCTGTGGCTGAGTAATATTCCATTGTATATATGTGCCACATCTTCTTTATCCATTCATCTCTTGATGGACGTTTAGGTTGCTTCCATGTCCTGGCTATTGTAAATAGTGCTGCAATGAACATTGTGGTACATGACTCTTTTTGAATTATGGTTTTCTCAGGGTATATGCCCAGGAGTGGGATTGCTGGGTCATATGGTAGTTCTATTTTTAGTTCTTGAAGGAACCTCCATACTGTTCTCCATAGTGGCTGTATCAATTTACATTCCCACCAACAGTGCAAGAGGGTTCCCTTTTCTCCACACCCTCTGCAGCATTTATTGTTTGTAGATTTTTTGATGATGGACATTCTGACTGGTGTGAGGTGATACCTCATGGTGGTTTTGATTTGCATTTCTCTGATGATTAGTGATGTTGAGCATCTTTTCATGTGTTTGTTGGCAATCTGTATGTCTACTTTGTAGACTCCACAATTTTTTGGTAAATCATTTTTGAAGAGTACTGTATGATTACTTATGTATTGGATGAGCAAATATTGAGAACTAGGAATACAAATTAAATTTCTTAATTTCTTTTATCGCTATTATATATGATTAAGAATAAGTGAACCAGAAGTGTATTTGCACCCTTACAATTGTTGAAATAGTTTTGTCCTAGATGCCTCTGTATTTTGCACAAGTACTATATGATAGGTAAGCAACTTAATTCTTTTAGTCACTAATTTCTTACCTTCATTTATATAGTCTTTCTTGGTACCTACTGGAAAATGTATGGGCAATTTATTTTCATACAAAATATATACTCCTTAATAAGACTAACTGAGGTGAGAATCAGGAAATTTCACCATTATGAATTCGAGATAACAAATTATAGCATAATGATAATGAAACAACATTACACAAACGCACAAAGTTGAGTTTACCTGTCTCAGAATATCTGTGTAATTATCCTGACATCTGCACCAGAGCAAAGGTAATAGCTTACGGCCAGAAGGAGCCAGGTATTTAGAAGTAGGGTAATCATATAATTTATTGTCCAAACCAGGATACTTGTGAAAAAAGGTGCAATTAATAATTTTGGTGAGATAACAGGAGTAGACTGGGACTGTCCATGGGCTAGCTATGACATGTGTCACCTTAGAAGTGGGATAGGGTTTTAAAGTGGATACATAGTTAATGTTTTCATCAATTGATTGGAATTATTTTGTATAAATTTTGATCAAAAAGTTCTCTTTCTCTCTGTATTTAAACACTGTGTTTACACTCCTGTGTATGATTCATTATCTGTTTTGTGCTGCACAAGGATTTTGTGTGTTGATCTGGTTGCTTTAGTGCTGCTTATTTCTCTAATTTTTAAACTCAGATTTAAAATTTTACCCTACTAGTTCTGCCTTTTCATCAGTTAAGCAACTGATTTTCATTAAAAATAGAGGTTTATTTGCATCCATGTATTTGTAAATAATGAACTTTAGATTATATATACAAAATACTGGTGGAAAATTTTTCTCAAAAAGGCCCATAGATATAAAAATGTACCCACATTATCATTACTCATTTATTGCTTATAGCTTGTCAATAACACTGACATCTTGGTAATTTTCTTAGTATGGTGAAACTCTGATTTTGCACATTATATGTCTTCCCTATAATTTATTTCACAAAACATGGTAACACATGTTTTAGTCTTTTCCTAGTGTTAAAACAATATTTTACACACACACACACATATATTGAGTGCTGAAACACATCTATTGAATGTTCACTCATCTTCATAATGATGCTTTTTGGAAATTGGTTAAAAGATTGTACTTTTTGGTTTGCAGTCTGTCATCTATACTTACAACATATGGAACTACATCAATTCAAATATAGCCTTATGTTTTTTTTCTCCCTCCTTTATTGATCTGAAGAAATCTCAAACTTTTCATTGAGCAGCAGCTACTAGTAGTTTTGAGCTTGGAAGAAGAAATTTGAAAATTATTTTAAAAACATATAATTGTTTAGATTTACTTAAAACAGACACTAATACTTACATTTTGTTGGTATGTTTCAACATAATTTATAATAAAGCAATAACAATTACCGTTTATTAAATACCCATTATGTGCCATGTTCTAAGTGTTTTTTATATATATTACCTCATTTAAGCACCATAACAACCTAGTACAATTTTATTTTACAGATGAGCTTAATAGAGTTGAAGTCATTTGCCCTGAATAATGCAGCTAGCAGTTGTGCCAATATTGAAATTCAGAATTGACTTCCAAGCTGTTCCTTTTAATTAACTATGACTCTATCTGTGCTCCTCATACTGAGGCAGAAGAATGGATGCGTTCCTCTGGGGATCTATAGGTGCAGCATGAAGCCACCTGATTTTTCAGATTGTCTTTGTGATCTTATGTTTTATATTAAAGCATTCTGCAAACTTTGCTTTCTATTCCATTATCTATTAATTTTTTAATTTAAAAAATGTAATTGTCTCTTTTTTGTACTCTCAGTTGAATATAACTACTGCTTCAGGATGGTGTATCATGTTTTTCTTGGCATACTGTCGAGTCACCCCTGGGGTGCTTAGGGTTATTCTGTTTGAGAACCAAGAGAATCCGAGCTATACTGCCTTCCATAGCAGCCACGTCCAAAGTTATGACAGCTTCAGCCATGCAGGGCTTGTGTATGTCAAGCAATTAAATGGTTTCTAGAGAACAGTGTAGTGACAGCTGCTAGGCTGCCACAGCTGCTTGCCACACACTACCATAGATTCTTCTGGAAGGAGACAGGGAGCTCAAATGGATTTAGGTAGCTTATTACTCCAGACACAGCAGACAGTATGACCTTCAGGTTTGAATGGGCTGTCCGTCCCCTTACATCCCGTGGGGTGATGCAGAGGTAGGCCCCGGTGGATGCCGTGTACTCACTGGGGCGGTGTCACGGTTGAGGAACCCTGAGTTTAGGAAACTTCTGTCTTTTAATGAGGGAGCTAGCAAACCTGTCCAACCTTTGCTCTGTAGGAGAAATATCTTTATTATTCTGGTTAGGAAGCAAATCTCTCCTCTGACCCAGTGGGAAACTCTGTCTCTAGCTTCCCAGGCTTTTTGTTTTACAAACGTTTATTGAAAAGATAGTCTGGAAGAAAAGCTGTCACAGGACAGGTATGCAGAAATTGGAGATCTTTCTCCCAAGTGCATGCCATCTTGCAGCTTCTTGGAAATTCTAAATATAAGGGATTAAAAAAAAAAAACACTTTTCTTCACAGTACAAGGTAGAGAATGAAGAAGCTGGCTATACCAATTCTCTCCTTAGGTAATTTTAGCTATTTCCATTGCCATTTTGGGGTGATATTTTGTTCCTGGAAGTTTTTCCAGTCCTTTTTTTTTTTTTTTTTTGGACTCATTTATCTGGCTTAGGTGGACTTAGAAAGTTCAGCATTCTCCTGTGAAGAGAGCCTCACTGGCGTTCTAGCTGTTAATCCGCTTCCTAGTCACTTGTTAGTTTTTTGTGCACTCACTTGATAGCTCTTGTGCACACTCCACCCCCACCGTCAAGGTGTACAGAGATTTAACCTCCTGCATTCCCATTGTTGCTACCAAAAGTGTACAATTATGATTATAAATAAATTTGGTGAGCATGGGAAAATTGCATAGGTTATAAAGTCGTCAGGAGGCGTTGTTCTCTCTCTGGGACTCAGCTTCTTTTCTTCTGTGTTTCACTGTCATCCTGCTCTCCTTTCTTCCCTCGGGTCGTTAGTGTTCATCACATTGTCTCCCTTGCTCAGGCCCTTTCTTAAAACTGCAGGTTCTTTCCTACTCTTAGCAGGTAGGTTAAGGTGGGCCTGGATAATAGATGTGATTTAGTGCAGCATTCCGCTGCCTCAAGAGTAATTTATATGTGGATAATTCTTCTGGTAACTCTGCCTCACAGAGCTTACTTTAGAGTTTTTATTCACAGTTTTTTCCATAAGAGCTAGAGCTCGTTTTGTGACTAATGTTGTCTCATTCCCCTTGAGAATTTGGCGGGTTTATACCACTGCATTAGTCGTTTTGGGGTTCTGTTACAAAGTAGCATAGACTAGGTGGATTATAAACCACAGAAATTTAATTCTCACAGTTCTGGAGACTGGAAGTCTGAATAGGTGCCAGAATGGTTGGGGTTCTGGTGAGAGCCCTCTACTGGGTTGCAGATAGCTGACTTGTCATTGTATTTCCCACGGCAGGCAGAAAGAGGGTAAGAGAGCTCTCTGAGGTCCCTTATGTAAAGACACTAATCCAGTTCCTGAGGGCTCCACCCTCATGACCTAATTACTTCCCAAAGGCTCTGCCTCCTAATACTATTGCATTGGGCATAAGAATTTCAATGTGTGAGTTTGGGGACAGGGGGCACAAATATTCAGTCCTTTGCAACCACCATAGAGAAGTAGATCAATCAAATATTATTTTAAGCTAGATGTTATACTTTCTGTCCAAATGGGTTTTCATCTAGGTGTAAATTACTTGGAAACAGAGGGATCAGCCAGTTAGAACCTAATAAGCATGTCTAATTTCATACAGCCCCCGACTTTCAGTGGCTTGACTTCTAATTTTTTGGCTTTACAATGGTGGAAAAGCGATACGCACTAGGTAGAAACCGGACTTTGAATTTTGATCTTTTCCTGGTCTAACGTTACGTGGTAGGATACTCTCTCGTGATGCTGGGCAGTGGCCTTGAGCCTCAGCTCTCAGGCAGCCACTCGTGATCTCCAGGGTAAACAACTGATATACTTACAACCATTCTGTACCCATACAAACATTCTGTTTTTCACTTTCAGTACCCTATTTAATAAATTACGTGGAATATTCAATACTTCATTGGAAAATAGGCTTTGTGTTAGGTAATTTTGCCCTACTGTAGGCTAATGTAAGTGTTCTGAGCACATTTAGGGTAGGCAAGGCTAAGCTATGATGTTTGGTAGGTTGCGTGTATTAAGTGCATTTTCGACTTATAATACTTTCATTTTAGGATGGGTTTTTTTGGGACCTACCCCATAATAAGCTGAGAAAGGTCTATACTTCTAGTTGTAAGGATTGTTTCTTGCTCTGGAACTAACTTTCCTAGTGTTATTATATTTTAAGGTTATTTTGAGGTAGAAAAGATAGCTTAACTTTTGGGAATTTTTTTTCATACAGAATATTTAGTTTTTATTAAACATTTTTAAAATTTATTGTTTAGAAAATTTTTATATTTACTGTAAGCTTACTCATCAAAAGCAATTAGTGATTTTTAAAATATACTACATTGTCTTTTTAAATGCACATTTTATGGGACAGATTGAATCAGTTGAATAATTTTTGTGTGTATATATGTACATATCTTTTGTATATAAACATATACTCTATATTAGGAAATAACAGGAATTTTTAACGTTCTTTTTTTGTATTTGATTCTTAACACTTTTAAAAAGGACTAAGGCTTCCTAGTAAGTGGCCAATGCGGTATTAAAAAACTACTGAGCTGGAATAATTTGATTTCATTTTGCAGTGATTATTCAAACTTGTTATCTTCTTAATGGCAATGATCTTTTCATGGCAACTAATTGAAACATTAAGAAGTTAAATATCTAATGTGTGTGTGCATATATTGTTTCATTAAATAAGGGAATAATATTTTATTTCAAAAATTCCTTTGAGATGTACTTCTTTTACAAATACATAATTTATATTTTTGGTGGAAATGATACATATTTTAGACTTTTAAAATATACTTTTACACCCAAGGTTAAAATGAATTTTGAATCTAAGAAAGGGTTATAAAAGTGAATCAGAAATTTATGATTTATATATTTCAATGGATATTAATTATAAATGGATATAATAGCAACTGAATAAGATTACAAATTTCAGATTTTGAGACTGAGTTTAGTTTTTCTTTTCCCTGTTGAAATTTAAAAATTATGATTATACTTTGGTTCTTCATTTATTTGAACCTACTTAGCACAAAAGTTGCCATTAAAGCAACCATCAGAGTCTTTGAATGATATGTGCAGAACTCTTGCTTGCTTAACTGTGGAAGACTAAAGTATAAGTTCATTTGTTGATGGACCAGCTTCCTTTTGCTAGGTAATTAGGAATCCACTCCTTTTTCTAACAGGGTGTGAAAATGGAGCGAAGTTAAATACCCTCTTTTTCCTGAAGAATGAGACTTAAACCAATTTTTATAAATTCTTTTTTTGTTGTTATCCTAACACATTTCTTTTTTGTTATCTGAGTACCCAAATTGGTTGAGGATATCTTCATGCTATAAAGAAGAGCATTTTGACCACTTTAAATATCTACAACTCTATCTTAAGTTTCTAAAAATTCATATTAACATTTTAACTGGCAATTAAATAATGAAAGATTAAACAGAGTAAAGTTAAAGATGCTATAAATAACTTGTAAAGGTACATATAGCTAGGTGACCATATAATTGAGCATCAGAATTGGAACTTGTTTGGGAATGAAAGGAGATGCTCACAGGAGTTACCCCATGGCAACAGGAATAAACCAGGGCTGTCCCAAGCATGTCTAATGCAAATAGCCTGAATGATGTTATTTCTTAAGGACAACGTTAAGTGGTATACTTTAGATGCTTTTAAAAAGCAAATTAGCCATCTTACACAGTGGATCCTGGAGTTAATAAAGTACTGTTTTGTTTGATGTTAATCATGTCAGGACAGTTTGCTCCTGCTTAGATTTTTGGAGGTAGAAAACATGTTCTGAACTCTGATGTTCATTTGGTTATGTTTTAGAGTTTGTTTCTTAAAATTTATTTAATTTTAGTTCACTTTAATTTAATTTTTTATTTTTTTTAAATTTTATTTATTTATTTATGGCTGTGTTGGGTCTTCGTTTCTGTGCAAGGGCTTTCTCTAATTGCGGCAAGCGGGAGCCACTCTTCATCGCGGTGCGCGGGCCTCTCACTATCGCGGCCTCTCTTGTTGTGGAGCACAGGCTCCAGACGCGCAGGCTCAGTAGTTGTGGCTCACGGGTCTAGTTGCTCCGTGGCATGTGGGATCCTCCCAGACCAGGGCTCGAACCCGCGTCCTCTGCATTAGCAGGCAGATTCTCAACCACTGCGCCACCAGGGAAGCCCTAGAGTTTGTTTCTTTATTCTTTATTTGATGAGTTATTGTCATCCTCTTTTTCTTTAATCCTTCAAATGTGTTTTTTTAGTGCTTTGAACATACTTATATAGCTACTTTGACACCTTTGTCTGTTCCCATTCAGAGGTGGTTTTTCTCTCACCTGTTTTTTTTTTTTTTTTCTTTCTGTTGTGCAAGGGTCACACTTTTCTGTTTCTCTATATTTCTTCTTATTGAAAACTGGATATTTAGATAAGATATTTTAGCAGGTCTGGATTCTGACTACCCCCCATGTCCCCTAGCTTATTCTTGTTCTTTTAATTTTTTTTGCTTAGTTATTTAGTGGCTTGCCTGGATTAATTCGGTGGAGTCTCTTTCCCCTGCAGTATTCAACCTCTGATTTTAATGCTTAGTTTTTTTCCTCCTTGTTTTTATTTTTAAGCTTGGCTACCTAGGAATTGCCAGTGATTGGTTAGAGGTTGTGACTAAGAGTCCAGACCCAGGAAGTCTTCCATCCTTTGCCAGTGGATCTGTGTGTGGTTTGAGGAATGTTTTCAAAGTTAAGGGAGTTTTCATGTCTTCTTTGCATTTAGCCAGGGGTTAGCAGCTGGCAAGTTCTTTTTCTAATGGTTCCTGAGCATGAGCAGTATACTGTACACGCGTCCCTTCCTCATTTTATTGAGCTTCCCAGATACTGCATTGTTTTACAAATTAAAGGTTTGTGGCAATGCTGCGTCAAATAGGTCTATCAGTGCGATTTTTCCATCAGCATTTGCTTTTTTTGTGTCTCTGTGTCACATTTTGATAATTCTTGTAATATTTCAAACTTTCTGCTAGCAAAAAGATTATGACCTGCTAAAGGCTCAGATGATGGTTAGCATTTTTTAGCAATAATATTTTAAAATTAAGGTATGTGCATTGTTTTTTTTAGATATAATGCTGCTGCACACTAAATAGACTACAGTATAGTGTAAACATAAATTTTATGTGCACTGGGAAATCATGTGCGACTCCCTTTATTGTGATACCCACTTTATTGCGATGGTCTGGAACCAAACGCACAATATGTCTGAGGTCTGCCTGTACACATGCAGCTTTCCAGATGGTTAGAAGGTGAGTATAATCTTTGCAGGGCTTTTTTTTTGGCTGCCTCTTTCCTTGAATCCCTCTGTTAAACTTCTGACCAGTGTATTATTTTCCTCTAATTGCTTGCCGACAAATCTCTGGCGTCTCACGTGATACCCCAGGCTGTGCTGCAGAGCTGCCAGTTCTCACATCTGGCTTCTCTTCCTGACTGGGCCTCTGTTTTGCTGTCTTGGAGCTGGGCTTGGGGAGATGGAGCCTGTTTCTCCCTGAGTAACCCCTCCACCCATGAGTAGGAGTTAGTAGGGGAAGGTAGTCCCTGGTCTTCTCAGTTTTTCCCTCCTCGTGCAGAACCTTCGCCTCATGCCCTGTGAACAGGGCTGGGCAAGGGAAAGGGGCCTCTTCCTTTTTCTTCTCAGACTCATCTGCCCGGGATAGAACTTTTGCAACACGTAGCTGGGATGGGAATGGGAGCATGGCTGGCTCAGATGCCACACACTCTGCTGTTCTTACCAGGATTCAGTAGATTATCTTGAATAGATGCTTTTCAATATTTTGCATGCCCTTAGGTCAATTTCCAGAGACTTTAAATGATTGTTTTTGATAATTTTCACCAGTTTCCTTCTTTTTTGCTGAGGAAGAGAGTCTGCCAAGCTCCTTTCACAGCCATTCTGGAAATCTTGATTCTAGAAAGCATTTAGAGATATTTTATGCATCTGACAGATGGTGAAATTAACTCATGGGAGGCTAAGTGACTAAATAATGCCATAAGCTAGTTGGTGATGAATCTGACCTTTTTTTTTCCCTTGATTTTATGTTCTACTCATTCTGTAATTCCCGTGGTTTTCAAACTATTGTTAACATAATATCAAAATTCAGCTTTGAGATAGTGTGGGATATACTGAAACCAAACTAGCTAGGCTATGATTTGTATAGCTGTGAAATCTTTCTCTCCACTGAATACCAGGATTGATTTGATAGTGCAGATCGATGTGCCCTCCTCTCTCCTCCTCTCTCACTGTTCCATGTATATCTGGAGCGCCAAGGTGAATTTTCTCCCAGGTAAGGGAGGTCAGGTCTTTGGCAGTTGTATGGCCCACTAAAATGGCTCAACTGAAACTGGTAGTACGTATTAAAATTATTTTAATTGTTTATTAATAAATGGCATAACAATATTAAAAAATTAAAAATAGGAAAGTAACATCCATAATCTGTACCCTCTTACAGTTGCCCTTTTTTTTACATAATATTTCTTGAGTTTAAAGTATACACAGTTGATATGTTGAAGTTAAGATTTTAACTGTTCTTGAAATTCAATGTAATAACATTTGAAAGACAATCAAGATTATTGAATATATTATTCAAATAATATTTGAAAGACAATCAAGATTACTTTCTCATGATTGATTTGACTCTTTGTGGTTTTCTGTGGCTCCATTTACATTGTAGAATTGTTTTTTCTATTTCTATCAAAAAATGCCATTTGGGATTTTGATAGGGATTGCATTGAATCCATACATCACTTTGGGTAGTACGGACATTTTAACAATATTGCCTTCCAATCTGTGAACATGAGATATCTTTCCTTTTGTGTCTTCTTTAATTTCTTTCTTCAGTTTTTTGTAGTTTCCATTATGCAAGTCTTTCACCTCCTTAGATAAGTTTATTTGTAAGTATTTTATTCTTTTTGGTATTATTGTAAATGGGGTTGGTTTCCTAATTTCCTTTTCAGATGGTTTGTTGTTAGTGTATAGAAATGCATATTGTTGATGAGAATGCAAAATGGTGCAGACACTATGAAAAACAGTATGGAGGTTCCTCAGAAAATTAAGAATATAACTGCCATATGATCCAGCAATCTCACTTTTGGGATTTTTCAAAACAATTGAAATCATAATCTCAAAAGAGATATCTGCACTCCCATGTTCATTGCAGCACTATTCCCAAAGACAAGGTGTAGAGTCAACCTAAATGTCCATCATTAACAGATGAATGGATAAAGAAAGTGTGTATACAGTCAGCCTAAAAAAAAAAGGAGTATATAACGACATGGATGAACCTTGAGGGCATGCTAAATGAAATTCTGTTCACCGAAAGACAATTACTCCATGATTCCTCTTACATGAGGTATCTAAAATTGTCAAATTCATAGAATCAAAGAGTGAAATGATAGTTGTCTGGCACTGGGGAAAGAGGGAGAATGGAGAGTTACTAATCAATGGGCAAAAAGTTTCAGTTAAGCAAGATGAATAAGCTCTAGAGATCTGCTGTACAACATTTTGCCTGTAGTCAACAGTAATAGAATTACAATTTGTGAAGAGGGGAGATCTCATGTTAAGTATTCTTACAGCAATAAAATTCAAAAAAATTACCCACTCCAAACCCCCCCAAAAAAGATTATTCCATATACCAATTGCAAACACCTATGAATGAAACAAAGCCTGGTGATGATACTGCATTAAGATACATCCTGGGCTGTGCTTCCTCACATCCTTAAAACGGGTTTTATGACTTCGTAGTCAGGAATCATTTAAGTAATGTCAGTTGAGTAGGTTAACAGCAATGACCATATCTGGTAGGAGGAGAGTCACTGCTGATGTGGTTTCCCTTTTCCTGTGACCATCCCATCCTGGGAAGTTGAAGAGCAAATTTTTTTTTTCTGAAGATGCTTTAGAATTTCTCTGTAACATCTCTCTCTGTCTCTTTTTAAAATCTTGGCTTAACTTTTTATTTATTTTATTGAAGTATAGTTGATTTACAATATTGACAATCTAAATTTTACTCAGTGTTCACCTGTGGTGATCAACTGTCAGGATACTGTATATGCCTTATTGTGTGGGAGTTTTAATTAAATTACATCTACTCTGATGCCAATTATATTCTTTAGTGAAGGGGAATGGTAATGGACTTTAAAAAAAATGGATTTTTTTTTTTTTTTTGTTATCTTTCTTGGACAATTCTTTAAAAAGTACGTACGTGAAGTACGAACCATTTATATGTTCCAAACCAAAAAAAAAAAAACCCTCTTAATTGAGGAGAGACTCTTCTTAAATGAGGATACAGTTTTAGGGGGAAAATCAGGAATGGGATGAAGGAAGGGGACTATTTTAGTAAGCAGGTGAGCTGAATTAAATCTTAAAACAAATGATGTAAGTAGATTGCGCTCTACTAACGGCAGTATTTTGTAAGGAAATGTTAAAAACAGCTGTTCGTGGGAAGTGTGATCAAACACTGGCATAACTAGTATTTTGGGGGGAACTAAATATACTTAGATGCTTAATTGATGCTAAACTTATTTAATATTTCTTTAACATATTTTTAATTGTGAACCTTGTGAACATATTATAGTTAATTTGAGTAGAGGACAAATGTATTGATGTATTAGTGAATAGTTGTAAAATTGTTAATCTCAGCAAAGCATTGACTTAAAGGCAAACTGATCAAGAATAAGGGTGTGTTTTCTTTTTATATTGTAAAAGTGGGAAAAGATTCCAATTACATATAAAATTATATTATAATTCTTTTATTTGTTTTAATTTATTGATCATTCATTAAATGTGTACTAGCACTCTTACAGGAGTTTACAGGTTTAGGGGGAATCTAAAGGTACCTCCTATTCAGAGACTCTATTTAGTGAGGGAGACATATATAAAAACTAACAAAAACAATATGATAAGTGCTAGGTAGATTCACTTTATGACCTCGTAAGAATAAGTCCATGTCTCTGCATGGTAATTGAATTTAGTCTTGACTCATAAGGAGGAGCTAGACAAGTTGATGAAGGCTGCAGGTTGGATATGGAGTGAGTGAGTGAGTGTGTGTGTGTGTGTGTGTGTGTGAGAGAGAGAGAGAGAGAGAGAGAGAGTGAGTGAGTGAGTGAGACGGGAGGTGAATGGAGAACCCCGGGTGGTGAGAACAGGATTCACAAAGGTATAATCTGAAAATATAATGAATTCAGGGAATTTTAAATGGTGGGGCCTTTTGCACGTACAGAGTTAAGAGTTCTTTTGGGATTAACATAGGTGAGGCTGGACAAATATGAATGGAAACCAAGGCTTTAAGGGTCTGAAATGTTATTCAAAGCAGTTGAAATTTGTATTGTAGGAGATGTGGAGACATTGAAGGATAATATACAGATAAGTGAGACACTACATATCTAACTTTAGAAAGATAACACACAGTAGTGGAGGAGGGATTTGGGGTTGGAGATGTTTTAAATATAAGACTTTTGGAATAAAGGCCAGTCAAGGTTATGAAAATATTAGTTGGGAAAAGATAATGAAAGGCCGCTGGTGTTACGGTAAAAGGAATGGAGAGAAGGAGATAAGAGTCAAACATTTTAGGAGGTGGAATGGCTACCGGGATATAAGGAATGAAGGAGAATGGGGACGTGTAATGAATTCTGTGTTTCTGGCTTAGGCAACTGGTGAATTCACTGGCATTAAGAATACAGGTGTGGGGACTGTTAGGATCCACATGGGTTCAACTTTAGACACATGGCAGTTTAGGTCCTTGGCAATTTCATTTAAGGTTGAGGAGAGCAGTATATAGACTTAGGATCCATAACAGGTGTTATAAATGTTTAAGCTGATAGTTAAAGCCATGAGCGTAGATGGAATCACCCAGATGAATTCATATAGAATGAAGAAAGCAGGTGGCCAGAGGAAGCGGAATTCTGGGGCTGGTGGGGGGGGGGGACCAGCAGTGAAGAAGACTGAGAAGTCGTGAGGGGGAGGCATGAGGAGAACTAGGAGCGAGTGGTGTCTCAAACTAGGAAAATCATCTTAAGGCGGGAATGATTAATGGTGCTAGATGCTGTGTTCAAATAAGGTAAAGCCAGAAGGGTGTCCATCAGATTCGCTCGTTCATCTTTAGTTTGCTGGGAACTCTAAGTGTACGTATGAGGACTGAATGTTGTGGGTTAAGGAGTGAGGAGTTTTGTTGTTGTTATTGTAAATGGGAGAGGCTGGAACTTGTCTGTAGGGAGAACACCAGAAGGAGCCAGTAAAACAAGATGAAGATGGGAGGATGGGGTGGCAGGGGGCTAAAGGGTTAGCCAAGGTCCTGGGATGATTAGATTCCTGGAACCCAGGTGCTCGTCCTGTGGCTGCAGGTGTTTTGACCCTTTGCTTTTAAAGTGTGCTGCATGGATTAGCAACATCAGCTTCACGTGGGAGCTTAACTGTAGCGTCTGAGGCTCGCATCCCAGACATTTTCAGGATCTGTATTGTAGCAAGATCCTGAGCCCCTTGTGCATCTTAAAGTTTGAGAAGAACTTGAGATAATAGCAGAGGACATGACTGGAATGTGGGCTGATTTTCGTAAATTGATCAATTAGAAATATAGGATGAAGCTTAGGAAGGAAGAGTGTAGTATGGAGCAGAGTTAATTTAACATAAGATTAAAGTGGGTAATTAAAACTTAAATTTTAAATTACTATTACATTTACCATGAGATAGAAAATAAGCCTGCTGTTTCATTGAGATTCATAAGTAGTATGCTGGTTCAGTAAGCTTAATGTTATTACAACCTATATTTATTAGGTCCTATTCAGGTTCTGTGTATAATGCCAAGCTCGCAGCCTTAGATCACTTGGACAATATGTGTAAATTTGAATTTAGCTCAAAAACAGAAGAAAAATACAGACTTGAGTATTTTATTTGCCTCTTGTTAGGTCACTTATCACCATCATCGTTATTATCATCTTACAAATGAGGCAAATAGCCTTAGAGAACTTAAGTAACGTAGTTACTGTTCCACTGTTAGTTCATGGTTGAACCAAGGAATGATTCAAATTCTTCTGATTCTGGAACCTCTTGTGGAAAAGCTGGGGGAAACGTCCATGTAGAAGCAAATGAGTATAAAGTCTCACTGTCTCTAGTAAGGAATAGGAAAGAACTAATAAACTTAAGCCTTCGTTAAGGTAAACTTGCTCTTGTTGGTGGGATAACTTTCACTTCACAATGTATCTCTAATTTCTGATCACCATTTAAAGTCTGGATTAGACCCCAGTCTATTAATGTTCTGTTAAAAGCCTCTGACTTAGTACTTAGGCAGCCACATATTATTGTGTCATCATAAAGTAGATGATAGATGACATTTATGGATATTTGAATTTTAAAATTAGTCATCCTGGATTTTCTTTTCAATTTATACAAAAATGTTTTATTACTTATAATCAGGTTCTTGTAAATGTGGTTCTCTAAATCTTGAGAACTTTGTTATGTAATTATTAATTTAGTATATGAACTATGTGTACTAGATGGGATAGAAAATGAGAGCTACCTACCCTCCAGGTAGTTTAAAAAATTTTGTCAGTTTTCCTTCACCCCAATGGTAGTTTTCTTTGTTATTTTTCACAGCTCTTTTCTTTAGATTTTGATATTTTGTTTCTTCAGCTGTTATGGTGATACTGATATGGGAAACAGTCACACACTCACTCTTTTGGGGACCTCTACTCCTTGAGTATATGTGGCTGATTTCTGTATATGTCTTTTGGTAGTAAATTAGGGGTATGAAAAGTTACCCTCACCACTTCCAAAATACTTATAGATTATTCTGTTGCTTTCTCCTCTGTGAAGATACGTCTTATTATTGATTCATCAAATGAAGAGCTTGAGATTTTTTTTCCCCCACCGTTATTAGTGTTTATCCTGATATCAAATTAAAAAGAGTAGTAAATTTTGCCCTTTGAATTAGTTGCATGTGTATTCTGAGAGAACTGAAATTACACATTTTTAATAAAATTTGATTTGGCTGAAGAAGAATTTGTTATTTTTATGGTGGCAATGATAGAGGCAGGACAGAATCTTGGATTTTGTTTAAGAAGCCTGAGCTTGAAAAATGGTTTTGCCATTAACTGACAATGAGATTTTAGAAAGTTGCTTTTCGTGGTGATGGGAAAACTGGACAGCTACATATGAGAGAATGAAATGAGAACGTTTTCTCATACCACATTAAAAAAAATAAACTCAATATGGATTAAAGACATAAATTTAAGACCAGAAACCATAAAACTCCTAAAAGAAAACATAGAACACTCTTCAACATAAATTGTAGCAAGGAAACAGAAGCAAAAATAAACATATGAGACTTAATTTAAAGCGTTTGTACAGCAAAGGAAACCATCAACAAAATGAAAAGATAACCTTCTGAAACGAGAGAAAATATTTTCAAATGGTGTGACCTTTAAAGGGTTAACATCCAAAGTATATTGACAGCTCATACAACTCAATATGAGAAAAACAAATTGAGTTTTGCTGAAATGAACTCAACTTTTAGTGTGCCTCAATTTTTATGAGTTTGGAGTTTGAGGAAAGGTCAGACTCGGAGATATGAACATTTTGGGATTTATTAGCCTATAGATAATATTAACAGAAACTATTCGTTATGTATTAATGTGCTTTTAAACAATGTTTATCGTTTATTAAAATGGTGTAAACTACATTTTCACCGGGCCAGTAGCATGGCCAGAGCATTATTATATACTTCCATAGAGATATTTTCTAAAGTTATTAATAGTCATGTATACATTATCATCTGCTCTTTGAGTTTCATTATTTGTTTAAAACCAAAATCCACTTGAGTTATGATTTGCCAGCTGTTGTTCCCAAAGGTTAATTTAATAATACAGTTACAATTCCTGTGGTTAGATTTTTCTTTTTCTTTTTTTTTTTTTTTTTTTTTACCGTAGCTCTACTACCCATACCTTCCTAACTTCTTGCAGTCTTTCCTCAGTTTCCACCATTGTACTGAAGTCACTCTGTTGCTTTTCATTGGTTTCCTTCTTTCTGTACCCAAGATCCTTTTCATCCTTTTATTCTTTATGCCCTGTGCACTACTGGTTATCATTATTCAGTCCCTCCTTTTCTGTTCTCATCCTTGCCTTTTAATGACTGCTGTCTCTTTTTCTTTTCTTCTCCATCAGTCAAAATGTTACCAATTCTGAAGACGTAGTGAAAGCATTAAACTACTCTATGAAGTTGTCCCTTACTAGTATAGCCAATATTGATCTTCTTCTTTTCATTATTCAATATCACTAACTTTGTCATGTGCTAATAGTACTATGTTATGAGATGTTTTGTACATGTATGTTTTTTTCTCCCCAACTTGTATGATTCCTGAGGCCAGAAACTGTATCTAATTTTTTAACTTCCAGAATTTGGCATAGTATAGTATTGTATCCATTGAAGGCACTCGCTGAAGAACTTTTGATTGTTAAAGTGACTTATGAAAATACAATAATCATTGGTTACATGTACATATATTTTAATATAATGTTCTGAATCCAGGTGTCCCGACATGAGAAAGCCCTTTTTAAATTCCCCAAAATCAAGGCATTTGTTTATTTTCAGTCCTTTCATGTACTCAGGTAAGAGAAACTCAAGAAATCAAAGCCCTAAATAGCTATGCTGGTATGCAGGGTCACACTTTTGTGATACGTTATTCTTGAAAGGTATGAATGTTAACATGCTATTTTTGTGCTAATGGTATTTACTTCAGAATCAGAGTTGATGTGTGTTTATTGACTAACATGTTAAAGATAAGTTTGAGGAATGAAGGGCAACAAACCTGAAAACATTTTTTTAATAGTGAGCTTCATTTTAGAGCCATAAAATTTCCTGATTTGGGAAATTTGGCACAAAGACTTTGGGACTTATTATAAGATCTGTATATAAGAAACATTTTGGATGATTATATATATTGTGTCAGTACTTTAGAGATGTCACTCTGTTGTTTTCTCACTGGCATTGTTTCCAAACAGAAATCTGCTGTCATCCTTATCTTTGTGCCTCTGTATCTAATGTGCCTTTCTTTTTCTCTGGCTATTTTTAAGATTTTCTCTCTGATACTGGTTTTGAGAAATTTGTGCTGCGCTTTGGTGTAATTTTCTTGGTTTCTTGTGTTTGGGATTCGTTGCACTTCTTATATGTGCATACGTGATCTTGCACTTCTTAGAATGCATGATTTCATCAAATCTTGGGAAATTTCAGCCATTTATTTCTTCAAAAATATTTTTATCCTTAAAACTATTATTATACAGTTATTGGGCCACTTAAAGTTGTCCCACATCTCACTGATTTTCTGTACAATCTTTGTTATTTTCTTTTCTCTGTTTCATTTTAGATAGTTTTATTGTTTCATCTTTAAGTTCAGTAATCTTCTTCTGCATGTATAATCTGCCATTAATCCCACCTATTGTATTTTTCATCTCAGATATTGTAGTTTTCATCTCTAGAAGTTCAGTTTGGGTCTTTCACGTCTAACATTGTGAGCATGTTGAATACAGTGTAATGTGCTTTTGTGCTAATTTTAACATCTGTGTCAGTTCTGGGTCAGTTTTGATTAATTTCTCTCCCAATTATAGAGTGTATTTTCCTGCTTTTTTGCATGCCTAGAAATACTTGATTGGATTCTAGACATTTAAAATTTTACCTTATTGGATGCTGTTTTTTTTGTATTCCTATCAGTATCATTGAGCTTTGTTCTGGGATGCAAGTGTTTTTGATCCTTATGGGTCTTGATTATAAGTTTTATTAGGCAATACCAGAACAACATTCAGTTTAGGGATAATTATTCCTCACTACTAAGACAAGACCCTCTGTGTACCCCACCCAGTGCCTTGTGAATTCGGAGCTTTTCGGTCTGGCTGGTGGGAATAGGCACTATTCTGGGCCCATGTGAGTGCTGCATACTGTTTTCTTTATCCTTTCAGATAGATCTTTTTTCCAGGTAATTTCCTCACATGCAAGTTTTGATCAGCATTCAGCCGAATACTTAAGGGGGGGGGCATCTGTAGATCTCCAGGTTTCTCTCTTTGCAGCTCTCTTTAGTACTCTATTCTGTGATTCTAGCTGCCTTGGTTACCTGGACTTTCAGCTCCTTCTCCTTAAGTCAGGGAGTCACCTGAGCTCCACCTATGTGCCTCAGCCTTGGATCCCTTTCAGGGCAGTGTGGTAGAATAGTCATAGGGCTCACCTTGTTTGCTTCCTGTCCCAAAGTATCACTGTCTTATTTCTTGATGTCCAGTGTCTTAGAAACTGTTGTTTCATATATGTGTTTGCCTTTGTTTGTTTCAGGTAGGTGGGTAAATACAGTCCCTGTTGGCTTATCTTGGCCAGAGATGGAAGTATTACATTTGTTGTTGCTTTTTGAAAAGCATGGTGAGGTTGATAAGAGAAACTTTTTAAGGGAGCTGGTCATTTTTAAGCTGAGTGCAGTACAATGTTGTACTCATTTTAGCTTTATATTTCCCTAAAGTTATCGAAAATAAGTAGAGGTCTTTTCTAGTATGTGTATGGAAATCAAAGTAGACTTAAATTCTTTTATCCTTACAAGTTGTACTTTACCTATCTTTGCTGTAAGAATTAAAATGACACTGTTATAAGTTCAAGGTATGCTTTAAAGAGTTAGTGATTTTAGTGAATGACTGTAATTTGACCAATTGAATATTAAAGGTTTCAAGGGTATATCTTTAATATATTTCTCAAGATCTTTTGAATTTAAGTTCTGTGTAAAGTAGCTCTAGGATGATAGCCAGTATTCTCTAGACTTAGTTCGACAGTTTTCTAATCTCTCACCTATGGTAACATAACATTTCTTTTCTCAGAAGGAGTTTACAAAAGGCATTTAAAGACCTAAGTATTCCTTTCCATTTTATAGTCACATGTTCTAATTGGGAGCATATAATCTATCTGTAATAATGAGATGAAGTTTCTAAAATAGATGCCTTTTTAGAAGTTGATTTTATTTGCATAATTGCTTACAGAAAGAATAATAATATACCATGTTTTTAAGAGTGTTTTGCTAAAAAAGTATTGACACTTCAATTAATATGCCCTATAAATTGTAACCTTAATTTTATGTATTCTGTTATGCTAATATCTTCATACATCAGTTATAGTTATATTTCCCCTATAAAATCCCAAATTTCATTGACTTGTAAAGAGATTATGAAAGTGCGATATAGGGTGTGGGCACTGGGAGGATTTACATTACTCTAAATGAGTGGATATAGTTTTATGATTGGGATTGAACATAGTTTTATTATTCATAACTCTTTTTCTCCTGTCCCTGAATGTTTCATGAAATAAATACCTTCTAATTATACTCAATTATCACTTCAAGTAATAGAAGATAGTTTTAAATTTAACACAGTGAATTGGCCTACAGGTTGTGATGGAGACTGTGCAGTAGGTGACAGGGCTGACAGTCCAGTTAAAAGCTTGCTCAGTTAGCAGCAGTTGAAAGTAAGTAATTAGTTGTGGAAGGCTAGGAGAAACTGCATCAGTTCGGTTCAGTTCAGCAGAAGAAATAATTGTTGCCTGAGACTATCACCAGGGGTAGCACAGTAGGAAGAGGTCCGAAATATAATGAAAAGTGACATACGGAGTTGAGGTAGCACCTTGCTCAAGGTCAGAATTATGACAGTGGGAAGAGGAGCTAACTTAATAATAGAGATTTGCTGCAGATTTTAGTGGTGGTAATTTAAGTCTCTCTCATCCAGCCCAGGAGTTGTCTATACTGATATCGGGGGCTCAGGGGCCCTTGGAGCCTAAGAGATCTGAACCAATATCATTTGGTTTGTCTGCGTATAATCTGGATAACTTGTTTTTGAAGGTAAACTTTGTACTGTCCTTGAGCCAATTAGGTGCTGGGTTCCTGACTAGTTTGAGTTCGTCACTATGCTTGGTATTACTGGATAAATTCATGTTTCTTTTTTTCTTTAAATTATTCTCTTTAGCACAGTGAATTTTGAGTTAAATAAAATTCTCTGCTAATTATTTCTTTAAATGATCAAGCCTTATAAAATTGAAATTGAACATTGAAATTAGACTGATAGCAGTTAGAAAAACTTTCATGAATGTGTTCTTGGAAAATGAAGACCAGATATCTGACATTGGAATTAAGGACATGTATTGAAAGTTTATGTCTAAATCCTAATTTCTTGCCATCTATTTCATACTTTATCATTTGTCAGAAATAAGTATGACCTAGATTTTTAAAGCAATTGACATTTTAATTTGGTAATGGGGGGGAAATACCTTTTGTTGATACTGAACATTGTTTTCAATAATAATATATAATTTCAATAATGTTTATTGATCAACATTTATGTATGTATATATGTACACACACACAAGTGTGAGCATGAAACACTGTGGCCCATCGTTGATAGTTTCGAAGTAGTTTTCATATAAGGTTGTTGTTTTTTCTAGGTTTAAGATAATTGCTGTGAGCATCTAGCTATTTCCAAACTTCAAGAGTTTCTGGTTGAATAACTCTGAAGAGGGGATTCAGAGAGTATAATATAAATTGAGATTTTATGTAATTCTTGTTATTATAATCAAAACCTCATCCCCTCCCCGCAACCCTCCAAATGTTAATTAAAAAGTTTTTCTTTTGGCTTTTCTTGCTTGTATGTGTTTTAGGTTCATGATAATATTCCTTTTTTACTGAAATTTTGATTGAGTTAGAGGACCTTTACGTTTATTACAACCTAGAGATGTGATATTTTGTTATAAATTTTGCCCTATTTTATAGTTAATCAAAACTAACATATTTTGTTCCATTGCACGTTGGACCATAAGTAGAAGTACTGAAGTAGATTTTCCATCCTCTTTTATTTCCATATTTTAAAATAGGTTTGCAAGGTTTTCAAAGTCATTTAATTCAAAGTAAAATACTCTTTTTTTTAAGAGATTTGCTTTTTTTTTTTTTTTACTTTGGATTTATTTATTTATTTATTTATTTATGGCTGTGTTGGGTCTTATTTCTGTGCGAGGGTTTTCTCTAGTTGCGGCAAGTGGGGGCCACTCTTCATCACGGTGCGCGGGCCTCTCATTATCGTGGCCTCTCTTGTTGGGAGCACAGGCTCCAGATGCGCAGGCTCAGTAATTGTGACTCACGGGCCTAGTTGCTCTGCGGCATGTGGGATCTTCCCAGACCAGGGCTCGAACCCGTGTCCCCCGCATTAGCAGGCAGACTCTCAACCACTGCGCCACCAGGGAAGCCCAGGGGCTACTCTTTGTTGCGGTGCGTGGGCTTCTCTTTGCAGTGACTTCTCTTGTTGTGTAGCACAGGCTCTAGGCGTGCAGGTTTCAGTAGTTGCAGCATGTGGGCTCAGTAGTTGTGGCACACGGGCTTACTTGCTCCGCGGCATGTGGGATCTTCCCAGACCAGGGCTCAAACCCGTGTCCCCTGTCCCGACTTTCCTCTTTTTTTTTTTTTTTTTTTTTTAAAGAAATTCACGTTCTTTTATTTATTTATTTATGACTGTGTTGAGTCTTCGTTTCTGTGCGAGGGCTTTCCCTAGTTGCGGCAAGTGGGGACCACTCTTCATCGTGGTGCGCGGGCCTCTCACCATCGCGGCCTCTCTTGTTGCGGAGCACAGGCTCCAGACGCGCAGGCTCAGTAATTGTGGCTCACGGGCCCAGTTGCTCCGTGGCATGTGGGATCTTCCCAGACCAGGGCTCGAACCCATGTTCCCTGCATTGGCAGGCAGATTCTCAACCACTGCGCTACCAGGGAAGCCCCCGACTTTCCTCTTAAAGATGTATAGTTTTAGTACGGTAGGACAAGATTTCACACATCTATGCGGATATATACATCTTGCAAATGTGTTTGTTTTAAAAATTGTTTTGTAAGCATTTGAGCTATAAAATTCTAACTTGTTGTCTAAATATATTTGCTATTAGAAAACTATAGTTAAGCTGGGACAAAGTGAGAGAGTGTCATGGACATATATACACTACCAAATGTAGAATAGATAGCTAGTGGGAAGCAGCCGCATAGCACAGGGAGATCAGCTCAGTTCTTTGTGATGACCTAGAGGGGTGGGATAGGGAGGGTGGGAGGGAGAGGCAAGAGGGAGGAGATATGGGGACATATGTATGTGTATAGCTGATTCACTTTGTTATAAAGCAGAAACTAACACACCATTGTAAAGCAATTATACTCCAATAAAGATGTTAAAAGAAATAAATAAAAATTAAAAAAAGAAAACTATACTTTAAAATGAAATAAAAATTAAATTAAAAAAAAAAAGAAAACTATAGTTAGTCCATGGAAGAACATTTAACTGGCAGTGGGGGAGGGGAACACTGACATCTGCAATGAAAGTAAAAGAAAATAATATTGCTGTAGTAATAGTATTTAAGAAAAATGTTGAATGATTGAATTAGGGAAAAAATCCTTGTATTTAGGATAAGCAAGTTTGATTAGGATTTAGGTAGCCCTAGAGAATATAAAAAGAATGTTATTAATAATTAACTTTAAGGAGAATTAGAGGTGGATAATGATTCTTATAGTTTATTTTGTGTATAAATTTGTTTTCCTTAATTTTTATTGTTTTTCGTACTCTTAAGTTTGTTAGACATATAGAAGGTATTATTTTATTTCTGTTTGTTTTATCTTAATGGATTACAGTTTAAAACGAATTGGATAGGCAGTTAGGAGAGAGGGATAAAATCATACATGAATATTTGAGGAGGTGACTCAGCAACGGTTGTGAGATATGAGGTATGGGATATTGTTTTGCTATTTAAGAACTGAAATCACATTCTTGAACCTTCTCTATGAGGGTTCAGCTACCTGCTATATATTACAGATTCTGAAATTTTTTAGTGTTTGTTAGCATTGTTGAACTGGCTAATAAAGGAACTGTGTCCCTGGTAGATTAGATAAATGGAATATCAATGGGAAATTGCTTCACAACAATAGCAATGACTAATCTGAATTTCTTAATAATTATTCATATTGAGAGTTTATGTGTGTGGCACTGTGTTAAATACCTTATGTGTTTAGTGGAAATACCTTTTTTTCCCCATTTCAGCAGGGAAAACAGGTTTACTGAAATCAAGAGAAGTAATTAAAATTACAAGTCTGTAACACTACAGAATTCTAAATTATAGGTTAACTTTGTAGGAGGTCATTAGTGGATTTGTTCCCATGGTATCCATGGGTAGCAGGCCTAAAGTGGGTTCATTAACTGAAATACTCTTATGAGGATGAGGTCTTAATCTATTTCAGAGGACTATTTTAATAAGCAGTATTTGTATTTATTCATTAATTATAGTGGCTGTCTACTTTATATTTGTAAGTGTATAAAATGTATTACCCCCAGTCCCCCCCAAAAAAACAACACACAAATGTTTCCCCAAAGTATTCTCTGACCAATGTATACTCATAGTAGGGGTGGAAGGTCTAAGTGCTTAGAGTAAGAGGTTAGTAGATTGAAGGCATCTGGGGAGAGATGCTAGCCCGCTGAGCAAGAAAGCCCGTAGTGGTGATACTCCCACCTAGTGGTGGAGCCTGGTAACCCAACACTTTAGAGCGAGGCTGTGGTCCCATTCTATGAAGTTTTTGGTTTTTTTTAAAAATAAGCCACAGGCCACACAACTCATCAGAACTAGAACTTGGGTTGCTTCCGTGACAATTTAGATTTAAACTCAATACTTCCTCTTTATTTTATTTTATTTTTTTTTAATTTTGTCCATTGAACTTTTTTTTTTTTTTAATTGAAGTATAGTTGATGTACAATATTACATAAGTTACAGGTGTACTTTCTCTTTAAATTTATTATTGTCCACTTATAAAACCTGTGGTTCTGTAGCAGTGGGGGGCATTGCTTTAATGTTAGCTTCAAGCTAAGTCTGAGGAGACTTTATGAAGGAAGTAGAGAGGTGCAGAGTGGTATTTTGAAGATAGTGGTGATGGTTCTAATGGAGTTAAGGTTCCTGATGAAGAGATTGCCTGAATTTCTGAAGGAATGATGGCTTTTGAGACCTTGGGAATGATTTTTCTAGATTTGAAGATAAAAACTTACTCATATTTCTAGATCCAGTCATTAAAGTATGAATTTCTTTTAGGATTCATTTATATTTTTTTCAGCTGTGATACACATTATACTAACTGAAACATTTGATTTTAATACACGTGTGAACATAATGTTGGAATTCTTTCAATTTATTACGTTGACGTATGCTTTGGGCCAGTTTTTCTCTCTGAAAAAATTTGTTTTTCTACACGCACTGTGACTACCTGCAACCTTATAGGAATTGCATTTTGTGGCTTGCTTCATACCAGTTTTTATGAATATATTTGCTTTGTTTGCATATACTTTATGAGAATTTATTCAATGATAGGTTATTTTTATTGTGGTTTGTTTTGTAGTTTCCAGAATTAACTGAAATGCAGTATCAGTATTTACTTTTACATAACAATTTGGATTATATGGGACTTCATTTACTAGTAATTTTATTGTTTTGTTGCCTGCTGTTTACACAGAATGACTTATCTCCTGTGGAGTCTGTGTGGAATACATGATAAAATTTGATTTCTCTGGGAAGAAATCTCCATTAAATGAACTTTAATACAGATATGATGAAAAATATTTACTAGGTTTTATTTCCCCGCAATTTGTCAAATGGACTGTAGTTTTTACAGCTTCACATTTTACACTCACTTGTTAAAAGTATTGTTGAGCTTATTAGAGGCAGTTTCCCGTGGTAGAATGAGGAGGTGATACAGTGTCTCTGATTTGCAGTGTAGAGTTTGCAGTCAGTCAGCACAAGTAGCTATCTCTGTGGTCTCCTGCAAATTGCCTCATCTTTGCAACAATACACATAAAGGCAGTTCATAGAGGAAACCTGAGTGGTTAGTAAACATATTAAAATATTAAAATGCATATAATATCATTGATCATCATGGATATGAAAATTACAAGAATACTGAGATGCTATTTGTTACTCATCAGCCTGGAAGAAATTTTTAGAAGTCTGACAGTTGTAGGGTTGATAAAGATGTGGGAAAATAGGAACTCATACATTGTCTAAATTGGCATAATTAGTTTGGATAAGCCATTTGGCAATGCCTTACGATTGGTTACTACCTTTTTTATGTACTGTGGGCGAATTTGACAGTCTGGTAAAGTCTATGCACTTCTTTGCAGAATAATTTTTAAATGAATAAAATACGTAGACATACAAAAGACAATAACCTCATTGAAATACTGTTATCAAAATATAAATGTGATGCAATAATGTTTGTTTTTTTGTGAAGTCATTTTATAACAAGAATCTAATGACAGGTCTTATAACTGAGTTCAAAGTAGTGAGGAGTATAAACAATATCTAGAGCTATCAGCAACAAGTAGAATGGAAGAGGAGAATACTCCTGATTTTTATTGGTTACAAAGTCACAGATACTGTTAATTCTGTGGTGTTTGTTGTCTCCATTTGTAATTGAAATCGTAAATTTTAGTTAGAGATTTGTGAAAATGAAGACATGTTTTCCGTCCTTTCCAAGTTCCTTTCCAATTCTAATCATGGAAGCAGTGGAGACCCAGTTTAAGAACTCTTGCAGAGAGTGTCTATAAACCATGAACAGTGCTCATTGTTTATAAGAATTTTTTAAAATCTTATAAATGGTTAGAATTCTTATAAATGCTCTCCAGCAATGGAAATAAATAGATTATACCTGTATGGGTCAACAGGCATAGGTTTTTAAAACAAAACTTCGACTTAAAAGTTTCAGTATGAAATTAGAAAAGAATATTATGCTAATTTAAAAAACATATAAAACTATATTGCATATCGCTGATGATTTTATGTACCTGTTTTTGTGTGTGTCTCTGTAGATAATAAAGATAGATTTAAAAGAAATAATACTTTTGCCTAAATGGGAGAGAGGAGAATAAGATGGGATAAAGAGTTCAGATATACCTGCAATGTTTTAAATGTTTATGTTAAAAAAGAATCTCAAACTTACTCAATAATAATCAGTTATAGATTGTGGGTACATAGGTGTTTGCTTTGTTATTCTTTGTACTTTTCAGAATTAAAACAGTTCTCAAACATTTTAAAATAATGATTATGATGAAATATTTTATTATAGTGATTATAAATAAACATTGTAATAAAAAAAGAAGTGGTACAGACAGATTAGGTGAAAGGGGATTAACTTCTTTCATTTGCTTCAGGTACATATAGCTTATTCCTGTACATAATTGTACTATTGATATTTTGTGACTAATGCAAGTATTTGCTTTTTGCTTTTCTATTTAGATTGTAAAAGTAAGCCTTTAAATAGCAGTTGATGTTTATGGTAGCAGAATGGAAACTCAGTCAGTGTGGTTAGGACTGTGTTACTCTGCAATAACTTAATAGCCCTAAATTTGTCCATTTCTGGCATGTTTATCACCAGAAAAGCTCAAAATTTTATCTTACTAGACCCAGGAAAATGGTGTTATTTGTTGGGCTTATATTGGTGTCTTGTATCTCTTCTCTCTAATGGTTCACTAAATTAGATCTGAAATACCTGGGATTGCTTTCTTCACTTTCTTAGTAAAGAGATACATAAAATCCTGGTTATTGAAGAAGAACTTTTGGTAAATACGCCAGGTCATTTTCACTGAAATGAACTAAGGTGTTCGTCAGTAAGGATGAATGTAGTGGTAACTGCACAAGTTAGAATATGATGAAACGTCTTCATTTTCTCAAATACCAACCTGACCAGAAAGTAAGGATTAGATTGAAGTGAAATGAACATAGCTTCCAAGAGCGTGGACTCAGTCCATAGATAGGAAGGTTGGTAAGGAACTGCAGAGATGCACAGGGCAACCGAGGCAGTCCCTGGCTGTGTTACACATTTCTTCCAGGAGAAATCAGAATTTCTTGTCTTTTAACTATTCTTTTTTGGATATCTCTTTCACTGTCTCTTTCCAATTGGCAGTAACTGTTGTTTTATTGTTTATAAAGTAATACAGGTAAACGTTTCAAATAACATAGAAACTAATAAAGTAGAATAAATACACCCCTGTAATCTTCACCTCTAGAAATAAACCATTATCAATTCACTATATATCCTTTAAGATATTTAGCATGTATGTAAAATAAGTTAATGAGTGAATAGCACACGTTTATTTTTAAAATATGAAATAGTTCTTTACGTAGTGTTGTGATAAGTAGTGCTTTTGGATTTACTTAAAGGTAAGTTGTGACTATCCCTTTAGTAAGTTTGTCTCATCTTGTTAATGACTATAATACATTCCATTTCATACCATATTATGATCTAACCAATCTCCTTTTTATGAGTACACATATTATTTCCAAATACTTGCAATTATAAACAGTGCTGCAGTGAGTATCCTTTTGAATAAACATGTGTGCCTTGTCTGATTCTTTCTTTAAGATAAATCCCTAGAAATGGTATTGCTGTACTGAACAGTACATACTTTAAAATTTTATATGTGTTATTAGTGTGACCATGAAAGATTGTACCAATGTATATCCGTATTGTTTACCTTAATATTTTACAGTGATGTTTTTAATATAACATATTATATTCATATGTGAAGTGGAAACAAAATGTTTTCATAGTATTTTTACCAAATGAATATTACCATTAAACATATGGAACCTTATGTACATACCACTTCCAAGTTTTAATGATCAGCTTTCATCTTGAGCTGCTGTCTCTGATCATAATAGCAAATGTTTTTAAAAGAGTAATTCTCCTGCCACAAGGGGATGGGGAAAGAGTGTCTGGACCAAGGACTATGTTAGCCATGAGAGAGCTATGTTAATTCTGTTTCTGCATTTCCAGTAAATTGTTCCATTACTTAAGTTATGCAAGTATTTATCTATGAGGCAGGCATCAGACTGGGCATGGGGGACACGATGAATGAGACACAGTTCTGGGCTTTAAGTTCTGGGCTTTATTTTAATAATTTAGTGGTAGAAACTGATAAGTAGCTAATAATAGGCAACTATTTAAAGAACTAGCATTGTGGTTATAAAATGACATTTGTAAAATAATACCCTGTAACAAAAGGCAAAATAGAAATGTTCACAGATGAGAGCAAAAAAATTTCACAAAACAATTTAACCACCTAAAAACAACTGTCATTAATGTTGGATGAATTTCATTTTCCTCCAACATTTTATTATGAGTATTTTCAAACCTTTATAAAAGTTGAAAGAATTTTGCAGTGAATACTCAAAAATACCCACCACCCAGATTTTACAGTCAGCATTTTACTGTGCTTGCTTTATCATGTGTCCAATGCTATCATTTATCGTCCACCTTTTTAAAGTTGCAGAAATAAGTATCCTTCTTTCCTTCTACATGCATAAATTAACTACTATTTTAAATAGTACTGTGTTTTAATTAAAGTCTATATTGATTAACTGTGTGCTATAGAAGATGTAGAAACTTTGTACTCTTACATTCCTTCCCAAATTCCCTTTCCTGTCTCCAAATATTTGATAAATTACTTTGTTTAATTTTGAAACGTAATGCAAGTGTTATAAATCTTGAGCGACCATATAACTTATCCAGACAAGGGTATTTGTGAGAGAGAGAGGAGGTACTACTGTTCATGATTACGCAGGGACAGCGAGTACAGTTTGGGTCCTCCTAGGCAAATGAAGATGATCAGACTGTCTATAACAGTAATTGCTGGAGTTGTTTATTATTCTTAGTTTTATACTTAAGTGTATTTGTATTTAATAAATTAAACACTATAGTCAACATTTAGTCTTTTACCATAGTTTATTTCCTGAGTTCTTCATTTTGAGTCACCTGTGGTTGGATTTTATCCATAGCTTCTCCTTTCCTGAGTTCTTTATTTTGATGTATCTCTTGGTTGGATTTTATCCTCAAGTAGTCCCCCCACCTCTGTGACTGGGTCTAATTTGTACTGAATTCGTTAATTTTTTACTTGTTTGTTACCTTACATTATTTTTATACTTTTAATAAATAATATATTTCAATATGCTATTGTTCTTTTATTATCCCTATAATAATAGGGATAAATGGAACGATAGTAGAGGTATCCCTTATCCGGAAAGGGAGGCACGGTGTGAGGTTAGAATATTGTTTCTAATACTACTCAGTGTTTTCTACGTAAAGCCCCATGTAATTAGTTTCTTTGGAGGTTTTAATGCCCCCAGTTTTGGGGTCTCTGCTAATAATACAGATTTCGGTTAGTAGGTAGCTGTGATAATTTTGATAGTATACCGTTTATATGAAATAACCAAACCAGATCTTTTGTTCTATCCAAAAACTTGGCTTGCTCCTGCCATTTGGAAGTAATTTGGTAGATGAAATTCTACTTAGGTTAATGAAAAAGGTATTGGAAAGCTTTAAAGTACATTTAAAGCTTTGATTTCCTCTTGACTTGCTTTCTGTTGGATTCTATTTAATTTTTCTTGGTTTTAATAATTTTACCATCACAAATTTTACTATCAAAAATTTATATGACTCAAGAATAAACCTGTTGAAAAAAGTTGTCTCTTCATCTTGCAATTTATGGAATAATGTTTTTATTTTTCCATATTCTTGTAATAAAACTTTTCTTCAGCTGTAACACATAGTATGTTGCTCTTAATAGTGAAGAGTTGTATACAACCACTTCTAGAACAGTGCAGGTTATTTTATGATATAATGCATTATTATAATAGGGCATCTGCTATACTCGTTGATGCTGGTAGTGACCATCCTGCCTGGATCCTTGCTCTTGAGGCAGTAAGGCCCGATGGCTCTATAAATCCTCAAGTTGATTTTCTTCTCTGCTCATACAGCTACTCTTATTCTTTGTATCTGGCGCCTGTTTTACAGTGGGATATTTATACAAGAATAAATGTCTAATAGAAGGATATGAAGGAGTTCAGGAAAGAAGGTCTCAGAAACTAATGCAATAGTGGAATAAAAATGGGATGCTCATTTAGCCCATGTCATGATTGTTCCTTATTAAAATGACTTCATGTTTTGATCCTTCAAGTGAAAACATCATGGTCCCCATTCTAATGACGCTGTCTCTTGACAGGAGAGTATTGTACTTCAGCAGTTGTACAGTGAAAAGGTCACAAAGACAACCCACGTGAGTTTAAGAAAACCTCCTCCCAAACCAAACTGTGTTCACTTTATAGTAAAAAATAAAACAGAATCACTCCCAATTCTAAAAAAGACAGTTTTTGACTATTTACATGACTTTATTTATCTGTAGATAGTCAGTAGTTATTTAGTTGTAGTTAGTATAAACTTTGCCTTCTATCTTTCCACTTAATGTTATAATAGAATTTTTTCACTTGTTACAGACCACATATATATTATTCTAGTCCCTAATATTTCATTGTTTTAATATGCTCTTTATTTCCTGGCTTTTTTATTTTTATTGATGTTAATCACATAACTATGTTCAGATTTTTTCCTTTGGAATTATTTTTTAGGGTATGTTAAAGTAGATGTGATTACATCACACTGATAATAATTTATTATTTTGTATCAATGTTTTTGTGTAGGGCCTTACTTTTTGGGGATGGATGTATTTCCTAGTATACCTGAATTTATATAATTCCATACATTCATTAATCTAGTGTTGTTACTACTACTAGTATCAAATACAAAATATTTCAAAACACCGTGTGATAGTTTCTGTGTGTTTTCTCTAATAAAATTAAGGTATAATGGCATTTAACATTAGGAATCTTAAAGTTTATTACTGCCATGGGATAGTTAAGTTTCTCATGGAATGAAACATTTTGATATTTTTCATTGTAGAATTTATATTCATGTGTTTATGTAAATGCACTACTTTTATTTTTGTGAATTAGGAAATCCTAGAATAATTAAAATTGATATTAAGTTCTTGAATTATTAATTTTAAATTTGACCACAGTGATTCTCAAGTTCTTATGGTTATGTCAATTATATATACTATAAATATGCAAGTTCAGGAAACAGTTGCTTCTTTTATAATACTCTTTGCACTTACGAAGCAGTGAAAAAATAGAGCAAAGAATCTATGATAAACTGAAGTTAGAAATCCTTTTTTTTAAAGTTACATTTGAATAGGAATAATAAATTATAGATTCTTAGTTTATAGCTTAAAAATTTTACAGATTCCATTCAGTAGACACACAGTGTATATAAGAGGGAGCTTCAGGGCCAATCAGGAGCTAGCCATGCTCAGGATGCTTTGAAGGATACAAAATCATGGAACTGTGGATCTTTTCCTAGGGAAATTTTCTGGGGAGAGTTCAGGTTAATAAAGTCACTACTTAAAAGAGTGTCACTGGAAATATTTTTACTGAGTCTCTAGAAAAAGTTCACTTAATTGAATATTGAAGCACCATCAATTGAACTTCTCTCCTTTCTAAAAAAGCATGAACATTTGAAAAAATGTTTTCACAAATAACTTTATTTCCACATTTCTCATTCAGATCTGACTTGAATTAGATACTATCTTTAACATGTTGGACTTAAAAACTTACGTAACACTCTCCCCCATATGAACTTGTAGCTGCGCTGGTATTGGCCTTAGGTAGCCGGCCGGGTTCCCTTTTCTGTAGTCACACAGCCAGGTTCTCTAGGATCTACACTGAGGAAGAACTGGTCTGGGGTTTTCCAGTATTTCTTTCTTTAATTTTAAAGAGCTTGATGTTAAGTACATCAAGGAACTCTCAGTATGATTTATTTAATGTATTTTTGAATCTCTCACTTTTTCACCTTTGAAGTAATGATAGTTGAGGTTTTCCTGTAGAGCGTAGATTACATTTCCTGCAGAGATACCATGATTTGCCGAGTTCTTAACTAACCCTTTGTTTGAATCTTTGCCCTCTTTATGGCATGTGTACTGTATGCATTTTTTATTTTTGATAAAAATGGTGTATCTGTCCTATTTATTGTGTAGCTCACTGTGGTCTTAAGGCTGAGTGCCCTTTAGGCTGTTGGTGATCTTTAGTGAACACTTTGTAATGTATCAATACATGGGGTGGTATAATCTCTGATATTTTGATTTCTGGAAGCATTCATTGCCCCTTATATTTTATTCAAATCTGAGAAGAATGGCATGATATTAAGAAAATGAGTAAGGATTTTGGGGATCAAATAATTGTAGAAATTGAAGCTAACTTTTCTCCCAAATGCAAAAATATGCATCTGGCTGCTTCTCTTTGCCTTGTCAGTGGGCTTTGATTGAACCTCTTGGATATTCAAGTTGTGAAAAGTACAGCTCTCTTTTCCTCTCAGAGACTTTCTATAAAATACAGGGAAGGACAGAAGGGTCATGAAGTTTCTGTGTGTCACTAAGAGATACCTTCAACATGTACTTCTATTCTCATTCCAAATTTATGTCCTGTGAATTACTGTAAGCAAGTTATAGTGTGGCTATTTTTTCCTTCCATTTTTATTGAGAGATAATTGACACATAGCACTGCGTAAGTTTAAGGTGCACAGCATGATGATTTGACTTATGTGCATCATGAAATGATTACCACAGTAAATCTAGTGAACATCCATCATCACGTACAGATACAAGATAAAAGAAAAAAAAGTTTTTTTCCTTGTGATGAGAACTCTTAGGATTTACTCTCTTAATAATTTACATATAGAACATACAGCAGTGTTAATTATATTATCATGTTGTACATTATATCCTAATACTTATTTGTCTTTTTCTTTTTTTAGAGTTCCCTGTGCTATACAGCAGGTTTTCATTAGTTATCTATATTATACATATAGTAGTGTATATGGCACCTGAACAAATACTATGTAGGTGTAAATACTACGTAGGTGACTAGAACAGACACATGAATAGCTATCCCTCTGGCAGATGTTTTTAAAGACAAGAGACCACATACATATCTGTTTTGGTGCATCTGGTCATCATTAAAATTTACCTAGGGATAAAATGCTGGAAAAAAATATGGGTATAAAAGTATTAGTGAGATTTTTTTTTTCCTGTTTAAGCTTCACTTTGGAATGAACAATTTCATCATGTTGTTTAGTGAAATGTACCATTTCTTTGTATTTTTGTTATGAATTGGTTAAAAAAACATGAATTGAGAAAAAATTGAGTAATGTCATATGTTGGGGACTGGCATATGTCGATTATGCCAGTTTGTTTATTAATAGTGAATTGCCTTACAATTCAGTTTTTATAAAACATTAAGATAAAAATAGAGGGCTGGGCACCTATAGTTAGTGTGACTGAGTATCTTACCTTCATTAATATGTGGGACCTGCTGGCCCATGATTTTTACAAGGTAACAGGTAAGGACAGGGTTTCTTCCTTGAAGATTGTAAGTTTTAGATTTCTTTTTCCTTTTAGAAATGGTAGATGTATGGCATCTGTGTCTCTATTTCCCAGCCTTGTGCCAGCAGCAGACAAAACTCAACTGCTCACACCCTCTTTACTGATACTATCAGTGTGGATTTCAAAATTGTGCTTTGTACTGAATTTAAATTAGCTGCTACCAATCAGTTAGTGTTCACAGGAATAAGATCTTGTGTGCCATCCTTTCCTGAGTTGGCACTAAGCCATTTATTTAACAGCAAAGCCACAACCATAACACATCAATATAAGCAAAGTATATTTTTTAATGCTAGAGCTTATTTGCTATAAAGCCTTGAGAGTAGGATCTGTTGTACTTTCATTTTCCATAAACTTAGCATAGTGCTGGTCATGTATTTAGTAATCCACAATGCATGTTTAGAAATTTAGCACAATGTTTGCTATGTACTAAGTACTCAGAAAACATTTGGTAACTCCTGAGATTGAAGTACTAATAAGATTAAAAAAAAAATTCCCTCTGTAGTTATTCCTTTAGCAACCTGATTGAGGTTGCTGATAGAAATTAACCCGAGGAGAAGGGAACAGAATTTGAGTGCCTGTACTTTTCTGGATGCTGTGCTAGGAGTTTTCCATACATTAACTCATTTAATTTTACCAATTTGTGAGATATTATTTCAATTTTATAGATGAAGAGGAGATTCAGAGAAATAATTTGGTCAAGTCACACTGCATGTAAATACAGAATCATCATTTAAACTTGAGCCATCAAATTCTTTTCTATTTTTAAAATGAACATATGGTGCCTTTTCAATTTTTAAAGGTTGCACTATGTTCCACATTATGGATGTTTCCATGCTCCCTTCACTACACAAAATTCCCTTGGGCATGATTTTCTTTCAGGTTTCATTCTCCAGTGGGAAGAGAGATTCATGAGCGTCACTCTCTTCAAGAGACCGAAAGGGACACACAAACAGAGAAGGTGGTGAAGTCCTGAAAGTAGTCCTGGACAAGGGAAACTGTAGCGTGCAGAAAAGTTCCCAACAAAGAGGGGTACAAATGGCCCTGACAAGGGAAATACTTTGACGGAACAGATGCACCCAACCTTCTCCTTAAAGAAAATCACACGCCTGTCACAGAGAAATGCAACGTAGAATAAACCCTATTTGTGGACTGTAGCTCAACCTGTGATTCTTTCTTAGTAGATTTTAAAAGCATGAATCCACATTAATCCGATTTCTGTTCCTTACTGAATATTTCCACTCCATCACCTTGTAACATCTTCCTTTGAGAAGTAGCTTAGCCTTCTTTACAACAAACGCTCTTGAAAGTTTGAATCAACCATGATGCCCTAAAAACCTACTTTCCTAGACCAATTATTTCTTTTTCTGTGCAAAGGTGACTAGTTCAAGATGCGATGAGGTTTCTCTTTCCTTATGTAGTCGTGTCCCTTCTTCATTATGTAGACTCTCTTACTTAATTTTTTTTTTTTTGGCTGCGCTGCATGGCTTATGGGATCTTAATTTCCTAACCAGGGATTGAACCCTGGCCCTTGGCAGTGAGAGTGGAATCCTAACCACTGGACCACCGGGGAATTCCCTTAACATTTTTATTTTGAATGCAATGTGTTCATTTGAATATTAGGCTATTGGTTGCAAGAATTTTTCTGTAACCTCTAAAGCCTGTAAGATCCTGCAGTGTGTATAGAGGTTTAGAGTATGTACTTTGGAATAAGACTGGGAATCCCCAGTTCTACCATTTACTAGCTTTATAATCTCGGACAGGTTACTTGATGTCTTGGTGCCTCTGTTTCCTTGTCTCTAAACTTGAAATGTCAATGATACCCCCATCATAGGATTGTTACGAGGATTGATGAATTCATTATATAAGAAAAGCATTTCATACAGTGTCTAGCACATAGTAAGCACACAATAAGTGCTAGCTATTGTTGTTATTACTACAGATCTTTAAGGTGCATGACTGCTGTGTTTTACAATACCTTTCCCTTTTTATTTTTTTGTTTCTAGACCTGATTTGTTAATATAGTTGAGTATTTTCAGAAATTGTTGCTGATTATGTTTTTTTTCACGTGGAAAGACATGTATTTGGTTTACTAAGAATATTTTCTCCACATATAGAAATTATTGACTTACCACCTTTTTAAAATTAGAATGTTTCTTTAAAAAAAAAAAAAAACCCAAACTAATAAATCTCTGTACCACTTACCATGGTAAGGTGTTTTATCTCAAACAATAGGTCAGCAGTACCTTCTCCTCTAATAATGGGGGATTTGAGGCTTGTCAGATGAGTAAAAGTGAGAGCTCACTCGAGATGTCAGTTGCTGGTTTAAGGTAACTGGTGTACTTTTTAAAGTCTGTTGCAAGTAAAACCACTTCAGGGTAGGGCAGTGGCGAGAGCTACCGTTCTTTAGACTTCAGGTTCATCCTCTGTGGATTAAGCTTATTATCTCTGTGCTGCTATGGTTGCTATGTGAGTTTAATAAGATAGCATATGTGATGTCCATAGCATGGCGCTTAGCATGTCTAAGGCACTTAATATTCTGAGACTGTAACTAGAGAAAGATAGACTTTTATTTGAAAATATCTCATTATATTTTGTCATCTAATATTTAATCTGAATATAATGTTCTTCACAAGTTCTCCGGTAATAGCCAGAATTAAAACTGTGGTTCTCATGTGTTTTGATGTATATTCAGAATATGTAGGCAATTTGACAGGAAAAGAATTGTAGACTACATATAGGACTATAGTGGTAAAATCACCCTTTGTTAATCTAACAATAGTGAAAACAATACTTCTACCAATACTGCCTTGTATTTTATAGTACTTTATAACTTACAAAGGTTTTTATCTATCATCTCTCAGTAAATCATCTAGGTATGTATTGGAAGGTCAGATGTTAATAGATGAGTCCCGAGTCCCTAGGTTCTGAGAGGTGAAGTGTCTTGTCCAAGCTTTCGTGTGTAGTGACCAGAACGCAGCCCTTTTTCTTTTCGTACAGGACTCTTAGACTGTGCTTAGTGTGCTCAGGTGTAACTCTAGGTGTCATATGTCTCATCAATTAAGATTTCATCTGTGCCTAGGTCCTTAGTCCTTCTTAAATGGCACAGTTGAAGCCTTTCTCTCCCGACCACTCATCCTTTCTCGATTTTCCAAGGCTAACAAATTTCTTGTAGGAATACAACCCTGTAGAGTTTTTTACTTCTCAGACTTTTTCAGGTAAAATGGACAATCTAAAGATTAAGAGCGTTCTGTACAGAGGCTAGAGTGTTACTTTCACTGTCACCCCACCCTGGAAGAGAATCTTCCTAGCCCCCAGCTCCATGGTACCATCTCGCCTCACTACGCCTCCCACCATCCCAGTGCCTGCTGCAGTAAGCCACTATCCTGACTTTTAGCACAGTAGATTTTTTCCTGTTTTTGATCTTACCGTAAGTAGAATCATGCAGTGCTCTTTTGTGCATACGTGTCTTTCGCTCAGTTTTGTCTTCATGAGGTCTCTCAAAGCTGTCTGCATGTTGATGCTTGCAGGGGAATTTAGAGTTGGGTTGAGGCTCCCATTCCGCCCTTGCTAGCGAGGGAGGAGGTGGAAGGGCAGTGTTTCGTCTGTGGTGTTTGGCTAGACCAGAGCAGTTAGTTCTTGTCTTACTAGGTCGCCCTTTTTTGTCCTTTGGGTAAAGAGAGCAGGCTTTTCTTGGGGTTATTTTTGTTTGCGTCCATTGGTGTTCTTGGATTGCCAGTGTCTCTGGCTACCAGTCTGGGATGGGTGAGGCTGAAACAAAACTCAGGGCACTCACCACCACGGCACTCTTCATTTTGGGGTCGCCAGCCAGCCTTCCTTCTTCTTTCCACGTTTCAGAGCCTTCTTATGCTTGTCTTTCATATGACCAGAGTTTTTAGCTGTATTTGGTGGGGGATTAGGGAAAAGTGTATCTATTCCATCTTTCTGGAAGTGAACGTCTATTTTACTTTTGATATCTATTTTTATAAACTTTTACAATTGTTAGGAAAAATAGATGAAATCTTTTATGCATATATGGTCAGTTAACAATGACTGTGTTCACCAAAACAAGAACTTATAGCAGAAATGAATTTTAGGTAAAATATAATCCCATGTAATTCTTTTTACTTGAAGTACAAACTGAAGAATTTTAACCCTGTGTAAATTTAAATTCCTATGTTTATTGCAGAATCTTTTAGCTGAGAAAGTAGAACAGCTGATGGAATGGAGCTCCAGGCGCTCAATCTTCCGAATGAATGGTGACAAATTCCGAAAATTTATAAAGACACCACCTCGAAACTATTCTATGATTGTTATGTTCACTGCTCTTCAACCTCAGCGGCAGTGTTCTGTGTGCAGGTAATGTATTTATTTAAAAAATTAAAAACTATTATTGTATGATTATATGTTTGTTAGAGTTAAGATAAATGTATATAATAGAATTAAACACTTGTTCAATGTTGTAGTCAGCTATAATTATGTGCATTTAAATGTAAGCTCAAAGTCATTGTTTTCTAGGAAATGACTTTGATAGGCTCCTATTTTTATATTGTATAAAATATTTACTTGACCAATCCACATGTAATCATAAAACAGATTTTTTTATCTTTATGTCCTGTGTAAAGGTACATATGTTATAGAATTTGGTTCAAATATTGCCTTGTAGGTCACCTACATATATCTTAGGGGCAATGAAGTAGCCCCCTTAAACATACTCTCATTAAATAGTTTAATCAAGAGGACATACTCAAAGAAGTCTGTTTACTTTTCAGTACCCCTAATGATGAGAAATTTCTTCCTATGATATAGAAATTTCTTCCTATGATATGATTTGAAGAGAATGAAATATTTTTCAGTGGGAACATACCAAAGACAGTTTTGGACAAGTATAAATATATATACAACAGTGCTTATTTTAAATTAAACTTTTTAAGTTTGAGATAATTATAGCTTCACATGCAATTCTAGGAAATACAGAGAAATCCTATATACCTTTTACTCAGTGACCCCCCAATGCTAACATCTTGTAAAACTGTAGCACAGTTTCACAAACAGGATATTGGTATTGATACAGAACAGTTCCATCACAGTAAGAATCCCTCCTGTTGCCCTTTATAGCCACACCCACCCCATCTCCTCACCTCCTGAATTTATTCTCCATTTCTGTAATTTCATCATGTAAAGACTATTATGTAAGTGGAACCATATAGTATATGACCTTTTGGATTTGGCTTTTTTTTACTTATCATAACTCCTTCAAAATCCATCCAAGTTGTTGTATTTGTCAGTACTTCATTCTTTTTATTACTGAGTAATATCCTATGGTATGGATGTACTGCAGTTTGTTTAACCATCCATCTGTTAAAAGACACCTGGATTGTTTCCAGTTTTTGGCTATTACAAATACAACTGTTATGGACATTCTTGTACAGGCTTTGTGTGAACTTAAGTTTTCATTTCTCTGAGATAAATGGCCAGAGAGTCCGATGGCTAAAATTGCAATGGTAGTTGCATGTTTAGCTTTATCAGAAACTGCTAAAATGTTTTCCAGAGTGGCTGTATCATTTGACAGTCCCACCAGTGGTGTGTGAAGGACCTAGTTTTTCCATATCCTCACCAGCATCAGTGCTGTCATTGTTTTATTTTAGCCATTCCATGGGTATATAGTTTTAATTTGCGGTTTTATTTTGCATTTCCCTAGTGTAATGGTGTTGAACATCTTGTTGTTTGCTTTTTTGTCATCTGTGTTTCACCTCTTTAGTGAAATATCTTTCATGTCTTTTGCCTATTTCTAATTGAATTTTTTTTTACTGAATTTTGAGAGTTCTTTATATATTGTAGATACTAGTCCTTTGTCAGATATGTGGTTTTTAAATATTTTCTCCTAGTCTGTAGTTTGTGTTTTCATTCTCATAACAAGGTCTTTTGCAGATTTTAATTTAGTGAGTCCAATTTATCAGTTTCCCCTTTTACAGATCTTACTTTTGTTGTCAAATTGAACTCTTTGCCTAGCCTTAGATCACAAAGTTCTATTTTTTTCTCTTATGTGTTTTTCTGAAAGTTTTATAGTTTGATGTTTTACATGTTGATCTGATCTTTGGGAGAAAGGATTCAGTCTTTCATCACTAAGTATGATACTAGGTGTAAGAGTTTTGTAGATGTTCTCTATCGGGTTGAGAACTAGTTTACTGAGCGCTTTTGTCATGAATGGGTGTTGGATTTTGTCAGATTTTGGGGAGTCAGTTGTTACGCTTTTTCTTTTTTAGGTTGTTGATATGGTAGATTACATTGATGGATTTTCAATCGCTGAATCAGTTTTGCATTTTGGAATAAATCCCACTTGATTGTATTATATTCTTTTTATGTATTGCTGAATTCTATTTGCTAATATTTTGTTGAAGTATTTTATATCTAAATTCATGTCAGATATTGATCTATATTTTTCATTATTTTTACTGTCTTTGTCCAATTTTGGCATCACGCTAATACCTCATAAAATGTATTGGGAAATGTTCCCTCCTCAGTTATTTTCTGGAAGTGATTTGTGAAATCACACAGTTTTAGAAATTATGTTAATTCTTCTTTAAATGTTTGATAGAATTCTCCAGTGAAATCTTCTTGACCTGGAGATTTTAAATTACATACTCCATTTCCTCAGTTGTTAAGGACAATTCAGGTTTTCTGTTTCTTCTTGGCTGAACACTTTCTTTTCAAGAACAAACACTTGTACCTCCACATTCAGACTCTTCACATTGTATATTCATCTGTAGACTTTAGGTTTCTAAACCATTTTGAACTTTAGTGGAAACCAGAATTTTTAGTAACATGGGCCAATGAAAAAAATAAACCAGTTTCTCTCAGGCTAGCTTGCAGAAAGGTAATTTCAGTGTTCGGAAATCTTCATGAAAGATTTTTATCACAATCTAATAATGAGTGTATGTTGGGACATAGCTCAAAGTGGGTAGAAAAGATGAAAAGCAAAATATTTTGAAAAACACCATTTCAGATGATTCTGAGTTCCCCTCCTATCAATTTGAGGACCAGTACTTAAGTGGACATTAACATTTGTCAGAATTAGGTTAGCACTTAAGGACAGGGTATTTTATGTTTATCTAAGGGGTGCTGAAAAGCTCTCCTGAGGCAAAAATACCATCTTAGTTGGCATTTGGTATAACAGTTCAGATTCCACAAAAATATAAACTGTCCTCTGGCATCCTACAATACCTTATATATTTTAGGGAGATCATTTCTTTGCTTCTAAAAATTGAATATATTGATCTCCTGTATTCACCACTGTTATGAAGAAATCTATTTAATTGATTATTATATTTTTTTGCAACTGTAACCTAGAAGGACTTTATTATCCAAGTATTTATTTCACAGTTACATATAATTGTATATATTTTGATAACATAAACCACAGCATACTGTTAAATGGTATATCCTTTAATAGTTTACTTAATTCATTATGTTGTTAAATGGTTAAATATGGACCCTCAATTTTTTAATGATGCTTAGCTCAAAATAACCTTTATTTACTTGTTTATTACAGCCTATTTTGTAATAAACTTTTAAATTTTAGAGTAGTTTAGATTTACAAGAGAAAAAGATTGAAGTTATTAGAAAAAGTTAATTCATGGATCAAGATGATGGTGAAGTTGTTAGAGGAGAAAGGAAGAGCCATGAAGGTTTAGAGGCAAATAAAAAGTGTAGAGCAGATATGTGCTTCCCATACCTAGACATTCTGGTTTAATTGGGTTTTTTTGGGGGGGTCAACACTGACATTTTAAAAAACATGCTCTAGGTAATTCTAGTGTGCAGCCAGTATAGAGACAGGGAAGCTACGAAGCCGGTTCATGATTCACAGCTTTTTAAAATTTAATTTCGTTGAGGAACAATGGGAATGGATGAAGCCTTATTAGTTAATTGGATGACCATATAGCATTGACAAGGATCCTTTATGAAACTAGAATACTCAGATTTTTAATGAAGAATCTCTAGAGTTAAATGATTTCTTCCCCAGTACTCAGCAATTTGGGAGCAAGAACACCCTCCATAGGGATTAACCTGTTTGCTTTATTCTACAAAGTGGATTAATTGGCAGATATTCTGAGAATGCTAGTGAGAGTATATCTGAAATTTATAACTGTGGGTTAAAAGTTGGTTAGGGGGTCAAAGAAGCCAGGGGACAGCTGATAAACTAGGTGTGATACAATTAAGCTAGATTTTCACAAGAGTGAAGGGAGAGGTTTTGTGTGAAAGGAGGACGGGGTTGAAAATTAGGAAGTTGTAAAGGGTTGATTAAATAAATGAGTAAATTGCTGAAGTATAATGTAGATGATTGTGGATATAATAGGGAAGCTTTAGGAATGATAAGGCTGGGGTCACATCTAGATTATAAACATGTATGTCGAAATAACTCAGGATTTTAATGGAACTGGAGAGGAAAAATATTAAGTGAGCTGAAAGAGGGATGTCTTGGAGTTTATTGCATGAGGTTGATAGATTTACATTATAGAGTAATATAAATTTAAAAGGAGGATCTGTTAAATAATTGTGGTTGAAAAGTGGTCTGAGATCTACTGTCATTGAGCCAAGAGAGTACCGAATGTGACCCATACGAGCAGAGTGAATGAAACAGATCTCAAAGGGACAACCAAGATGAAAAGGTAAAGAGGAGTTTCAAGAAAAATTTTCAAGAAAAAGTATTCAAATTATATTCTGTATTATAAATTAAGTGCCTCAAAGGGAGTTGTAGATTCATTGAGAAAGGCACTCTATCATCAGCAGTCATTTTTGTTTAAGAACTTGAATTCTCCTGGGTCCTTCTGTGTCAGTGTAATTTGGGACCATTTCTATAATACTGCTATAATTTTTTTATAATTCTGTAGAATCATTGACATGTTCATAGGTATAAGTTTAAAAGATTAGTGCTTTCCTTTGTGAGACTTTTTCTGCTTTTTTCTTTGAGAAAAAGTGAAATTTTCTTCTAGAGCTGACACACTTAAAGATTCTCCAGTTGCTTTTCTTTGCTGAATGGCTGATGAATGAGCTATTGGCCTCCTTGTAAGCCCTCTTAGCAGATCATTCTGCTCTTCTTTCACAAAGTCAGTTTATTCACAAATCTCAGGATTCAATTCTCACCTTCCTCAGTGCACACATCAAACTCCTTGGTCAAATAAAGTTGTTAATTAAGACTACTCAATACAATTCTCACCTCCTGTAAATGTTAACTCCAAACTTCCTTTATCAAATTGTACTATAAGGAATATTCCCCATAATTACTAAATCTTTTAGATGTATTCTACCACAAAGTCATCTCTTCCAGAATTTGCTAAAAATTCTAAGAACAAAATAACCTCTTCTAAGGTTATTTCTATTGTTCAATAGATGTAAGAAAAAACATCCAGATGAAGGAAAATAAAAAAGTACACGTAGAATCAAGCAGGGTGCACATACAATCAAAGGTTGGTAATGTATTGGAAGTTAATATATTGTTGGACTTCAAATAAATGAAAAAATGATTAGTAATTACAAAGTTATTTTAAAGAGGAGGGAGAATAAATTATTACATTGATATATTAGATATTAACTGGCTAACATCTTTTTTCTTCTCTAAATAAAATGATTGTTTATTATGTATAAACTATTTGGGCAGTCATGTGTTAGGTCATTTATATATATAATATCTCATGTCATTCTCACTACTCTAAAAGGTAGGACTGAAAAAAAATCCATGTTTTAGATGACCACATCAAAGCTGAGAGGTTATATAATTTACGCAAAGTCACAGAGCTATAATACCTGTCAGGGTTGGGACTTGTGACTCCAGAGCTAGTAAGTTTAATGCTTTCCTTAAGTGTACATATTCATTATTGCTTCTACCCTGTGAACTGTAATTTGCATTTTGCATTCCCAACTAAGATTATTAATCTTTTAGTGCAGGGATCCATCAGCCAGCATTCCTTAAACTCATTAGATCATGAAAAGCTTTCATTCAGATTAGCATTTCATAGCAAGGGCTGGTGAGGTGGAGATAGCTGGCCAAGACCATGTGGAAGAGCACATCAGCCTTTTGTTTCATTACAGTGAAGTCGTATCTCTTAGGAGATTCAGTTCTAAAGTGAGCACATAATGTGAGAATCGTTCATAGATAAAATTACCCTGTCCATCTCTTAATGCACTGGTAAGTGCTTTCTAAATGGTTTTGGGATTACAACCCTTATCGTTTCCTTTAGTCCTTGGATAATATTTCTCTATGGCCTTAATTCTTAAGTTTTTCTAATATGTCTGGCTACCTGGACAAAGTATTTCACTTCTTTGTCAAAGACTGGCAAACTCTCATGCCATTCACACATTCTTTGCCTGGCTTGGCTAATACGTGAGGACTGTTTCAGACTTGACTGAATCCATGACCAGTTTAATATAAATGATGTTTTAGGGTTATTGCTGAATGCTGTCTAGTTTAATTATTTTTTTAGGTCGAAGGGATGTGATTTAAGTTCACTGTATTAAATTTCCTCCTAGGTGTGTCTTCCTCAGATTGGATAATCCCAACTCTTTTACAATGAATAAGTGGATGTTTTCAATGAACTTTCATTATCTATGCGACACTGTAGCATTCTCTGAGCTCTATTTTCTATATTATTTGTATATAAAGTCCAGCTTTAGTCACCCATCTTATAATTTCAAACCTACAGAAAATTGAAACAGTAGTACAAAGACACCAGTCTACACTTTACCAAGATTTCACTAATTATAACATTTTGCCACATTTGATTTTGCTCATTGCCTTAAAGAAAGACACATAAGCATTGTGAGTTTACGTTTTATTCACGGTCTTACTGGGGACTATATATAGCCTGGGAGACAGCCACTCAGTTAGTCCTGAGGAAACTGCTCTGAAGAGGTAGGGGAGGGGCCGGTTTATAAATTTTTTTGGTTAGGAAATAACATGCAGTCTTGGTAAGAGCAATGACACACATCTTGGTAAAAGATCACTGCTAATTCCAAAGAACAGGTGTATCCAGTTAATGATTTAGTGCTTTGCTATGTCTGGGAAGATGCAAGAATCTCGGGTCATTGAAATTCTTCCTGAGATAATGTGTCTAACTATCTAAGGGCCTGTTTATCCAAAGCACAGGGCGCCTCACCCTGTTTTTCATCCTGAACTCCTCTTGGTACACTGTCTGTGGGTGGCTGCAATGGTTGCGACTTAACCCCTGTGGAAGTGGGTGATGACAGATGCTCTTTGTTCTTCTTTGTTCACATTCTTTTAAGTATAAGTAAAAAATGAGTCACATACCAGCAAATGTACTTTTAAGTTGTAGACATCTTGAAATACCACTGCTAAATATTTCAGTTTGCATATTTTAATACAACATTCTTACCTAATCAGAATACCATTATTACTTTTAAGTGAAATGCCATTAATTAAATGACATAATCTGCTTTTTTAAAAAGTACTATAGCAGTTATTTGTGTACTTCTTATTGCATCCTATCAGGAGGCACATAATGTTAGTTCTTTCAAATACCAGTGATGAGATCGATCACTTGATCAAGGCGGTGATCATCACATCTTTCTGTTGTACAAGTATATCTTTCTCTTGTAATAAGTGTTTGGGAGAGGTGAATGGGTTAAGAGGGGGGACACTTGGAGATAATGTGACTATCCTGTTTCTTGGCACTTTTTACCCAGTGATTGTAACATCCATTGATAATCTCTGCCTGAATTTGATATTACATTGATGATTGTGAAGGGGTGATTTTTAAACATTGTCATTGCTTTAACATTAATTAGTTGGTATTCTTCTATAAATGAGAGCTTTTCTTTCCTCCATTTGCCCTTCTGAGTATCTCAATGCAAAGATTCTTTTTTTTATTTACTAATCTGTTGCTGTGATTATTCTTCTTCAGTGTTCAAGTTGCCCTAAATTTGATCAGTGGAAACCAACTCCTGTGTCATTACATGCCTCTGTTAGTCTTTGCTTTCTGGCTCAACAAAATATTCTAAGCCTACTTTATATACTTTCCCTGTTACGGAACTGCAAGAAGCATTTTTTTCAAGGAGTCCTTCGTCTTTTTGGTAGGAAATGATATTTAGAAAGCAAGAACTGGGCAAGTTATACTGTTTACTGCTGGGATAGTATCATTGCTTTCAGCCTTTTTTAGTAGATAGAGCTAGGATGCGTGTATGTGTATACGGACACATACATACATACATATATGCATACACACATATATAAATGACTTTAACTGGATATCTCCTATTCCAAGCTAACATTGTAGGGTTTTTCCTCTATTTTCCCTATTCCATAGTTTTATCTCCTTTCTCCAAAATGAAAACCTGGATCCCAGCAATATTGGTGTATTTGCTCATTTGCTCTCCCTTTCAGTGCATATAAAATAGTTTTAGAATTACAACACCAGTATGATCTCTGAAAACAAATCATGAACTAGACTTCCTAATTTCTGCACAGTTCCTTTCTTCTTTCAGCTATGTGTCAGTTTTCTTAGCATACAACCTTTTAAGCTTTTTTGTATGTTAGTGTTACCATTTTTCTTAAGAGAACAAAAATTCTGCTGACTCATAAACTGAGTTGCTCCTATGCATGTTATATACAGTTTAATATCTCTTACGTTCATATACATTTTTGCTGTAATAATATATGTGTTGGAATCGCATGTTCACCTTAGAACTGTTTTCCAAAGAAAAAAATAGATGCTCAGAAAACATAGGCGTAATGGACACAATATCTTTATCTGGCAAGTAGTGAATTACACAGAGCCAGTTACAAAGTGGTAGTTAACTGTGGATTCTTCAGCTCTTCAGAGGCATTGGGTCTATTTAATATATTTCAGTATATTCAGTAGGGTCCTGAATACTTGTAGCACAACCAGAGAGAAATCACTGTTGAAATCTTTGTGCAGGGTGTTGTTTACCAGTTTTTTTCTCTTCAGGGTATCAGAACCGTAAGTAATGGATGGTTCCACTCACACCAGATCTCTCTCTCTGTATCACTATCTATGGAGATTGAATAATTTGAGGTTTTATGAAGATACACTTTGGAATATCCATGCAATATATAGTTATATCTATATATAATTTATCATAAAAATATAAATAAAAGGCATACATAGAGATTTTAATATGAATCTTATTTTATAAGAAGTTTGATTAACATTAAAAAGAGAAACCATATTTCTTTAAAAATCCCTTCAAGGCCATAAAAGATAAAAACTACATTCATCATGGGAGCTATATTAAATATATACAACTATGGATGAGTTAATAATCCTTTTTAGTTTTACATAACCCTTTAAAAAGGATTATAAACTGTTATAGCATTTGGATTGATTTTTTTCTTGTTTCCATAATAAAAAATTGAGAAGATTTAATATAAGAGTTTTACCAGAACCGTGCCCTGCAGTTACTGCTTAAGCCTTCCTGGATGCTTTGCTGCAACTTGACTGCCCTCTTCAGGCTGCACGTTAATAGATTAGAAAAATTTACAGTGTTCCTTCCATTCATAAAGTTACGTCTCTAACGTTCCTATGAACTATTAAAACAAAATACTTTTTTAGCTAACAGTGTTGGAAATGTGCTTATTTAAGTGCTAGGAGCATTTGTGGTTTTCAACTTTCAATTTCAGATGGCAGTGAAGTTTGAAGGGTTCTAATAAGCACTAGTGACACCTTTGCTCATTAGTCTTCAGCTGACACAAACATATGCAAGAAGCCAGTCACTTTCTATGTCATTAGTTAGGCTTCTTCTACCCCCTGTTAAGCATGAAGAAGTTGGAATATGGAGAGATAAGAGATGATGGAGTAGTTAAGTTTAGAGAACAGGGTTTATGTTATTGGGGCATATTTCTTCTAACAAGTCTTTTTTACCCTAAATAGGTATCATCAACATTGAAATATGTTTTTCTCAGGCTTATTGAATTATTTCTAGTGACAAACAGATCTGGTCTCTAGTCCTATTGCTACTAAATTACCTTCAACAGAAGAAAGCCCCCATTTACCTTGTCAGTAGTAAATTTTCTCTGAGTATTGTATTTGTGTTGAAAAAATGTAATTTGCTTAGCTCCCCTGGAATTCTTTATGCCAACAGATAGATTGCTAACTAGAAGCAAGATGTGTAGAAAATTTTGCTCGTTGCTTTGGTGCTCTAGATTCTAAATGAGAATATGTAAGAAATAGGTCATATCTTCATTTATATAGTATTTTAATAGCCGCATATATTTTCCCAACTAGACCAGTATAGTAACGTTCTGAGTGGTTTACAAACATTTATTTTCTCCTCCTCTAATACATTATGCACACTGTTGCCAGATACAGCTTTCTTAATTAGTATTTTGCATAATCCACTTCTTTCAAAACACTTGTAGGAGTTGTTCACTATTTACAGAATAAAGTCAAGATCTTATTTATCTTTCTCCTGGAAGAGAGCTTCCAGTCTATTCTTTCCTTATTTTCTAACATGAAACTTAGTTCTGTTATTTGACTACATAATATACATTTCAGACTGGGTAGTCTCTGATTATACTGCTTCTGTTGCCTTCATATTCTCTTCCTGTCCTTCCTTGATTATTATAATTTTAGTCCTTCCATTCTTTTCTGAATATTTTCACATTCACACTTTGTCCAGCTGCTCCAATCCACTGTGATCCCATTCTCTTCTGTATGCTGTATAGCGTCTACAATCTGCATTCTTTCTTCAATATATGTATCTTACTTGTGTGTTAGTGTGTGTCTATTCTGTTCTCTGACAGCCTTCTTAAAGGCAGAGACTGTGAGGTATACTTTTTTATTATTGCAGCATATATTAAAACGCTGAATAAACATCACTGATGATTAAGATCTAGATTTTATATTTCATATGAAATTGATTTAGGAACATGACGTTAGGAGATGATTTAGTCATTATAATCTTTCAAATCAAGACCACTGTTCCTTTGACAAATAGCATATATTTGTGATGGTACAAAGATTTAAGGTGTTTCTTTTTTTCTTCCTAAGACCACCAATACCGTGAAGCAAATTGGCCTTAAGAGAGACATTAACCTGTGACATAAATCTGACTAAGTGGGCTTTTAGTCAGACGGTCCAGAATTCAAAATCTCTAATTTAGTATTATTTAGTTTTAGGGTATATGTAATATATTGACTCTTTAGGAAAGTATATTATTCATCATCAGACCTTTATTAAATGCCTATTCTGGACTAAGGCCTAGCCACCGAACAATCACTGCATAAACATAGTATGCATAAGCAGAACAGTATATGCATAAAATAAACAGCACTGCACAGAAGCTGAGAATTTCCATTTCTGACAGTTGCCCGAAGTATTATAGAGAATTGAAGTGGCTTCTGAAGGAGGGGCATTCTTGAGCAAACTTTTGAAAGAAGGGAGGACATTTTAAGCAGAGGATTTAATGATTTAAAGCTTAAAGAATGAACACAGGGTGTCACAAAACGGAGAGACCCTTTGAGCATGTGGTATGTTCCTATGGATACAGACTGTAGATGTAAATTGTGGCCAGGGGACAGGGGCTCTTGTCTTCTCTTCTGCCCACGGTCTTCGTTATATAGGCAGTGGGGAACTCTTTAGGACTTTGGAACAGAGGATAGAACCCACAGTTGATTATTAGGAAATTAAACTGAGGAAGTGGATGGTGTAGAAAACAGAGTTTGAAGGCACAATGAATTCATCCTCTTTGACCCCTCAATACCACTTATCACATTTTCTTGTTTTATTTTCTTCAGAGTATTTCTAACTATCTGACATTTTGTGTATACTTGTATGAGGCATCTTTTTCTCACTAGAGTGTATTCTCCTTGAAGTCAGGGCCCTTGAACTTACTACTCAGTCCTTCATTACCTGACACATTGTTGGCACTAATATATATTTGTGGAGTGAATTAATGAGTGAATGAATGTATACTTAGTAGATTCTAATAGGTCTGGGGTAGGTTATAACATTATATGGGAAAAAAGTTTAAGATTATCCCAGTCTTATGTCATTCCATAAGATACTATATACAGATGTTGAATACCAAAATTTGATAGTCTTCTTCCTGTGTATTTTTCAAAATGAAGCATTTTCATTTCTCAGAGCATCATTATCATAAGAATGCCAGTTTTTGCAGATGTGCCATTTCCTTAAGTTTCATTTTAAAAGTTAAAAATGTGCTTTTGTGTAAGATGCTCTTTTGTGTAAAAATAAACTGTTTTAATTGTTATGCTATCGTTATAATGATTTTTTTTTAAGGACGCACTGGTCTCTTAAGGTTCATTAGTACAGAGACGTTGAGATCTACTTAATCGTCAGTGCCAATTCACCGTGAGACATTACTATACATTTTTGCTTTGAAAATCAGTGATGAATAATTACCTGTAACATTATATTCCATATGACAAAAATCAAATCAGGTATTAGGGCTCCTATTGGTCCTAACTCTGCTTTTATTTACGGTTGGAAGAGGAGCCGTGAGGCACTGTTTTAAATAGATGAGGGAGGGTGTAAACTATGTAATCCGCGTGTGTCCCTCCAGGAAACAGAGAGCAGTTCTCATTTATATCACAGCTTCATTTCTCCAACATCTTAAATTCTTTCCCTTCCTAGCCCTCGTGCTTGCTCTTCCTGCTCCCCGAAATGTTCATTCTCTAGCTCTTTTCAGCGATGGCTTTTTCTCATCCTTGGGATTTGAGCATTAGTGTCGCTTCATCTGAGAAGCCTTTTATGACCGTGTCATCTGAGTAGATCCTCCATTGTCTTCTGTAATACAATTCCATGTAATTTTTTTTCTCAGTGTATATCTTACCTTTTAATGATTTTCATTTGTTTATTTGGTTGTTTATTATATGTCTCCTCACTAAAACGTCAACTCCATGAAAGCAGAGACCTTGGAGATTAGCTCACTTCTTGCTATTAGGTGCTCAGGTTAAATCTTATTTAACCACCAAAGTTTTGAAAGTTTGTGACTATTTCATTGGACAGATTCAGAATGTATACAATATAGTTTCTGCCTAGTGAGCACAGTGCAGTCTCAGGCTGATCTTCACAGGGGTCGGTTTTTGTACTGTGCTCTCTTAAAACGTGCCCTTAAGGTCTTTATGCTAAGTGACCTCAGATTATAGCCTTGTTCATATTTAGCCCACTTAAATATATTTTAATCATAGCACTGTTATGTGCTCCTTGTTATTAAAAAAGGGCCTAGAATGTCCCTAGCCCTTGCACTCACTTATTTGCAGACTTAGCCACAGGCAATCACTGTTATTCCTTTGTGTTTTTTTCTTCTGGTGTTTTTTTCATACCTCTAAATGTTAGTCTTATATATTTCATGCAGTAGACCTGATCTTTTACATTTCTGGCTCTAATAGGTGAGGATTTAACTCATCTCACCCCTTATCATTTTTATAGTTTTCTTTTATTATTGTAAACAGTAAATAGTGTTCTTCTATTTCTTGTTCATAAGTGTAAGTGATATCTCTTGATTCCCTAAGTCGACGATTAGCAAGTACACCTTCTCCCTCCCTTTTACCTACCCAATCCTGTTACCTGTACTTCTGTATTGTCATAGTTGATAGCTCTTACGTTCTGTACTGTAACCATCATTACATCTGTGCTCTGTCTGTAGGTTGACTTACTGTTTCCACAGAAATAGCGTCAATTGCAAAGTAGTAGGTTTTTATTATGGTTCCTTTTCCACAGTGCTGTTGTTTATGACCCCCTCCCTGACGCAAAAGAAAATGTTCAAAATGACTACCTTTTCCCATCACCTAGCAATCAAGATTATGATACATTTTCATTTTCTTCTTCTTTGGACCTTGCCTTTTAGATTCATTTTGTTGCTGTTGTTTTTCCTGTCGCAGGACCACATGTGCCTAACGATAGTCTGGACATCGTGCCACTCTTTCTAATTGTAATGGTTGCTTAGAATCGGTTCTCTTCATCTTGAAGTCCAAGTAAATTCCTGTCCTGATTTGTATTTCATAGCTTCGTAGTTGGATCACAGCTTTCTTACACATCTTCCACCTTTCTTACTGCATCATATTTCTAGTTGCCCCTTTACCTTCCTTACAGTTCTTCTATCACACTCTCATTTTTACCATTTCTATCAATTATAGCCTAAGGTAATTTCATATGACTTACATTTCTTCAAACGTGTTTATTTCAAACTTAATCTATCGTTCGGCTTGATGTACAATTCTAGATTGAAAATCACATGCCCTCAAAAGTCTGAAGGCGTTACTCTGTTATCTGCCAGCGTGTAGTGCTGCTAATAACCAGTCCAATCCCGGTCTCACTGTTTGCCTTTGTTAAGTACTTTTTTTTTTTTTTTCCTGAAAGTTTTTAGGATCTTCTTTTTATCCATAGTGTTCTAAAATATCACAATATGTTGGTCTTTTCTTATTCCTCTTATTCAGAACCTGGGAAGTAATTTTAGTTTGAATACCTCGTCTCCTTTAATTGTATTATGTTTCCAGAAAATTTCCTTTGTCTCTTCTCTTTCTGGGGCTCCTTCTGTTTGAAGGTTGGGCTTATTGGATTATGTGCCTAGGTCCCTTTCTCCTTCCTCCCACCAATGTAGTCCACCTGTGTCCTTTTTGTTCTTTGAATTTGATTTAACTCTATCTTCTAATATTGGTGTTTAATTTGAGAAATCATATTTTCTATTTACAAGTGCTCGCTCTTTTACTTTCTTTGCTCTTTTTTTTTTTTATATATGGCATTGTTATTTTTTTGTGAATACTGTTGGGAAAAGCAACAAGTATGATCATCCTGCCATGGGCTCTGATGATCCTGCATGTTCTTGCTGGGCATGCCAAGAATGCAAAGGGTTGTGTGTGCGGTGACAAGCCTTGAGGAGTGACATTATGTGTTTCACTGAACAAAGCATGGGGTTTATCATCATGTGCTATAAAAACAGTAAGTCCTCCAAACTCAGTATGGCTCTCCTGTAACACAGTGAACTGTATGTGCAGGTATTCAGGAAGGGCCTTTTGTGCCACCCCATGAACTTGGGGGCATGGGGAACTGATGCAAACAAACACGAAGAATAAAGTCCTTTAGGTCTCTAACCCAGGAGTCTCATGGCTTCTGCCAGCATCCATGAAACAGTAACAGGCTAGCTCGTTAGCAAGATGAAATCTCAGACCCAGCATCTCTGCTGCTTCTAATCCAGTATTTTTCCTAGCTTCTCCTTGTACTGCAGTCTTCTCTGAGATTGTAACTTCCTCCATCAAAACGTTTCCACTAGCCTTATGTTTTCCAGATAGTTCTTGAAATCGCTTATCTGCTGCTGACTTCACTCCAAGTCTTTTTGTGACTGTGGGGTTATACCTTTTTATATCTATACTTCTTTTGGGAGAGACTCCCCAGATCTCCTGTGAATAGTCAACCGTATGGAAGAAGCCCCCTCTCTCTCTTTTTAAAATTAAAGTTTTAGCAATCACTGTTGCTTCTTTCTCCATGACTGTATCTACATCCTTCTAGCAACACCGTTTCTTTACTTCTACTCCCTGCCTTCACCTAAAAATAGAGCTTTAGTATCTGGCATATCAACAAAATGTCCAATAGAAACAAATTCAAAATAGGAGTAAATATGCTCTTAGAGAAGAGCTTGTTTGTGGCATTTGGTTTAGCTACTCAAATTTTTGCTTACTTTTAGGTGTGAATGTAAATGCATTTTTAGATAGGTGGAATATATAAAGGTGCAGTACAAGTGTATTTACAGTTTTAAAACATATATCCATGATTTTTATTTCTCCGTTAAAGTGAATTCCAAAATTCTTAAAAATTGCTCTGTGCCTTTTACTAAAAATCATCAGAAGATTTAAGTTGTATGTATAGGAAACGGCACAAAATGATTCTATCCCCTGTAATAAGAGTTGTCGGGCTTCTTATTTAAAGGGTCAGGATGGGCTTCTTTGCCCACACACTTTCTATTAGAACTCCTCCGCTCTGCCCTTATGTAGCGTAATAGCGAACATAGCAGTAAGTAAGGGAATCAGTGTGGCTGTGATGCAGTATCCCTTTATCCACGAATGATAAAGTTTGAATTCTGTGTAGTTTTTACATGTCATGGAATGTTCTTTTTATTTTTTTACCTCTGTTTAAACTATAAAATCTACTCTTAGCTTGCAGTCCATACTAAAACAGGCCAACTCTTGCCCCAGAATTACCTGTTTCATTAATAGCTTTGTTAATGTTTGAATACTCATAATGTTTCTACTCTGTCCCATTATCCTTATCAGGCAAGCTAACGAAGAATATCAAATACTGGCGAACTCCTGGCGCTATTCCTCTGCTTTCTGTAACAAACTCTTCTTCAGTATGGTGGACTACGATGAGGGGACAGATGTTTTTCAGCAGGTAAAAGAGTTTCATTTTAATAACGTATTTAATAGAGTTAGTTGCGATTGCTGCATCTTTGCCAGATAAAAATACAATTCAGCGAATACAGTTAGTTATTAATTATGTGATATGATTACAGTAATTACAGTCAATGTTATCTTTATCAGTACATAGTTTTTGCCATTAGTGAATAAACACATTTTGACTTTTCCATTGTAGAGGAAGTGTGTTTTTTCAGCATACAGTGGCAGTTTACATGCATTAGCCTTATTCTGATATTTAATTGTATGTGGTTTGGGTGGTATTTTGCATAAATTTGTGAAATTTTATGTAAGATTCAGTGTACGTTTTACTTAACCTTTATGCTGTTTTGGGGGGATATAAGGCCTTTAAGGGGGTAATTAAGGTTAAATGAGGTCATAAGGATGGGACCCTAACCCAATGGGACTCACGTCCTGCTTCCTATAAGGATACCAGTCCTATTGGAATTTGTCGTGATTACATCATCATCGCTAACATTGAGTCCTTATAAGTCCAAGGACTCTTCTAAGTACTTCATGTGTTTTCTTTCATTTAGCTTCATAACAATCCAAAGAGAAGTATGTTGTTTTTATCTCTATTTCATAGATGAGGAAATTAAGGTATGGAGAGGTTAACATCACTTGTCCAAGGTTACGGAGTTAGTATATGGAGATAATAAAATAAAATGGTGATAGAATTTGAGCTCAGCTGTCTGGCTTCTTGATCCCTACTGTTACCCTGCAGTTATTAATTTCTTGTATTTATCACTACTTGATCATGCCTTTCAAATGTAAAACTTAGTGCCATACCCAGCATTGATTAGTTTGGGTATCTTGGTCTATTTTATTTTTCTCACATGTGACACTCTGGTGCAGTTCTTTACCACATCATGGAAAAGTATTTAGTTCTGTAAAGACTCAAGCTAATTGTAAATGGTCCATAGTGAGTGTTTCTGCTTACTTGCTTCCAGATTGATAATTCATTCTTCTTTGACAGTTTCTAGTTAAATAGGATAAATTCTCTCTTTTTGCCTTCAATACCCTTTACCCTTGGGCTTTCCTATTAGTATTCTTCATTTATTTTTTCCTTATAAATTTGTTTTACCTTTTGGGTATGTTTTCTTTTGTCCATCTATTCAGGAAGTATTATTGAATTGGTGAGGAAAACATACATAGTTCTTCCCCATAAGGAGCTTATAGACTAGGGAGCTAATGATATAAAAATAAAGAAAAACACATAAACATAAATGTGTAATTTCAAATAACCTTGTAAAGGTAAATTACAGTGCTATAACATCCAAATATTTTTTCATGTAATTTACAGGTCTGTGTAGAATCTCAGGAGACTTGGCCTTAGAGATCATCAGATGGAAGTGCTATATATATAGCATTTGATATATATATTAATAATTGTACATTAATGTATTAATGAATATATATGTTCACTCAGTATATACATGAATCCTCTCTGCCATCTGAGAAAACAGTCACCCAGGTCCAGTCTGATTGCTAGAGCAGAGGCTTCAAGCCCAAACGTCTACCCTGGCCAGGCCTGGAAGCTGAATGAGGGAAACCAGTTACATGAGTTTAGTTTCATTATGGGAATCTTTGTTTATGTACATACTTAGTATATTAAAAACATTAGTTCTTCACTTGACTAATTAAATATGTTCCCTCCTATCTTTATTAGAACAAAATCTTTCTTGGTCTTTTTTAAAAAAATAAGTATTTAATGGAAACACTCAAATTTCACTTTTTTCCTGACTGCTGTAAGAAGTAAAATCAGCAGAATGCCATGCAGCTGACCGTGGGTTTCACGGGCATGGGTGGGGCTACAGCGGGCTGGACAGGACCAGCCGACCCAGTGAGGGAGACGCATCTCAGCTCTCTCTCTAGTGGAGAAATGCAGGCCAGTGGAGCTAGAGCTGTTTTTCAAGTAGAGACCCAAATAATGAATTTTTATATGAAATTTCTCTATCTTTAAAATGTTGGCAGCTAATTCGGATTAAAGAAAACCAAACAAAATTGTGGGACAAAGTAATCCTTCCTTTGTGCTAGGTACTGACTGTATAGCCTGCCAGTATATAAACATATAGATATACTGTTAGATATAATTGTCGAGTTCTTTTATATGCTTTAAACATTTTTTTTAACTTTGGCATAGATATGAGAGTTGAAGTCAAGATTGTTTTTAATTGAAAAATTTCCTCAGGTTAATTTTGAATCAGCAGAATTCCAAACATAGCACTGCTTTGTTTTTCCAAAACCTAGCCCCTGGCTTAGCAATGGGAGTTTTCATTTTAAAATGCAGAAGTGCATAAAAGTTATAGCTGCTAATGATTTTTATGGGGAATTATAATCTACAAAAATAGGGAGGTGTATATTTTGTTTTACTTGGGAACTACTAAAAGATTCTTAATGCGTACGTTTTCTTTCTTGCTAACTACCGAATCACATTTTGTTGAAGTGCTCTCTCTAAACTGATGTCTTAAAGCACTGTCAACACTGTCACTGTGGTGTCTGGATATGATATTAAGAACAAGTGCAGAAATTTGACAATCTCTGGCTGTTGGAGACTTGTTTGGAAAGTAAATTATATGTGATTCCCGTGTGATGGCTGAGGCTAAGTGTCTGACAGCAGGCCAACAAGTTAATGATGTGTTAGAAGGCGCTCTGCACTAGCAATCAGGAGTGTGTTGTACCCTGCTTTGTGTAGCCTTGAGAATTTGTATATTTTAATTAAGATGAAAGCTTTGAGTTATATTTTTTTAACTCTAAAATTCTAGGATGCGAAGTCTTAGCGTGGAGTTTCTGATTGTTCTAATGCAGGGACTTCCTCTCCCTGAATCTTACATTTACGTATTGGCTGTCGCTATCTCTCGTGCATCTGTCAGGAAACACGTGAACAAAGTGTGGAGGGGGAGAACGCACGGGGAGGAGAGGAATTGGTGACTGTGTTTTGTTCAATTTAATAAAAATTACTAAATGTCCGTAACATGCAGGCCCACAGCTGGTACTGCTGTATCTTTACCTTGATGACAGCAAGCATGATCTGATGTTTGTTGTTACTTCAATTTGCTTGTTATTCTCATTATTGGGGAATGCTGAACTATATATTGGAAGTCAGGGCCAAAAATCTCTTTGCCTTTCATTTGAAACATTTTTCATAATTCTTGGGCAGCAAGAATTTAATCTGTATGTATGTTTTGCAGTTTACTCCTCAATGCAAATTAACCTCATATTTGTTTTTAGCTATTATATTGTTTATAGTAGTGTTTTATTCAGTATACTTTTCAAATGGAGCTTGCCTTTAGAAAATAGTTATGAGATATAACCATTTTGAGACGGTTGAAATAGTAGAGGAGTTGAACAAAAGTCTTTAAAGTTTTAACAGAGAAGTCAATATACTTGAAATTAATTACATGATATATTTATATCTTTCATCAAATGCCCGTCCTTTTTCTTTAACAACTGCTTGCTTAAGAAGTGAAAACAGTCCATGTACCACCAAATTACAGTGTTTCAATTTTGCACTTTGAATCATTTCATTCTTTAGTTGTAGAACTCTAGAAAATAAAGAAGGAAATGGCCGATGAAATAGATGATGCAGCTGAGAATATGAATGATGCATGTTAAATGTGAAGGTTCAGCAAGCTTGGCCTAATTCCTAAGTTCTTTTCTATTCAACAATATATTAAGATGAATAAAAACAGTAGTTAAGCTCTGGAAAGCCACTTGGATTTTCGTAATAAACGCTATCTTTCCAAAATTCATGCAGGAAAAAGCCCCATAAAATGTCAGATGAAGGATATATAAAGATTGCTGGGATATTGTATTTAGTATGTTTTATCTCATGTTTTACAGCTCAACATGAACTCTGCTCCTACATTTATGCATTTTCCTCCAAAAGGCAGACCCAAGAGAGCTGATACTTTTGACCTTCAAAGAATTGGATTTGCAGCTGAGCAACTAGCAAAGTGGATTGCTGACAGAACGGATGTTCACGTATGTTCTTATTCCCTACCAGTTTTAATAATAGGTTAATTAGCGTGGTTTGGTAGACCATTGTAATAAGGCCACAGGATTTTTTTTTTTTTTTTTTTTTCAATTTCTCTAGGGAACATTTCTCCTTGCTTCAAGAAAACTGCATCTGATAGCTGTAAGTTAAATTTTGAGTTAGGTGAATTTAAATGGTTTTTAAAATAATGGTTCTTAAAATATCAGGGAACCATTAATACGTAAGTTAGGCACAAAGTAATTTCACAGGCTAAAAAATATACTGACTGTTGCTCAGCGGTCTTAGTAATCAAAGAAATTCTAATTAAAAAGCCAGTTGTATAATTTTTATCTATCCTTTGAGCAAATAAAAATGGGATAATACCCACTTTTTCATGAGCCATGTGAGAAAATGCCACTGATATATACTGTGCTTGGGACTATAAATTGGTGTAACTATTCTAATGGTACGTGTCATGTCTTTATTTTATGGAATTTAACTTAATAACTCCACTTGTAGGAATTTAACTTAAGGATACGATCAGGAATGATTTAAATTCTTAACCATAAGAAGAAAATTTTAAACGTTCATTTTAATGGAAAAAATCGTAAAGAAATCAAATGTGTAAAAATAAGAGACTGATTAAATGTGCCAGAGTCTAGACAGTGGTTTGCAAGAATATTTGATGTAGAAAGAAAGAAGCTTAAGGTATAACAAGTGAAAAAGTAGGTTAGAAAAATAGTATTTATAGTATGACTCAGAAAAGCATAAATATGAGTGTAGATGTATAGACAGTTTATTCAGCAAGTAAATGAACAAAAATGTTGATGATAGTTCATGTCTGTGTGGAGCGCTTGATGTCACCAGAATGTTCTGCAGTGAACAATTATAACCAGCTATTTTAAAATTATATTTACCTTAGAAGTAATACAGAAACATTGATTTTTACCATAAGGTGTAAACACATTTATTCTCAGTTGAGAAAGACGTCTCTCATATTATACTACCATCATTGTAAATAAAATAATACAGGTATTAATGATATTTCAGTGGCTAAACTTACTTCCTAACTCATCATTTTTTTGGAAATGTTTTGGCAGATACTCAGCTCTACAGTGTATCATTTATTTGGTACAAAATATTAAAGGTAATATGGAAAAGTACTATTAATTCTTTATAAGAAATACTAAATTTTAATCAGAAATGATTCTAACCTATTATCATACTTACACATTGTTAGTAGATATATATTTTTTTACAAATGTGGATCTATTTGTAAATAATTTCAAATTAAAAAGTTCCACAAATGAAAATAGTATAAATAGTTTCAGTGTATACCCTTTATCAGGATTCACATAGTGTAGACTTTTTACAGCTTTTGCTTTGCCATTCTCATTCTCTCACCTCTCCCCCACGCTGTCTCTCCACACTTACTTACACACCCACACACAGTCTTTTTCTGAACCATTTTAAGGGGCATTGCATTTCCTAAGAAATACATGAAGATGGTACGGTTATCACCTTCACAGATTTACATTGGTATAATATTTCTGTTTGAGCTATGGTACATATTCTAGCTTTGTCAGTTGACCTAATACTATCCTTTAATAATATTTTCCCACCTTCAGTACAAGATCCAGTCTAGAGTTAGGTGTTACATTTACTTGTCCTTTAGCCTTGCTTAACCTGGAACACCTGGAACATTTCCATAACTTATCTTTGTCTTTTAAAAACGTTGACATCTTGAAGAATATAATCCTCTCCCACTTTCTGAACTGAATGATCCTCATTTGATTTGCCTGATGTTTGTTTTTGACTGGATTCTGCTAATGCATTCTTGACCACAATACCACAGAGGTCACGTTTTGTTCTAACTACATGTATAGCCCATGATGCCCTCCGTCCCTCATTGGTGATGTTAATTTTGAACATCTTATCAAGGTGTCTTTCATTTCTCCATTATATAATTACTGTTCTTCCCCCCCTTTCTAATTAGTAAGCTATCTATGTGGAGCCACCTTAAGATCATGCAAATATCCTACTCCTCATCAAAATTTTGTCAATATTTAGCATCCATTGATGATCCTTGCCTGATCCAGATTTTATCATGATGGTGTTCCAGTTCTAGCACTTTGTCCATATTTCTAGTTGGCTCATAGCATTCTACTGTAAGCAAGAGTCCTCCCCTCTTTATCACTTACTCATTGGTACAGACTCATGAATTGCTTTTTTTTTTTCCTCCAGTGGTTTGTAAGTTATTACTGTGCTTAAATGTTTTGGTGCCAGAATTGTTCTAGATTTGACTAGTGGGTGTCCCTTCATGCTGGCTTCCCTGTCCTTGTAACATGTCTCCATCATTTTCTTTTAAACACTTTCTTACTTTCTGACATAATATGTTTCAGGATCATCTTGTATCTACACATCTATTCTACCCAGTGCTCAGTTAGCCATCTCTCCTAGGAGCCTTGGTTTCCTCTCATGGGGAATGTTATTGGAACCAAGATCTGTGAAATCGTGTTTATGATTTTCAATTACAGCTACTTTAAAAAAAATAGTCTCTGTGCTTTGATAGGCACCATCAAAAACTGAAAAGACAACCCAAGAATGGGAGAAGTGTTTGCAAATCATTTTTCGTATGAGGGACTTACATCATATCTAGTATATATGTAGGACTCTTATAACTGATAAAAAGACCACCCAATTAAAAATTGGGCAAAGGATGTGAACAGACATTTCTTCAAGGAAAGTATACAAGTGGCCAATAAGTACAAAAAAGATGCTCAACATCATTAGTTATCAGCAAAATGCAAATCAAACCCACAGTGAGATACCACTTCACACCCACTAGGGTGGCTAGAATCAAGAAATGAGGTCATAAGCATTGGCAAGTAAGTGGAGAAATAGGAACCCACATACACCACTGGTGGGAATGCAAAATAGTGCAGCCACTTTGGTAAACAGTTTGACAATTCCTCAAACCATTAAACATAGAGTTTCTATGTGACCCAGCAATCCCACTCCTAGGTATCTACCTGAGAGAAATGAAAACATACACCTACACAAGAACGTGTACAAGAATGTTTATAGCAGCATTATTCATAATAGCCACAAGGTGGAAACAACCCAAATACCCATCAATTGCTTAACTGATAAATGGATAAACAGAATGTGATATCCATACAATGGAATATTCAGCCATAAAAAGGAATGAAGCAGTGGCGCATTTTCCAACAAGGATGAGCCTTGAAAAGATGACGCTAAGTGAAAGAAGCCAGTTACAAAAGACTACGTATTATATGAAATTCCAGAATAGGGAAATGTGTAGAGACAGACAGTAGATTTATTAGTGGTTGCTTAAGGTTGGAGGGTGCGAGGAGTAAGGGAGTGAATGCTAAAGGGTATGCGATTTCCTTTTGAAGTGATTCAAATGTTCTGATACTGACTGTGGTGATGGTTGCACATATCTGTGAATATGCTAAAAAAAAAAAATTGGATCGTGCACTTTCAAAGGGTGGATTGTATGGTATATGGATTATAGCTCAATAAAGCTATTTAAAAAAACCTTTTAAAAAGTTCCAATTTGAAATAATACAAGTATTTTCCCCCCATCTCACCTCTACTTTTTACCAGATGATCCCATGTTCCATGGGTGAACCAGAACAGCTCTGGGATGAATATAAGTAGGTTTTGCATATATTTAACTGTATTCACCTAAAAGCACCTGAAGAGCAAGTCGTGTTACATAGCCATGATGTTTTAAGGCATGTATTTTTTGACTCATAAACAGCAAAAGGAATGTTATTCCCAGGTACGAAAAGTAAGGTGACACCTTGCTGAATTATTTGTGTTAAAGACTGGAAGGACCAGAATATGGTCCAGCGAAAAAGATTAATACTTTCCTTTAACTTTAAAAACTTTCATTGTATTCTTGCAGATTCGTGTCTTCAGACCACCCAACTACTCTGGCACCATTGCTTTGGCCTTGTTAGTGTCACTTGTGGGTGGTTTGCTCTATTTAAGAAGGAACAACTTGGAGTTCATCTATAACAAGACTGGTTGGGCCATGGTATCTCTGGTATGTTAACACATTTACCCTATTTCTTTGTGTAATGGTGTAAGTTGTATAATATTAACAAAATGAGCCAGATTATTATTACTATAATGGAAATCAAGTCTGGATGAGAGGAATTAGCTCTTTAGGACTTAAGGTGATATAATTTAAGTTCAGTGTTAGTCTAGACTGTGCTATCTCCCTTCTACTTTTCACTATTAAAATGTAATGTCTTTCCATGTGTACTTGGCATATTACAAGTGCTAAATGAATGTATGTTGAATACATTTAGAAATATACTAAGAATTAGTAGTTTGGAGACTCTTACAAACTGAAGCAGTTGGAAATGTACTCATTCAGTTGTTTTTTTCCAGCAACTCTTTTCTTGTGTCTCTACTATGTGCCTGATGTTTATTAGGTACTGGAGGTATAAAGGTAAGACGTAGACCCTACCTGTACGTAATTCATCGTGGGGATACAAACTAATCAGGAGACAAATACAGTGTAATGTTACTCATGCTGTGATGGAGGTAAGCACAAAATATCATAGGAAGGTCATAGGAAGGTCTCCTAATCTTGAGTGATGAAAGTCATGACAGGCTTCCTAGAGTGTGTGACATCATTTATGTTTTAGAATGATCACTTTGGTAGCAGTGGGCAATCAATTGAAGGGTAAGTCTGGGATCAGGAAACTTGGTTAGGATACTATTAGGAGAATCCAGGTGAACATGATCCTATTTCAGTTTGTACTAAAAGGATTTTTCTTCCCTTTATGATTGTGCTAAATTAAAAAAAAATAATTAGCTAATAAAATGGAAATGTAAACAGTATATAAATAAAATATATTCAGTGATATATCTGATACTTAATAGTTATACTAATTTAAAATATTGGTGTAAAATAATATAAATGGTAGCATAATATCTATATTATGCAAGTAGACTTAAATTCTTACTAGAAAATGGAGCTTTCCTAATTATAGTGGGTTAATATTTTTCTCTTTGCTTTTTATAGTTTAAAGACATATGACTGTTTAAAGCAAAATATGACACTGCATTGATGGATTGGTGGGTTTGTTGTGTGTGTGTGCATGACAATAGCATGTTAAAGGATAAATTGAGCTATGTTGTTGAAAAGTGCCTATATTTTACCCGACGTGGTTCAATATCAACTTTAAATTGATTAGGGTGAGTTTAAGATACATATTGTAATCCTCAGAGGAACAATTGAAAACATAATACAAAGAGATTATCTGGAAAGCTAAGATAGTGATTAAAACGGAATACTAAAAATATGTATGTATAATTAACACAAAGGAGGAATGAAAGGAGGAACAGAGGAGTAAAACACAAGAAACCCAGTACAATTTAAAAAATGACCTAAATACTATCATATCAGTCATATCATATCAATATACTTATGTACTTTAAATATAAACAGATTTAGTACCTTGATCAAAGGACAGAAATTGTCAGTTTGGATCAAAATGCAATAGCAGACTATGTGCTATCACATAGAATATGTAAAGGATTATTGCTACTCAGTTATAAGACAGAAATTATGGTTTTAAAAAATGACACTCTGTTTTATAGGTAAGATGGCATTATGCATATGCCAACCTTTTTCTCCTGGTGATATAACTATAAAACCTGGAGAGAATGCAAGGCTCAAGTATTTGATGTTTTTAAAAAGTGTCAGCAGGTAGATCATGTAAGAACATCAGCTTTCAAAATGACATCTAATTAGAAGATGTTGAGGGTTGATAATTTTTTGTTTACTATTTTGGTTTTTCTTGACTTAAACTCAGTTCAGCTTGAAAGTTGAAAGTGAGCCATGTGGAGCAAAGATATCTAGAAGATATCTCTGGTTCTGGCTCAAGGAGCAGTAAAGGGAATCTATAAAGCTCATCAACAAAATGAAAAGATTTTGGTGTCGTATTCAAAACATTGCTGTGAAGACTAATGTCAAGGAGCTTTTTCCCTGTATTTCTTCTAGGAGTTTTACAGTTTCAGGTCTTATATTTAAATCTTTAATCCATTCTGAGTTGATTTTTGTGAGTGCTATAAGATAGGAAGTAGTTATTCACATTATTTTGTATGTGAATAGCCACTTTTCCCAGCACTGTTTATTGAAGGGACTGTCCTTTCCCTGATGTATATTCTTTGTTTTCTTGTCAAATATTTCTTGATGGCATACGCATTGGTTATTTGTGAGCTCTCAATTCTATTCCATTGGTTTATGTGATTTTTATGGCAGTACCATTCTGTTTTGATTACTGTAGCTATGTTATATAGTTTGATTTCAGGAAATGTGATGCTTTCAGCTTTGGTTTTTTTATTCCTCAGGATTGCTTTGGCTATCTGGGATCATTTTGTGGTTTGTATTGTTTTTTCTATTTCTGTAAAAAAATGCCATTGGAATTTTGATAGTGATTGCATTGAATCTGTAGATGGCTTTGGGTAGTGTGGACATATTAACAATATTAATTCTTCCAATCTAGGTAGTTGGATATCTATAGTTGGACACAAGATACTTCCCATTTGTTTTCTTTAATTTCTTTCATCAATGTCATGTACAGATCTTTCACCTCCTTAATAAAATGCTTAGGAATGAATTTAACTGTTTTTGATGCCGTTGTAAATGGGATTGTTTTATTTCTTTTTCGGATAATTTACTATTAGTGTAGAAATGCAACTGAGTTCTGTATGCTGATTTTGTGTTTTGTTTTTATTTATTTTTGGCTGTGTTGGGTCTTTGTTGCTGCGTGTGGGCTTTCTTCGCTAATCTTCGTTGTGCGGGCTTCTCATTGCAGTGGCTTCTCTTTGTTGTGGAGCATGGGCTCTAGGCGCGTGGGCTTCAGTAGTCGTGGCACACGGGCCCAGCAGTGGCACAGGGGCTTAGTTGCTCCATGGCATGTGGGATCTCCCTGGACCAGGGCTCAAACCCGTGTCCCCTGCATTGGCAGGCAGATTCTTAACCACTGCGCCACCAGGGAAGTCCTTGGAAGTCCTTGTATGTTGATTTTGCATCCTGCAACTTTAGTGAAGAAATCAGTGATTAGTTCGAACCCTTTTTTGGTGGAGTCTTTAGGACTTTCTGTGTATAAGATCGTATCATCTGCAAACAGACAGTTTCACTTCTTTTCTGATTTGAATATCCACTATTTCTTTTTCTTGCCTAATTGCTCTAGATAGGACTTCAGTACTATGTTGAATAAGATTGATGATAGGACACCCTTTCTTGTTCCTGATCTTAGAGGACATGATGTTAGTTGGGAGCTTATTGTATCTGGCTTTTATCATGTTGTTGTACATTCTTTCTATACCCAATTTATTGAGTTTTTATCATGAAAGGATGTGGAATTTTGTCAAATGCTTTTTCTATATCAACATTAATGATCATGTGATTTTTATTCTTCATTTTGTTAATTGATATATCTCATTGATTGATTTGCAGATGTTGAACTGTCTTTACATCCCAGGGATAAATCCTACTTGTTAATGGTGTATGATTCTTTTAATGTGCTGTTGAATTTGGTTTACTGTATTTTGTTGAGAATTTTTCATGTATATTCAGCAGGGATATTGATCTGTAGTTTTATCTTTTCATATCGGTGTAATGCTGGCCTCATACAATGAGTTTGGGAGTGTTCCCTCTTTAATTTTTTGGAAGACTTTGATAAGGATTGGTATTAATTCTTCTTTAAATATGTGGTAGTATTTGCCAGGGAAACCATCTGGTCTTGGGCTTTTCTTTGTTAGGAGGTCATTAATTACTGATTCAATCTCCTTACTTGTTATAAGTCTGTTCAAATTTTCTGTTTCTTCACGATTCAGTCTTGATAGGTTTGTGTTTCAAGGGTTTATCTGTTTCTTCTAGGTTATCCAATTTGTTGGCATACAGTTGTTCATGGTAGTCTCTTATAATCCTTTGTATTTCTGTAGTATGAGTTTAATGTCTCCTCTTTCATTTTTTATTTTATTCATTTACCTTGTCACTTGCAATCATTTTTTCCTTCACGTCTATTTTGTTTGATGAATGTATAGCTACTCTATTTTTTCTTATTTTTTTTGGTTTCCACTTGTGTGAAATATCTTTTTCCATCCCTTTTTTTGAAATTATTTGTCTCCTTGAAGCTGAAGTGAGTTTCTTGAGGGCAGCCTATAGTTATGTCTTCCTTTTTTATCCAGTCATTCACTCTATGCCTTTTGTTTGGATAAATTAATCCATTTATATTTAAAGTAACTTTTTAAAAAAAAAATTTATTTATTTATTTATTTTTGGCTGTGTTGGCTCTTCGTTTCTGTGTGAGGGCTTTCTCTAGTTGCGGCAAGCGGGGGCCACTCTTCATCACGGTGCACGGGCCTTTCACTGTCGCGGCCTCTCTTGTTGCGGAGCACAGGCTCAGTAGTTGTGGCTCACGGGCGTAGTTGCTCCATGGCATGTGGGATCTTCCCAGACCAGGGCTCGAACCCGTGTCCCCTGCATTGGCAGGCAGATTCTCAACCACTGCGCCACGAGGGAAGCCCCTTAAAGTAACTTTTGATAGGTAAGGACTTACTAATCTTATCTTATTAACTGTTTTCTGGCTGTTTTGTAGTTCCCTTGTTTCTTTCTTCTCTTGTTATCTTCGTTTATGAATTGATGATTTTTTGTAGTGGTATGCTTTGATTCACTTCTCCTTTTCTTTTGTGCATCTGCTGTAGTTTTTCTTAGTGGTTACCATGAGGCTTTACATAAAACATCTTATAATAGTCTCTTTTACCTTGATAACTTAACTTTGATTGTATACAAAAACTACCTTTTATTCTCCCCACACACATTTTATGTTTTTGATGTCACAATTTTACTTTTTTATAGCTGTTGTTTTTATTTCATTTTTGTTCTAGATTTAAGTCATTAACATAGTACCATGTTACAGTTTTAGAGTATTCTGAATTTGACTATATACTTGCCTTTACCAGTGTGTTTAGCATGAAGAATGTTTTTCAGTATTTCTTGTAAGGCAAATTGATTGGTGATGAACTTCTTACCTTTTGTTTGTCTGGGAAAGTGTTTATCTCTCCTTCATCTCTGAAGGACAACTTTGCCAGGTAAAGTTTTCTTGGTTGGCATTTTTTTTTTTCTTGTAGCATTTTTAATGCTTCATTCTACTCTCTCCTGGCTTGCAAGGTTTCTGCTGAGAAATACACTGATAGCCTTAAGGGGTTTTCCTTGTATATGAGGGATTTTTTTTTTCTTTTGCTGCTTTTAAAGTTCTCTCTTTGTCTTTGATTTTAGACAGTTTTACTGTAGTGTATCTTAGAGGAGATGATTTAGGCTGGGAGAACAGTATTTTGCAAAGTGGAGAAAATAAATTAGGGCAAGATTGTTCATGTTTGTCTTTAGCAAATATGCTTAGAGAGTAGTTTTGAAAATAACAAGTACTACAAGTTACTTTTTAGTAACTTTACTGCTGTTAAAAACTATCTTTTTTCCCTCAATTTTAATTACGTCAGGAAGGGACATTCCCTAGGGATAATGTCTAATAAGCAAAGCAGTCCTTTGACTTTTTCCTATGTTTATAAAGACCTTTATGTAAATATACATATGTATACATATTTTTAAACTAAAACTTTAAAAAAATGCATTGTTCAGTGACAGTTGTATTTGTTTCCTAATTGTGAAAATTCAGATTTAATTCTGTTTGGGGGGTTCTTTTCATCAGTCATTATTTCTTCAACTTTCTGCCCCTTTCTTCTTTTCTCCTGGGACTCCAGTAATGCACAGATAGTTCCGTTTAGAGATATCCCATAGTTTATGTAGATTTTTGTCACTCTTTTCTATTCTTTACTCTGTTCCCCCTGACTGGATAATTTCAAGTGATCTCTACTTTACAGATTCTTTCTTCTAGTTGATCCAATCTGATGTTGATATTCTCTGTGGCATTTTTCATTTTATTTGTAATATTCTTCAGCTCCCAAATTTCTATTTGGCTCTTTTTTATGATTCCTATCTATCTCTCTGTTAAACTTCTCATTTTGTATTATTTTCCTGATTTTATGGACTTATCTTTGTGTGTTTTCTTGTAGCTCACTGGCTGAGCTTCCTTAAAACAACTATTTTGAATTCTTTATTAGTTGGTCACTGGAAAATTGTTTTCCTTTGATGGTGTCATGTCCCTTGAAATTGAAGTCTTGCATTACCTCCTCCAAAATTAGGTGGCTTTGGGAGAGAAATTCCTTTCTTCAGTCATGTTAGTGACCCTGAGGCTTTCTCAGATCTTTTCTATGGATAAGCCTGTTCCACACTTCTTGTTCCCTCTTGTGGGCATACACAAGATTGTATCCTTTCTCTCAATCTTGTAAAGCTAGGTTGGGGGCTGATAGCCTCCCATTTGCTCACTTTCCCTAGGGTGGTGCTGAATGCTCTAGTTTGTGTCCTTTCTCCTAGTCCTGCAGAGTTGACTGGCTTTCTGCTTGTGCCAGTAGTTGTTGCAAAGGCTTACTTTCACCACCTTCAAAGTGTGCCATGGTATATGGCAAATCCTTCTTATGAACATAGAAGCAAAAAGTTTTTTGAAAATGTGTTACCAACCAGATTTAGCTAATTCATGATGAATTAAGAAAGTGAACTTTCTTAATTAGGTTAAGGGTATCTTAAAATCTCTAGCAAATATCTTAGTAGAGATAATTTAAAATGATGCCTACAATCACCTGCTTTTCATCATTTTCTGTTCTTATACTTTGACTAAGACCACTAGTAAAAAGAAATACAGGGAACAAAAAAGTGTAAAAAAAAGAGATTTACTTAAGATATGATTTGCCTATGGTATGACTGTCCATATGGAAATTTCATCACAATTTATGGAGAACCAATAATGAAATTAATACTAGAGTTGAACAGTTTTCTGAATTCAAAGTCAGTCTCCAAAAATCATTAGTAAACAATTTCGATAGATAATTGAAAATATAGTCTCTTTCCCAGTAGGAAGAAGAAAAGTAATGGTACTTAAAAGTAACAAAAGATGTATAAAATATTTGTAAACAGTATCAAAAATGAAACAGTTTAATATATATGCATACAAATGCATACAAATGCTACAGTTTGTTCCTTTTGCCTTCTTGCAATAGCCCTTCATCCTTCCATTTTTCTTTTCAACCAAGAATTAGTGGTGTTTATGACTGACTTGGATGTGATAGGATAGACTAATAAGCAGCCCAAGCAAATCACCTTAAAGCACCCATCATCTGTAATAATAGCTAGAGTCTAGAAATTCACAGAGAACCTGTATGGCTTTGTGGTAGATAGAGAAGTACGAATTTGACGTTTGGATTAAGTTTGGATTTTTTAGAGTAAGGAAGATAAGAGTTTTCAAGGAAAGTTTCTTAATATTTTCTCACTTTTTGATAATTGAGTTAGAAGAGATTAATTAGTTTATACTCTATTTAGTATAATTGGATACTATGGATGATCTCAGTCACTGTAGTGATTAAGTTTGAAAGCGTTTTGCTCAGGTTGCTTCATTCAGTAAAGCTACCCAGTTTCTTGGTAAAAATACAGCACTTCTTTCAAAGTGTTGTTGGAAAGTTAAAACTCCTTTAGTATTTCAACATTAATATACCAAATTTTGTCACTGTTTCAGTCTACTAAAAAACTGTCTACTTAAGATGTAATCCTGTGGCTGAAGTGGACTCAAATGACATTAGCATGCCTTTATTATTCTCTCTCCTTGAGAAGAGCCCCAGAATTATTGTTGAAAGTTAGTAATAACAGGCATTACTGTTTACTGCATCTCTCCTTTCTTTTGGGGTATGTTTTATATGCTTATTCCTTACAATAACTATGAAAGGGAATTTGTATTATCCTCATTTTACAAACAAGGAAACTAAGATTCAGTAAACTCAATTTGCAGAAGCTCACACAGCTAGAAAATGGTTAACTGGGATTTGATTCTGTGTGTGTGTCTGACTTCAAGTTCTGTATTCTTTTCACAGTGCTGGGTTCTCTAAATCTGGGCACATGTCTTGTATGTCGGATGTGAGCCATAGGACTGTAAATAAATGCCTAAGAACATTTATGTGATGCATAAATGTTAGTGCTTCAACATCAATTTTCTTGCACCGTGCTACATCATGCAGATTTGTTTTTCTTCTTTCAATCCTTGAAAGCTAATGAGCTTGGCATAACAGAAGATATTCTAACATTCACAAACACATACTTGAGAAGGAAATCTTGGCAGGTATATCTGCTCCCCAGTGGCAGCCTTTCAGATGTCAGTAACAGGACGCAGAGAACAGACATGTTTTCAAACAATACATTTGAAAACTACTCTGAATATAAAATGTTGAATTATACAGATTTGTGGGGTTTTTTTCTTATCTGCTGATGGCTTATGAAACTATTCAAGTCACTTAAACAATGAGGTCAGATAAATAATTTGAATCTCCTTTACCATGTTCTGTCTGATAGTCACCATTACCACCCCAAACTTGATTTTTGTTTATAAAGAAAAACTTTTTAAGTGAAAAACTGGATTTGTTCAATTCCAGTCTTTTTAAAATCCTATTCTTGGGCTATCCTTACAAAGTTAAGAGGCTATCCAAAATGCTGAACCATTTATTCAGATTCTTAAACATTTGTCTATTAAAAGCAACCTATATCCCATTTTCCTTTGGAAATGAGAATATATTTTAAAATAATTTTTGGCAAAGCCTTGTCATCTGATTTGTAGAAACTCTGATGAAAGCCTTGGATTGCACAGTAAAATGAAAGCTCCTAAAATAAAAATAGTAATGAACTATACAACAGCAGACCACTTCTGTAATGAAAAAATTTATCTGCAAAAGGAAGATAACGAGAAACACAATTCGGTAGAGAATTTCTAGGCACATGCTCACTTCTTAGTAAAGAACAAGTCTGCCTACAATTAGCAGTTGTGTCTTACCACTGAACCTGTGCAGAAGTACTTCTGAGATTACTTAGTGTTATGAGTCCTTAGTTCTGAGTAGACTGTATTCTATGGCTGGTAATTTTTTTCTTTTTCATGATCGTATTCATATTATTGTTTATGACTCATGGGATTAAGAATGAAGTGTATACTGGGGAGAGGAGGCTATTCATAGTGCTTTAGGGTGTAGGCTAGAGACAAAGCTTGCAATTTCCTGGCATAGGGGAGGTAACATATGCAAATGTTGAAACAAACATACATAGATATTAGAGCTTCCTGGTTTTGAGTTTAAAAAAAAAAAATAGGTAAAGGAGTATTTGAAAGTGCTTCCTAAGGGGAAAAGTGCTTGTTAACTGCTATTTAATAGGTACTGATGATTGTTTATGGAGCTGAAGATACATTGGTTCTGTTTTGGTTTCACTTGGCTTTCCAAACTTCCGCCACCCCCTAAAGATGGAGGATGATGGACAATAAGTATACACAGTACCTGCTTCATGGTGAGTTTAAAGCAGAATGGTTGAGTAAAGTATTTAACTACACCAGTACATAACTTCAGGGAGTGTAGGATAGCTATATAGTTTACGGTCTTCAGGAAGAAATGCTGACTAGGAATATCAAAATGAGTTAAAATGTTATGTTTTGTAGCCCTTAAATGCAGAGCTTCATGGGAGGCTAATGCTCTTCAGAGATGGCTGTCATTTCAAACCAGAAATATGAGTGTGAGGAGTAGTTACATTCATTAAAAACATAAAAGAAAAACATCCTAAGAATCTGCGAGTAAAACCATGAAAGATAAAACATCATTTAAAAGGTCTAATAACCCAAACCTTGTTATTACAGTAAATCTCAGTAGGATAGAAGCTGTTTTCTGCCTTTTAACAAGGGTGCTCTGCATTATAGGATGATTCACATACCTTAATGTTTCTTCTGTCTCAAAGAAATTATATCAGTTTAATTATGTTAGTTTTATGAAAAACTTAAAAGCTCAAGATGAATATATATTATGACACAATTTTCACAATTCCTGAAAGGTTCTTTGGTGTCTATACTTTATGGTGTATCAGTAGAAATGTATTTTTTTGTGACTGCTCTGACTTCAAATAGAGTGGAATAAGCTCTTTTTTCTTTCAGATTTTTCTTGAATAAAATTATGTACTATGTAATATCATATAGGTATGATCTCTGTGGCATATTATTTTGTTCTCTTTCCAAGTTAATTGCTGATAATATTTTTTTCCAGTGAAGTAACTGTTTGAATAAACAGTTTTTCCCATCAGGCAATTGAATCATTTGCCCATTTGAAGATAGGTATGTCCGTTTAGACATAGGTAATTTCTGTATATTTTTGTTTGGGTCAGGAGTATGGCAACAATATAATGAAATGAATTAATATCTTCTTAGGGTGTATTTTTGTTAATAAATCTAGCACTTAATTTTCTTTAAGGAGGATAGGTAATGTTCTCAATAAACTCGAAGAACATTTTAAAATTACTCATAGATAGATGGACCTGCCTTTCTTCTTTTTGCATTTGAATGTGGTTGTCTGAGTTTTTTGCTTATTATAAAGTCACAAGTAAGCCTCAATGTGAAGATCCAGTACATGGAGTGACCACCTAACTTCTATACTCCATTTATCATAAGATTTCTCAATAGCGGGAACATACCTCAACATAATAAAGGCCCTACATGACAAGCCCACAGCTGACATGGTACTTGGTGATGAAAAGCTGAACGCTTTTCCTCTAAGATCAGGAAGAAAGCAAGGATGTCCACTCCACCACTTTTATTTGACATATTCAAAGTCCTAGTTAGAGCAATTAAGCAAGAAAAAGACATCCAAATCAGAAAGGAAGAAGTAAAACCATCACTATTTTCAGATAACATAATACTGTATGTAGAAAACCCTAAAGACTCCACCAAAAAACTACTAGAATTAGTAAATGAAGTCAGTAAAGTTGCAGGCTAAAAAAAAAATCAATATATAGAACTATGTGGCATTTCCATATACTAATAAATATCAAACTATCAGAAAGAGAAATTAAAAAACCAATTCCATTTACAATTCATCAAAAAGAATAAAATACCTAGGAATAAGTTTAACCAAGGAGTTGAGAGACCTGTACACCAAAAACTATTAAGATACTGATGAAAGAAATTGAAGATGATATACAAATAAATGGAAAGTTGTACCATGCTCATGGATTGGAAGAATTAGTATTGTTAACATTAACTACCAAATATTATACTACCCAAAGCAATGTACAAATTCAGTGCTGTCCCTATCAAAATTCCAATGGCATTTTTCACAGAAATAGAAGAAATCCTAAAGTTTTATGGATCCATAAAAGACCCTGAATAGCAAAATCAATCTTAAAAACAAAGTTGGAGGCATCATGCTCCCCGATTTCAAAGTTTATTACAAAGCTGTAGTAATCAAAATATAATGGTATTGGAATAAAAATGGACATACAGATCAATGGAACAGAATAGAGAGCCCTGAAATAAACACACACATATGTGGTCAATTAATTTATGACAAAGTAGCCAAGAATATACATTGGGGAAGGACAGTCTCTTCAATAAATGGTATTGGGAAAACTGGACAGCCACATGCAAAGGAGTAAAACTTGACCCCTACCCTTACCCCATACACAGAAAGTAACTCAAAATGGATAAAAGAGTTGAATGTAAGACCTGAAACAATAAAACTCCCGGGAGAAAACTCAGGTGGTAAGCTCTTTGATGTTGTTCTTGGTGATAATTTTTTGTATTTGACAGTTCTTTGACGTTTTTCTTCGTGATAATTTTTTGTATTTGACATCAAAAACCAAGGCAAAACAAGCAAAAATAACAAGTGGGACTACATCAAACTAAAAAGCTTCTGCATAGCAAAGGTCGACAAAATGAAAAGGCAACCTGAATGGAAGAAACTACTTGCAAATCATGTATTTGATAAGGGGTTAATATCCAGGATATATAAAGAACTCATACAACTCAGTAGTATAAACAACAAACAAGTCAATTAAAAAATAGGCAGAGGATCTGAATAGACATTTTTCTAAAGAGATACAGATGGTGCAGGTACATGTGAAAAGATGCTCAGTATTACTGATCATCAGAGAAATGCAAATAAAAACCACCATGAAATGTCACTTCACACCTGTAAGAATAGCTATTATTAAAATGTCAAGAAATAACAAGTGTTGGAGATGGTGAGAATGTAAATTGGTATAGCCACTGTGGAATAGCATATGGAGGTTCCTTAAAAAATTAAAGTAGAACTACTATATGATCTAGCAATTCTTCTAGATATTTATCAGAAGAAAATAAAAAAAACTAATATATATGTGCCTCCATGTTCATTGCAGCATTATTTACAATAGCCAAGATATGGAAACAATCTAAGTGTCCATCAATGAATGGATAAAGACTGTGGTAAATACAATGAATATTATTCAACCATTAAAAAATTAAATCTTGCCATTTGTGACAACATAGGTGGACCTTGAAGGCATTATTATATTGGGTTGGCCAGAAAGTTCGTTCGGTTAGTGACTACGTTGTTCAATAAAGTTCTTGGTGAAACTGAAAAATGCCCACTTAAAACCGAACGAATTTTTTGGCCAACCCAATACTAAGTGAAGAAAGACTGACATGTGGAATCTAAGACAAAAACAAAAAAAGCAAAAACCCCAAAAAAACCAACAAAACCAGAGATACAGAGAAGAGGGGGTGTGTAGTGCGAGTAGGTGAAATGGGCAAAGGGTGTCAAAAGGTACAAACTTCAGTTATAAAGTAAACGACTACTGGGGATGTAATGTACAACATGGCAACTATAGTCAGTACTGTACTGCATATTTCAAAGTTGTTAAGAGAGTAGATCTTAAATGTTCTCATCACAAGAAAGATAGTCTATGTATGATGACAGATGTTAAACTAGACTTACTGTGGTCATCATTTCCCCATATATACAAATATCAAACCATTATGTTGTACACCTGAAACTAATATAATGTTGTATGTCAGCTATAGCTCAAATAAAATAAAAGGTGAATTGTGAATCTCAGTGTGTTGTGCATCTCAGTGTGAAATGTAAACATTAACACTTTTAGAAGAAAACATAGGTATTTATCTTTATGATTGCTGGATTGGCAAAGATTTCTTGAAACAGACCATAATGGAAGAAATAACTGGTAAACTGAACTGCTGTAAATTAAGAACTTCTGTTTGCCAAAAGATACCATTAAGAAAATGAAAAGGAAGGCAAGTCACAAGCTTGGTAAAGATTATTTGCCATGTGTATACTTATTTATTTTATATATATAAAGAACTTTTAGAAAACAATAAGCAAAAGTCAGATAATCAAATTTTGAAGAGGAGTAAAGACTTGCTGGGTACTTTACCAAAACGTTCAAATTTCAGTAAACATATGAAAACATATTCAACTTTGTTAATCATCTGGATATTGTGAAATAAAACTATAGTATAGGGCTTCCCTGGTGGCACAGTGGTTAAGAATCCGCCTGCCAATGCAGGGGACACGGGTTCGAGCCCTGGTCCGGGAAGATCCCACATGCCACGGAGCAACTAAGCCTGTGCGCCACAACTACTAAGCCTGTGCTCTAGAGCCTGCAAGCCGCAACTACTGAAGCCCGCGTGCCTAGAGAGACCGTGCTCTGCAACAAGAGGCCACCACAGTGAGAAGCCACGCACAGCAACGAGGAGTAGCCCCCGCTCGCCACAACTAGAGAAAGCCCGTGCACAGCAACGAAGATCCAATGCAGCCATAAATAAATAAATAAATTAATTAAAAAAAAAAAAAAAAAAAAACAACTACATTATGGCCTGCCACACCTCTACCAGAATAGCCAAGATGAACATACACACACATGCAGAGATAATGCCAGTTGTTGGTATGGATGTGAATGGACCAGAACTCTGAAACACTGCTAGTTGGAGTGTAAATTTGGTCGAAAGTTCTGAGAAATGTTTGGTTAGTCCACTAAAGCCTGGTATACACATACTCTATGATTCAGCATTTTCAAGAAAATATCCTTACCCCTTCGGAGGGTTATGCAGGTAATGATTAGGAAGAGGCATCAGTGGACTCCTGTTTTTCTAATAGTATTCCACTTCCTGATCTCAGTGTTGGTTACAAGGGTATGCTCATGTAAAAATTCATTAAACTGTATGTACCCTTATGAATCATGTCCTTTTTTGCATGAATATTTTAGTAAATAGATACAAAAATAAAATTGTAGTTAAATTAATTACAAACATTTAAATTTCCAAACTAATGAGAGCAGTGAAGTACTGGACATTTAAATTGTTAAAATCAAAAAAGGAAATATCAATTATACTTACTTAGAAAAAGAGTTTCTATAAATCTGGGCCATTTTGCATTTTAGAAGTTTATGTTTGTTTAGTATTTTGTTATGTTGTGAGAAGTGCCACAGCTCTGTGTGTAATTATAAATAAATACTGTAAATACATCTGTCACTACTTGAAATGACTCGTCTTTAAACACCATGTTTAAGCCGGCTTTTCTTTTATTGAACCATTTCTTGGAATTTTGAATAAATCATGTATTAAGATGAATTTTTTAAAACTTCTGTAACAAACCATAGATAGTATAGCTATTGCTATTTAATTTTAACATCTCATTTTAAAATTTGAGCATTTTTCTTACGTGTAAGTAAAATGTATAATATTGGAATATATGTGTTTCCTATTAATGCATTAAATCACCAGACCTAGTGTGGATCTAATAACTACCATAGTTTTCAAGTAGTATGAATATAAACAATATTTTGAGATAGTTACTGTTATAATATGAAACTGTTATAGTATGAAGATATTTGCATTTCCCTCACTAATGAAAATCACAGGTGCTGCTAAAACTATTGTGGTCTGTCAACTACATTCATAGTTGAAGGAAATGATATATTTAGAAGATAGTGAAAAATAAGATTTGTTTTTATCCCATTTAAGTACCCAGATCTCCTTCCGCCACTGCATTCTACGCACAGCCCCTTGGAGTCTGTGTACTGCTGTATTACTTGAACCTTTTCTGCTCTTATCTAAGACTGACACCCCCACTTGTGTACTAGATCTTGCCGTATCTCATCTATTCAATGGCAGTGTTCCAACAATTCTCCCCTCTTTCTTTATCATCCTGATTTTTTCTTTTATTACTGAATCATTCTCGTTAGCAATGCAAACATCTCCTTATTCATCCTAAAGGGACATGACACCATTTTCCCTTCCAGATATTGTTCTATTTACCTGATGATCCCTCTTAGAGCAAAACTCCTTGAAACAGTTGTCTACACTGTTTCCTTATTTTTTCATAAGGCTTTTGCCTCGCTGTTCCATTGAAAATGCTCTAGTCAAGGGCACAAATATTTTCCAGGGAAATAAATTCAATTTTTAGTTCTGGGTCTTCATATGACTGCTCTCTCTGTATCTACAGAACTGATCTCTTCATCCAGAATCACTTGTCTTCCAGGAGGCCACACTCGTGATTTTCCTTACTTCTCTGACTGCTACTTCTTAATCATCTTTGCTCGTTCATTTTTTATCTTCTGCACTTATTTTGGTGTTAACAGGGGTTCATATCTTGGTCATCTTCTCTATTTATATTTACTTAATTGGTGTCCAGCTTTAAAGGTTAAATACTGTCTAACTATTATCGAGTCCTAAATTTTATTTTGGGGCCAGATCTTCCCTGTAAACTCCAGACTGATAAATCCAACTTGCTCATGCTACACCTCTACCTGGAAGTCTGCTAGGTGTCTCCAAATGAACAGGTACAGGACAGACTCCCCATCTCAGGCCCCAGACCTAATTCTCCCATAGCCTTTGACTTCTCATGTTCAAGTCAAAAACCTCATAGTCTTCCTTCACCACTTCTTCCCTGCCATACCCCACATCTAATCTTTCAGAAAATCCTGTTGACTCTTCCTTCCAAATATGTCCAGATTCCAATGATTTCTCACCATACCTACCACCCTTGTTTGAGCTCTAATTATTTCTTAATCCACTTATTGCAGTAGCCTTTTAACTATATCCTAGCTTCCATCTTTACCCACCATACAGTTAATTTTCAAAATTCCAACCCAGGAGGCTCTGGGATCTGGCCCTGTACTGCTTCACCAACCTTATCCATTTCTCCTCATCAACTGTCCTTCAGTCCTCTTGGCTTCTTTACTCTTTCTAAAATATGCCAGACATTGTCCTTCAGTAGAGCCTGGTTCACTGGCTCTTCCCTCTTTCCCCAAGTATTTACATGGCTTTTAGACATCATCAGATCTCTGCTGAAAATGCCACTGCCTTGGAGAGCCCCCTCCCAACCACTTATTAGTATTGCAACCCCTTCTCTCATGACTTCTTTCCACCTTCACTGCTTTACTTTTCCTCAGTTCATTTATCATTGTCTCTCATATAATTTAATTAATTTTTTACTATCTGTTTTCTCCCTGTAGAATGTAAGCTCCACGAGGAGAGTTTCCCCCCTTATATTTTTGTTCATTGTTTTATTCTTGGCTTCTGAAACAGTTCTTGAATATATAGGGGTTCTCAGTATATAAATGTTGAATGAATGAATGAGAAATACCTACTTATTTTTTATGATTCAGAGCACATGTCACTTATTTAGGATTTTCACTGAAGGGCAGGGACTATCTTTATCTTATTCATTGCTATATTCCTAGTATCCAGTAAATACTTGGTATGCTCAGTTAATAATTGTCAAATGAGTAAATTAAACTGGAATGGCTTCAGAGAGAACCATACATAGACCCCAAGTGTAGAGAGGTTGGTTAGGTAGGAGTCCTGGGCAGGTATGGCATTAACAAGATGTAAACGTAGGCACTGCTTCCTGGATGGAGGGGGTGGAGCAAGAAGAGTGACCTGAATGAAGCATAGAGAGCCAGTTAAGGAGTGTGGGGCACGGTGCTATTTAGGAATGTGGGACCAGGTTGTGGAGGGCATTGGAATAATAATAACTTACTAAACCTCCATAGCTTAAAAAGGTTGATGCTAATATAATCCTAATGTTATAGGCCCAGAACGATGAACTTCTCCAAGTGCTCAAGACAGATCTGAAACTCAAGTGTTCTAATTTAAGAGCCTCCGTCCTTAACTACCATGATATACTGCTGGGCAAAGTACTTTAAACATACCAGTGGTGGATCTTAAGAGTGTTGCAGGTCATTGGATAGATACTACTGTCTTTTAACTTCTTTTTAACTGTTATAGTTTTTAAGTATTTTAGTGTCTCAAATGAATAGTCAAGAAAAAATAAGTCTTTTCAGGTTGTTTTGTATTTGATCATTCCCCAGCATTTGACCATTTTTGACCACCACATTCTTCTTTTTCAAAATTCTATCCTTGGCTTCTGTTACACTATATCTCCTACCTTCATTTTCTTCCTACTTCTGTGTCCCAGATTCCTTTGCAGGCTCCTGTCTATGAGTTTATGAACTTACAAGTATTCATCAGTGTTCTTTTCTAGCCCTCTAGGCCTTCTATTTTTCTCACCCTATTTACTCTTCTTGAGCAATTTTATCCATTCCCATGACTTCAGTGAACAACTATGTGCTGACAATTCCCAGATCTGTAGTTTTTCTTCCCTACACCTCTGTCATTAGATATATAGGTAAATGTCTCTTAGACGTCTCACTCTCCAAAGATGTTTTGAAATGGATGTTTTGAAAGTACATTAGAGTTAACCCATTTAAAAATGAACTCCCCAAGGCAATCTACAGATTTGATGCAATCCCTATCAAATTACCAAAGGCATTTTTCACAGAACTAGATTAAAAAAATCTTAAAATTTGTATGGAGACACAAAAGACCCCGATAGCCAAAGCAATCTTGAGAAAGAAAAACGGAGCTGGAGGAATCAGGCTTCCTGACTTCAGACTATACTACAAAGCTAGTCATCAAAACAGTATGGTACTGGCACAAAACAGTAATATAGATCAGTGGAACAGGATAGAAAGCCCAGAAATAAACCCATGTACCTATGGTCAGTTAATCTACAACAAGGAGGCAAGACTATACAATGAGAAAAGACAGTCTCTTCAATAAATGGTGCTGGGAAAACCAGACAGCTACATGTAAAAAAATGAAACTAGAACATTCTTTAAACCATACACAAAAAAAACCTCAAAATGGATTAAAGACCTAAATGTAAGACTGGATACTATAAGAGGAAAACATAGGCAGAACACTCTTCAACATAAATTGCAGCAATATCTTTTCAGATCCACCTCCTAGAGTAATGGAAATAAAAACAAAAATAAAAAATGTGACCTAATTAAACTCAAAAGCTTTTGCACAGCAAAGAAACCACAAAATGAAAAGACAACCCACAGAATGGAAGAAGATATTCACAAACGATGCAACCAAAAAGGGATTAGTCTCCAAAATTTACAAACAGATCATGTGACTCAATATCCAAAAAGCAAACAACCCAATCAAAAAATGGGCAGAAGACCTAAATAGACATTTCTCCAAAGAAGACATACAGATGGCCAAGAGGCACATGAAAAACTGCTCAACACCACTAATTATTAGAGAAATGCAAATCAAAACTACAGTGAGATATCACCTCACACCGGTCAGAATGGCCATCATCAAAAAGTCTACAAACAATAAATGCTGGAGAGGGTGTGGAGAAAAGGGAACCCTCTTGCACTGCTGGTGGGAATGTAAATTGGTACAGCCACTATGGAGAACAGTATGGGGGTTCCTTAAAAAACTAAAAATAGAGCTACCATGTGATCCAGTAATCCCACTCCTGGACATAAATCTAGAGAAAAACATGGTTCAAAAGGATACATGCACCCAATGTTCATTGCACCACTGTTTACAATAGCCAAGGCGTGGAAACAACTTAAATGTCCATCAACATAGGAATGGATAAAGAAGATATGGTACATATATACAATGGAATATTACTCAGCCATTAAAAAGAATGAAATAATGCCATTTGCAGCAACATGGGTGGACCTGGAGATTATCATACTAAGTAAGTCAGACAGATAAAGACAAATATCATATGATATCACTTATGTGTAGAATCTAAAAAAAATGACACAAATGAACTTCTTTTCAAAACAGAAATGGACTCATAGACTTTAAAAAAAAATTACGGTTACCTGGGTGGAAGAGTGGGGGGGAATAGACTGGGAATTTGGGACTGACGTGTACACACTGCTATTTTTAAAATAGATAACCAACAAGGACCTACTGTAAAAAATAATAATAATAATTAAAACAGGGAACTCCAAATCTTTGTTACCTTCTTCCCTTTCACCCTTACATGCTTCTGCCTTATTCTGTTATCTCATTGGGTGTCACCACTAACTACACACTGTTGCTCAAATCAGAAACCCAGAGGTTAATTTTGACTATTTTCTATCACATCAATCAGTCACCAAAGTCTATTGATTCCATCTCTTAAATATTTCTCCTGTTTGTCCAAATCTCTCAATTCTGTCACTACCATGGCATTGGCCACTATAGTCTCAAGCGTTTTTATGCATCAGCCTCCAAACTGATTTCTCTGCCTCAAGTTATACTTTTCTCCAGTCTATTCTCCATACTGTGACTAGTACCATCCTTCTAAAATACAGACTTGATCATGCATTTTTTTCCACCATAGTTGGAAATAGGAATATCAAGTGAAGCAGTAGAAGTCAGAGAAGGAATAGGCAGACAGGTAAAAGTAAAACCAGAAATACATACAGTTTCAGTGCTGATTTAGTGACTATGAGGGTTAGATCCCAAAAAAGATAGAACTCTAGTATTACTGAGTATCTACTAAAAACAAAAATGTCACTTGCTTATACTATAAATGTGTTTATTCACTAGATATATCTTTTCCTGGATTTTAAAATATACTCTGCCTTTCACACTACTATATTATAATCTATCTACATAATAATCAACCTTAATATATTCTCTAAATCACTGACACGATACTCCTATAAATTAGATATACAATTTATTTTTCTCACGTAACAATTTCACTTTTTTTTTTTTTTTTTTTAAAGAAATTCACGTTCTTTTACTTATTTATTTATGACTGTGTTGAGTCTTCGTTTCTGTGTGAGGGCTTTCTCTAGTTGCGGCAAGTGGGGACCACTCTTCATCGCGGTGCGCGCTCTCACCATCGCGGCCTCTCTTGTTGCGGAGCACAGGCTCCAGATGCGCAGGCTCAGTAACTGTGGCTCACGGGCCCAGTTGCTCCGTGGCATGTGGGATCTTCCCAGACCAGGGCTCGAACCCGTGTCCCCTGCATCGGCAGGCAGATTCTCAACCACTGCGCCACCAGGGAAGCCCAATTTCACATTTTTAAATGACTTTTTAGGTGGTGCATCATTCTCTGTTTCACTTCAGGCCTAAATTCTAATGTACCTTCTAAGTTTAAAGTGCAAATATTTTGTAAAATCTCGACTTTCAGGAAATATCTCAATCTAGGCAAAATCTATATACAAGTCAAGTCTGACTTTTAAGAGGTTTCAGTTTATTTCAGAGTTATTCTCAAGAAAGTGTGGAAAGGATTCAGATTAATCTCTATAATCCTGTTATATCATTTTTATTTTCTTTTGAAATATTGTGGTTCCCAAGAAGTTATGAAACAGAGTTCAGATTTATTCTCTGGGTTTAAAAATCCTCCATTAATTTGCCTCATCCTACTTTTCCCCTTTTGTATCCTCTTTTCTCCTTTAAAAATTGTGCAAATCTTGTATGTTTAGATCCCCGGTCACACATTGCTCATTCTGACCTTGAATCTGCCTACCAGAGGTGGGCAGTTCAAATAAAGAGTGAGCTGGGCAAGTTCTGAGACAGTAGGAAGTGTTTTAACCTGAAGACATATTTCAGTCTAAAGATGTCCATGTTTGTAAATTTAAGCATGTATGATTTAAACAAAACATGCTTACATATAAGTTATAGTGATCAACTGTGACTTCTGGTTCATACTCTTTCCTCCCCCACCATCTCTTTAATGTCTCGGATCTTTAAGATTAGTTTTCCAAATGCAGCCTTTTTTGCTAGATCCAGCAGGAATATGGCTTCTGTGAATTATTCCTGGCTATATCTAAAACATCATATTTTACCTATACTTTTGACTAGCTCTAGTTAGGACATATCAGATTATCAGTCACCATGCCAGATGCTTTACATATGTTACCCAATTTAATCATTAACGTATGTCATCAGCATACTTGGTATCCCCAGTTTATAGATATCAAATCTGAGAAGCAGAAGAAGAGTAACTTACTGAAGGTCCCATAGTAAGTAAATGAAAATGATCTTAATGGATGAGCTGTTACATGATATTTGAAAGACAGTTTCAGGACCCTTTTTTTTTGTAAAGAATGCAGTAGTCTCTTACTTTTCAGTTTACATGTTGTAATACTGTACCCTGTTTTTTCAGTGTATAGTCTTTGCTATGACTTCTGGCCAGATGTGGAATCATATCCGTGGACCACCATATGCTCATAAAAACCCACACAATGGACAAGTGGTAAGTGCATGTTCTATGCATCAGTATTATGAACTTTAATCCTGTTTACATAGGAATCCGAAATTAAGTTTAGCATTTAGTAAGAAAGGATTCTATTTGTAAATCTAAATATATGTTCTTTCTCTTCTCATTTACTACCTTCACCATGTACATACACACAACATGCGCATATATATATTTTTTTAGGGTGAGGACTGCTTTAGCGTGGATTAAAAAAAAAATTCAGTCAGTGTACCTGCTTATCAAATATACACACATAAATTATTTTTTCAACTTCGTAGACTGCTATGGCAATAATATGTAATGCCAAAAGAGGAAATAGGAACAGTTTGTAGCCAGTGTCCCAGCAATGATAAATTTAATTCCGTTCAGAAGATCATTAAGAACCCTGAAGTCATGGTATTAGGATGCCAGGAACTGTTTGCCAGAAAATTGAAAGTGAAATTGGTGTATAGTTAAATCAGTAGCAAAGTCTACATTAGTAACTGCTACTGTTTTGCTGCCTTCCCTTTCCTTTTGGCGGTGGGAAATATTGTCATAGATCAACTTTGCAGAATACTGTCTTTGAGGCTTAGCATTAGGTTGGTGAAGATTACTGTTTTAAAATGTGCTTTTTTTCTCTAGCTTTTTCTTTATACAGATTTTGAGGGGAGAATATAATGACACCCCTCGTGCACTCATCACCAAACTTAATTACCAGTTCATAACCAAGCTTGTTTCATCTATTCTCCCACCCAGTTCTCTTTACCGCTGTTGGATTCTTTTGAAATAACTGCCCAAAATCATTTCATTTCAAACGTAAATATTTCAGTAGGTATCTCTAAAAGATGAGGTTTTCTTAGGAAATCATAACCACAGTACCAGAATCACACCTAAAATGATAATAAATTCTTAATTTCTGAAAATTGTGGCTCTGAATGGAATAAAGTTATCCCATGGCAAATCATGTTATAATTTCTCTATAAATATAAATGTATAATGTAAGCTTATGAGGTTTGTTCTTCATTGCTTACAGTACTTCAAATATCTTTCATATTAAAAAAGCTAACAAGTTATTTCTTCTTCCTCAATTGTTTGTGACTTTCTTTGAACTTCTTTGTGGAACTGTAATATAGGGGTATAATTCACTTTACTTATTGTATGTACCCTGATGGCTCAATTAGATTTTAAGGGCTGGTTGCTAAGTTACAGTCACTGATACTATATAATAACCATTTTGGTCTCATACTTTTGTCAACATTTTCAGATTTCTTCTATAGGTGTCAAGAATATGGAGTCAAAGTTAGACTCTGGATAATCAGCTGCTGTAGTAAATCAGACATGTCTTTTGTTATGTGTACTATGTATTTTTTAAATCTGTCACTACTTAGAAAAGTGATTTGAATGTCTAATATTCAAAATTAATTTTACAGAAAAAATAATTGGAAGTAATTATCAAGCAATGAATTGTCCCCTTATCTTCAAGTCTTCCTGACCATCCTATTTAAAAGTGTAGTCCTTTCCTCTCATCCTCCTCCCCAATACCCATACTCACTGTCTTCCTTTCCTTTTAAATTTTTTCTCCATAGCACTTATAACACGTTATATAATTTACTTATTCTGTGTTACTTTTGTTTGTCTTTTGCCAGGACCCCAGTAGGGTATAAGCACTTGACAGCATGGCTTTTTATCCACTTTGGTCCCTGATATGTTCCTATTTCATAAAGAGGGCCTGACACAAAGATTTGATCACTGTTGTGTTAATGATACTTAAAAGTGTAAATTTTGGAAATTGATAAAATTTTTATTACTGCCTTTTAATATTCTTATAATATTCCTTAGGCAAATAAACATATTAAGCATTGCTTTTTTTTATTTGCTTAAATACATTTGTTAAAGTATATGAAAAATTCATCAACATTCTTGTGAAATGTTTTAGCTTATGTAGGGGAAGAAAATATAATTTCCCCTCTACTGTTCTGAGTCTTTGGCTGGGGCCCCTGTAACAAAAGACAGAATAACAAGAGAAAAACAAACAAATTGATTAACATGTATACCTCATGTATACATGGGAGATAGGGAAAAATGAATAACTCTCAGAGGTGGCTTAGAGCTCAGGCTTAAGTGCCATCTTCAGTTACAGACAGAAAGAAAGGTATTGAGGGAAAGCCAGTGGTGGAAGTGACCAGGAAAAGTAAGATAAGCAAAAGTGAGGTGTAGTGTGCAGATTTAAGTTCGTGGTTGCCTTCTCCATTGAGAAGGATCTAAAGTTGTCTCCAGGGATTGTCTCTACCTGTAGATTGTCTCTACCTATGTCCTTGCTGGTAGAGAAAGGAGGAGGGACACCGTTGTGAATTTATGTCCGGCTTTTAGGCAGATTGGGGAAGGCAGAGAACTTTTCTAGTATCTGCTTCTTCTCAGTGCCTTCAGCTTAAAATAATTCTTAGGCCAAAGTGGCATATTTTAAAGTGTTGTATACTGTCACTCTTCATTCTCACTGTAATCTTCTTACCATTTCAACCATTACTTTGCTAAATCATGAGACTCTAATCCCCTCACATGTTTACTGGAGTAAGCTCCAAAAAAATTTGCACTGATTACAGTAACAGTGACAACGTGGATGCCATCTATTGCTCACTGAATATATGCTAGGCACTAGACTTCACAAATGAGTATTTTAGGCCACTAGGTGAATATTCCTAAAGCATACTTTGACTATAGTGATAATATTAATATGTGTGGACGAGAGTTACCAGTTAAATTGGAAATCCTAAGTGGCTCTCCATTACTTGCCCATTGTAATTTTCCTTTTCAGCCTAAGACCTCTACTCCTTTGCAGAGAAACTCAGTGTTAGTGTATTTGTACTGTCCCTTGTCCTCTAAATATATGCTTTATTTTGCTGCTTCCATTCCCGGAATTTCTATCAAATCATGCCCATCCTTCAAATACCACCTAATTTGCCATCCCTGTGAAATGCATTCCTTAATTACGTTAGAAATTCTTCTTCCCTTTACACATTTATAAATATGTAGTTAGCCCATTTATGTATCTCTGCATTCCTTTATAATAATTTTTTAATATTTCATGTATTAGTCAAATTCTTAACATAGGGAGTTTCTTTTAAGCTATTTTTCATCTTTACACTTACATACAGCTTGTCCTCAATAAATGTTTTATTAAATGATTATAAAGACTCACACTAGGAGATTTTGGTTTCTTGAATTGTATTATCTTAATTCTTTCCATTTTTTTTTTGTCACTAGTCTGAAGGATAATAGGATCAACATGTCACTGTTAATTCCACATAAACCAGTTAGTAACCTTAATGTGACAGGAACATTTATTTTAAGGTTTAGATTAGATTGGAAAGAAATTTTCTCTATTGATTTAGAAAATGTTTTATCACCCCCCCCTCCACATTGTTGTATTACTCTTTGGTAGGTAGAGATTGGCATGGCCCTTAGGAAAAGGTACTGTGATGGCCCAGAGGAACACATTAAGAAAACAGAATTTTCTATATTTTTAAAAGAAAAAAACTTTTCCTTCATATGTGCATCTGGCTTTCAATGTATGTATTTTAGCTTTTCAGCACCTTAATCAAAAGTTACAGAAATGATGAGACTTAAACCTATAACCAAGTTGTTTAAAGAAATGAATTTTGTCCCAAACTCTTCACCCTCATATTTTATAAAAAATATTTTTTCTTATATTTGAATCAAGTATTAGGATTGAAGGAAAAAAATCACGAAAGTCTTGGAAACATAGGAGCTTCTTGCTACACAATCAATTGCTTGAGTGTGTTCTTGGCCAGAGATGTGGATACGGTTTTGGACTGATCTGAGATGTTAATTACTAAGATGTTATACTTACTAAGCAGTATAGACAAAAGCAGGTTAAAGGGGCAGGAGAATGTTGCCCATTAGTATATAGCTCTTTTCTTGTTTTGCATTTTAACGTATTTTAGCAAAACCTCCCTTCCTGCTTTTTAATATGCATAATGTCAACATACACTGAAACAGAAGATTAAGTTTTGTTTTAATGAACTGATTTGCATAATAATGTGTTTTCATATTACTGGAACAAAATAGAAGATTAACTTTTCTTTATAAAATCAAGTGGTTACTGGTACAGAGTTATACTTTAAACAATGACTGTCCATTAGAATAATAATAGTGAATGGTTTTCTTTATAATAGATGTGTTTAAATTTCAAGATATAACTTGAAAATTAGCACTATCCTTCTTGGTAATTTCTTCATATTTTAACCTGTATTTCCAAAAAGAAATTACCATGTAGGATTTGTGTTTTTGAGAATAACTATAATTAGGCTATTTATCTCTTTCAGTGGTATGGAATAAAATGACAAAGTGAGTATCTTATGAATATTTATAAAGGAATTTTATAATTAGGCATTAATTCTTGATGACCGATGCACATTTAGTGGAGTAAGGTATATGAAACAGTAAGTTTACTGTGGTTTTCATATTTGTAACATAATTGAATAACCATTTACATTTTAAAGACTTATTTTTAGCTAGCTATTACACATAAATATCAGCTAATTGGATTCTAATTTTTGTTCATTTTTTCTAAATTAATTTTTAAAATATGTTTGGCTTCAACTATTTGATTTATGTTAGATGGCTTAAGAAATTTGTATTAAAATTGTTTATGAAGAATTATTTCAATGTTAAACTGAACTTAACTTTGTAAATACTTTAAAATTGTACCATGAAGGTCTATATGGTTTCTAGAAATAGTTGGGCTGTTCTCCCCCCCAACTCCCCCCCTTTTTCTGAAGTTGGTTTCTAAATAGAATTCTGGATGGTGGTGAGTTCTTTTGTGTCAAACTTTTTAAATTGCCTAATTTGCTGTTTTTCCTGTGTATGGGAGTTTTTAATGGATTTGGCTTTGTAACATCTAGTTTTATACCTTTTAAGCATAATACTGTGAGGTCAGAGAGCAGGTATTTTACAAATGAGGAAAAATAATAGTCCAAGTAGTAGAAGCCAGAATTAGAATGGTGGATCTTGTTAACATGATCGAGAGTCATTCGAAGACTAAGTTGATAATAATTAGACTAAGTATTTAAAATACATATTTAAAGTTTAGACATAAATATTGTTAGTAACAGTGGTTAATGTTTGGATCTTGATGCTAAAATCTGTTTTAAATTTTTGACAGAAATTCTAAGAAGTCTGAGGGCCCTGAGCAATCTATGAATCCGAAATGATACCTACTGTTTTCTGCAGGGAGATTGACTAATTAAATATGGGTGAAATGTCATGAAACCTCCATAACCTTGACAGACATAATCCTTTTAAATAAAATGACTAAGGCCTAATAAGACCCTAGAGGCTTAAAGATACACATGGCCAGGTGTAATCCTAGAATGTGTCATTAGCTTCCAGGCTGTATTTTTCTATTATCTGGTTCCTCTAATTATTCTTTGAAATATGACACTTTGACTTCCTCTTTCAACTTTTGCTTTTAAAGTTTACTTTCTGATCATAAAATTAATAAATGCTCACTATGGAAATTTAGAAAATTATAAAAAATAGGTATCAATAAATGCAACCCCTTGTAGTTTCATGTCAAGGAGAAAGAACACACTATGTAGTTAAGTAAACTGTCTCCCTATAGGTAAGAGGTTAAAGAGAATGTTGCCGCATTAAGCTGTAAAATTAGGAGAAGTATGAGATGCAGAACATTAAAAGCTAGGCTAGTCGTTCATAATATACGCAGAGAGCTTAAAAGGCCACTGAGAATTGACTAGCCTTTTCTTGCATCAAGCAAATACCATAGATTTAAACCTACATACGCACAGTTTAACAAAGGGGATGGGTCTATGTACATTCCTCAGATGATGCTATAAAAAGATGACAGTGAAACAGAAGTGAAGAGAGATTTTCAGAGTTAAGATGGTGGTATGATACACCTCTGCCTTCCTTCTTGTTAAATACTGACAGGGATTCATCAAAATGCAAAGCCAACAACAGAATTACAAAGTAAAGCTAATTAAACCCAAATCGCAAAGCATGGGAGAACTTCTGTTAACATCTGAATTTACTGAAGTGGACATTGGCATATAGTTTCTTTGTGCTTATGAACTTCCTCAGAGTTCTCTTTAAGTTGCCATCAGTATGCTTACATTTATCTTACTTATTCCCCAGAAATATTGTTTTACTTCCCATGTCCTCCTCTCATCTTACCAGAGGTTTCATGTTGTGCCTCATGCTGTCAGGGCTATATTGAGCTGCTAGTGGGAAAGACAAGCTGATAACAGATTCCTCTGTTGGCCCCAAACGTGAAAAGCCGTGGTCCTTTCTGTGAAACAGCATTAAGTAACGTTTTAGAAGCATAAGCTTCACACCCATTGTTAACTTCTTCCACTCTTGCTAACTTTGGAACCCTATAACGTTAGGTAAATGTCACCAGGACTTCAACTTTTCCTCATTTGTAAAATTTCAAGGTAGGTATAAGTGGTTTCTGTCCCAACACCACGTTGACCCTTACTGCCCTTAGAGACTGGCTGTCTCATGAAGTAGCCCTTATAGACTGGCTGTCTCATGAAGTAGTGAAGGGATGTTTGGGCTGTGAAACGCCTATCATACCAAGAGGGATGAATTTGGCTCCCCGCCCCCCCTCCTCCCGGCACCCCCAGAGGACATTTGGTAGTTGCTGGATACGGTTTTGGTTGTCACAGCGGTGGGGGCACCTGCCCTCTACTGGCAACTAGTGGTGGAGCCGGGGGTGCCGCTAGGCATGCTGCAGTGCAGAGGACACTGCTCACAGCAGGGAAGCACCAGGCTCAAACATCAGTGTCGAAAATGAGAAGCTCCAGAGAATCTTAAATATAATTATTTTGTTTTCTTACATATTTTGTAGACAAGAAAGCCATCCCATCTAGCATTTATACCCAAAGGATGACTTTCTTAAAAAAAATTTTTTTTTAATTGAAGCAACCAGTGAGTGCTTCGGATCACACTGACCTGTGGTTTAATGTTTGGGAGGATTGTATATATTGAACGCCATCACTAAGTATAACTGATATGAAAATGTTTTGGGTATAATTGTTTGCTTTAATCCATCTTAGTAAACGCTATTTAATCTTGGAGATTTTATATATGCTTAAAAAGAGATGTTTACATAAGAGAGAGTAAAAATGACTCTTAGGCCCACGGAGTCATGTTTATACCTTGTCCTGAAGTGTACAGGCAGAGAAACAGATGGGAAGAAAATGGGCTTGAGTTCTTCCCAAGCTCTGCCTCTTAGCAGTTGTGTCGCTGGGGGTGGAAGTTACTTAAGACTCATTTAATATAAGAAAAGAGGGACTAATACTGCTTTTCTTACCTTGTAGTTTGTGAGATAAAATATAATCATAGATGTATAAGCGCTTTTAAAAGTTGAAAACACTCCTGTCTTAGTTTGGGTCCCTCCCAGAACAGACCCAAAGACAACAATTCAGGTGAAAGTAGCTCATGCTGGAGGTGAGGCAAACGTGAGAAAGGAGTGGGAAACTGAGTTCAGGAAGGGAAGGCAGTCAAAAAAGATGCCGTATCCAGCCCATGAGCGCCGTGGGCCACTGAAGCTTAATACTGCTTGGGGATCTCTGGGAGCTGGTGTGGAACACATACAGCGATTTTCCCACCCAAGTGGCGAGGGAAACTAAGGTATTGATATTTATATACCAGCTCTCATCAGTCACTCTTTGAGTGCTATTTCTCTGGGGAAGGCATTACTTTCCCTGCACTGGTGGACTTCGGGTGTTCAAGAAAGCCACCCAGGCACAGAAATGCAGGTGCTGCTGGTGGAAGTCAGGCTGGTGCACGGGCAGTGCCCTTGTAGATGTGTCTACTACAGCTTCTCATAATATGCTAAGAGTTTATTCTTTGTTAGTGGATTCCAAAACAGAGGGAAAAAATCATGAAGAAACATACTTTTCAATTGGTGTTTTTAAGATACCACACTCTGAAAACAATAGCAACAAGTAGTCAAGATGTCTCACCAATTGTGAATAATTTTTTAAGTCAATATCATATTTGTCTTGTAGATAATCCTGTAGGGAAAAGTATAAAAACATATCTATTTAAGAATATCTATCAGAAATTGTTTTATCCTGTTGTACATTTTAGCAATTCTTATGTAGGTGAACAGATGATTTGCTGCTTTATAGAAGGTTTGTTCCTGATGCTCTGTCAACGGGGCCTGTGTTTTGAACTGCATTTTCGGGAAGGGGTTTACATTACAGTCCTCTCAGCTGCCCATCCCCACTCCTCAGTCACCTTAGGAGCAACACTGGTTTGAGTAGTGCATAGTTTGTGGCCATCAACAGAATTGATATATAGTGGGCCTGTGTCAGCTCTGAAGTTCTGATTCTAGCTTCAGTAGTTCAGTTTTCTCTCTGAACTGAGCTAATTGGATCAGACAAGCTTAAAAGACTGTGGAGTATGTTGTTGGGTCTTTACTTAGCTATTAGCTTTAAAAAATTATATGTATTTGTAATATCAGTGACTGTTCACATTTTCACATATTAATTGTGAAATAACACATGTCTACAAGGATCTACAGATGTTATCAGAGTAAGTTTCACCACACTGAACTTAAATGTAAATGAATATAGAGAATGTAAAGAAAATTAATAGTGCAGGCAGTATGTTACTATGCCGATTTGCAAGTTTGTTTGTTACTGTTAAGTTGCTATGTAATGGCACAAGTCAAGTACTAATGGTCTACTTCACAGCGTGAAAGGCATCACAAAAACAGTCATTACTGTGTAGCTAAAGGGAATCTATATAACTGTATGATTACATGGGACATAAAGACATTTTCTGTCGTTAAAAAAAATCTTGAATGAGATGCATTCAGTGAAATAAACTTGTGCTTCGATTATAACTCCCAACTAAATAAATATATTGTCTTTTTTTTTTTAAGATCTGGCTTTTAGCTGCTGCCTGAGGGTTGCTATGGGTTTACCATATATAATCCAGAATTTTTCACTGCATTATACTTCAGTTATGAATGTAGCTAAGAGCTGTGTTCTACGTGCACATGCAAAAGCATTTTGTTGCAAAAATGCATGCTGCTTAATCGAGAATTTATTGTTAATGTAGCACTTCTTCTATGTCTCAGGTAGCCATAATAGTCTTACACTTTCTCCAGTGCTGTACACTCTCATGCCTCAGGGATTTTGCATATACTAGCTCTTTGAGGGACATATTTTAGTCCTAAGTGGAAAATTGTATAGGCTTATTTAAACTAAATACAATTATTTTATTTAGGATATTCAGGAGTTTTATTATAATCTTCATACCACCAGCAAAGAGAATGTCAACATATAATGAAAAATTTTAAACAAAAAAACCCAGAAAGATAATAATAATTGGTAAAGGTATGCAAAAAATTTATGGTAGAGTTTGGAATTGAGAGTCTGCCTTTTCATTTATTCATTCCTTTATTTTTCCATCCAATAAATGTTTGTTGAGAGCCCATTCAATACCAGGTACTGTATCTGCCCTAGTAGTACAGCTGTATCATGGAGCTGATAGACTAGTGGAGAGATGCAGTATGATCTGGGTTTGCCCAAAGTCTCAGTCATTAAAGTTCTGCTTATTATTGCATTGTGTGGTATTAGAAACTGAACTGTTTTAAAATTTTGCCTCAGTACCACGGTTGCTCTGTTGCTGTGACCTTGCATCTTCTCTCTTGGGAAGCTTTGCCTTATCTTTTTATTTCTTTTGATTTTAAATATTTTGCGTCTAGTTGGCCATTGGTAAGACTCCTTACCTTTATCTCTAGCATCTATTGCTGCTTCTCTCTGCCCTCTCTACACCTGGTTTTGACTTTCATCATCACAGTATGCACTTTTTATCCTAAACTCACTGATCTTTACCAACTTCTGAAGCCAACCCAAACTGCTCCTTTACTTCCTTTTCAACTGTTTAGCTACTAACAAACAACCCTGGCAATTAATTAAGAAGGACCATGTGGTTTGTATCCTTACCACCTATCAAAACATTTCACACACGGCAGATATTAAATAAAAATAAAGCTGAATAGATGAATAAATCTTTCTTTGCAAACAGGAACTCAAGTTATATTTTCAGCCTTTCAAAAATGTTAACTATGTCTGAAAAACAGTGGTTTCCCCCTCCTGAGCTTTGTTTGTACTTTGTAATTAAAACCTTGAAGCACATACCCAAAGGGATTATAAAACTACAAAATGAGAATGTGTTTTACGATGTCAAACTTAATCTAATACAGTTAAAAATTCTGAGAATTCAGAATAAATGTGATTTCAGAGAAAATAGTAAAAAAGCAAAGGCACGAAGAATTGACCTGCCCACAGAGAAAGGGATAAGTTATTTGCTAACTGGTTTGTATTATTTAAGTTTTTTCCAATTTTGGTAAATTATTTAGTACATTGGAAAGAATAATGGACTAAATAGACCCCTATGGTCATTATAAACCAAGGAAATTATTCTCATACTATGAATAAAATTGAGTCAATTATATTAAACATAATAAGCATATACATTCTAATTTGAAAAAAAGCATTTTAGAGGTGTATCTCCACAACTTCAAAATAAGACCATGTAAATTTCGGTAACTCAGAATATTTCTTATTCATTGCATATTTTCCAACATCATTATATTTTGATTCTTTAAAATGCTAATCAATGATTTAAATAAATTTTTTATAAACTTGGATGAAATTAGCATTCAAAAATTATTTCAATATTCATATTATCACATCACCTTTAGATGTAAAGATTAGGAGCCATGAGAAAATTTGTGTAAAATTTACATATTAGGTTACATTAAAATAAGTTTTAGTGTTTCTGTATATTTAAGTAACCTTTTTTCCCCATAAAGCCTTAAACACCACATCATATGTGTCACATATATTTATCAAAACAGAGAATCAAATATACTGTGTCCCTCTTATATTAAAAAATAAAATGCCACAGTGTGATCTGGTCATGCTGTAGACCAAATTATGCTATAGTTTATGAATAATTAATAACCTCAAGGGGAAGAAACAATAGGTCTGCATTGGAGAAATGTCCCATTATCTTGGAGGAGTAATGCTGAATATTTTGAAGTAACAGTAGATCTCTGTCTTTCTCCCCTTCCGTACATTCTCTCTTACTCATTTCTTCCCTCCCCCTAAATATTATTAAACTTTTGGTGTCATTTTAGCTAAATAATAAAATAGCCTAAAGGATGTATTAGAATAGGACTCAGGTAGAAAAATGAGTCAGAGGTATTTTATTTTCTGTTAACTCTTGTTAACAATGTACACATAATACATTTCCTTTTATTGTAAGTATTATAATTGTGGAATGACATTCCTCCCTTTCTATACTTGTAAAACCCTCTTCCTCTCTCATCCAAAGAAGTGCTGCTTTTTTGGATGAAGTCATTTCTTTATGCTCCTGGATGAATATAAAGCTCTGCAATTCTGAATGGCCGTGGTAGTTATTTGTCATATTCATCTTTCTCAGTCTTATATAGTTTTTGCATAATCATCTCCACTAATAAAATGAAATTACCTTGGCCACAGAATTAGAATATTACTTATCTGTATAATTCTCTTTATAAGACTTATACAGACTTGTTGAATCAATGAATAAATGAGCCAAAGAACACACACACAAAATGATCAAACCTGATGGATTATGTACATTTTATTCTGTATTTGGGCCGATAATGCTGTGTGTGTTCTCCTAGCTATTTGTAAAGTGTCAAAGTTTTTGTTTTGTTTTTTATTTGCTTGTTCTTAGGTTAATCGGAGAAAATAAGTGCTTTAAATTAATTTTGTTCTACTCACTAACTAGGAGACCATTGACTATATACAGTATAGAAATGATTACTTACGAAATTATTTCTAGCTATAAAATTATATCTAATAGTCTATTAATAATTTACTTACACAGGTTTTAATTGTTTATTTCTTACCTTACTAAAGTTTAATCTATTTGAAAAGTTTGGACTTGTCTGATTTGGGTTTATCCCAAACTGTGTATTGAAATACAAAGTCTATACCATAAAATGTTTTAAAACAATTTTTAAATATTGCTTGCCTCTACTACAACTTCTAATCTTTTATTTTATCCCTGAGTGTAACGTTAAAAAAAACTGTTGAATTTATAATATTCTAAATAAGCCTCATGCCTAAAATGAATTTTATAATGGCTGTACTAGCAGAGCTACTGTGTTAATAATGCAAAGATGGTTTAATTCTCTCCCAAAGAAGCAATTACTCTGAAAAGCCACATTTTATTTCTGCCAAGAAACAAAATTATTGTGTCCTACATCAAATCTCACAAGAATCTGTCGTCATGTTATGTCTTCATGATATTCTTATAGTGTTTATATTTTAGCTTTGTTGACTAGAAACCATTATTCCTGTAATAACCAATAAATTTGCTTATTGGTTTAATACATTAAGTTCTGAAAGCTGGATCATCTTCAACGTATTTTTAAAAACTAACAGGTTTATTAAAAGACACTGTCAATATAACTAGCAATCATTTAACTATAATAACTCCTCACTGAGTTATAATCTATACTGATTATTAAGTCATTACTAAAGACATTCTCATTTTAAAGTTTTTTTTTGATGTGGACCATTTTTAAAGTCTTTATTGAATTTGTTACGGTATTGCTCCTGTTTTATGTTTTTGGTTTTTCGGCTATGAGGCATGTGGGATCTTAGCTCCCCGACCATGGATCGAACCCACACCCCCTGCATTGGAAGGCAAAGTCTTAACCACTGGACGGCCAGGGAAGTCCCACGACATCCTCATCTTAGAGAAAGTTTTTTCTTTGTATTTTTTTCCAAACACTTCCTACATTCACCATGGTTCTGGAAAGTTTCAAACCTTCATAGCTCCCTTTTTTTTCTATTTCATTAATGCTATTAAAAAAAATCCAAGTTGTTTGGTGTTTAAGTCTCCAGCTGTCAGTAATCAAAGTCTATCATAAAATCTAGCATTAATAGGGGCAATATGATCTGAGATAATTAATGACTTAAAAGTGCTAATGGCAACATAGGAGATCCTAGGCTCCCAGTCCCCCATGCGCCTCATAAAAATCAATTATTGGACTGCTATCCACAAATAAAAACCTAGAAAGTCCACTTAGGAAGTTTTAGCAACACAGTGGAACAAAACACCTGCAAATAATCTCATGAGAAGAGAAGGAAAACAGCTTTGTTTTGCCTGCATCATCCCCACCCCCATGCTGGCATTGTTCAGCATCAGGAAGGAACTTCCTAGCTAGAAAGAATTCCCCTTGCCTAAAAAGGAACAGTGGGGTGAGCAAACAGCTTCTTCACCCTTTTGGGGCCCTGTGCAACTTCAGCTTCATACCACCCACACCAACAAAGCTGAGACTTATAGGGCCAACTAGGATCAAGGAGGACAAGCAGGGACTATTAGCACAAATGCAGTGCAAATAATTGCATTTCACAGAGGCCTGCTCTGAGGACAGACTCAGCAGATTTTGCCACTGATGAAGCCAATGGCCAGCACAGCCACCAGGGACCCCCAGCATATTTTGCCATATTTCACTCCACAGGTATTTACGTTTGCTGACACTAGCCACCTGAGTTCCTCCCCACCCCTGCTGTAGCCCCAGAACTGCACCAGCAGCCATCACAGTCCTCTGCATCTGCACAAGTGTAAGACACCAGCCATCTGAGTCCCTCCCCACCTTCACAGGAACCTGGGAGCCACGGTGGCAGTTAGTTCAGGGCTCTGTGAGGCAAGATGCAAGCCTAGATTCCCTGCTAACCCCAACCTCCATGTCCGGCAACCTGAGCAGAAGCAGTATTATGCCTGAGTCCCACCACAGACACACACACACATGTGCACGCACACATGCATACCTGGTGCCAATCACATGCCCCGCACCTGGTGGTCTGGACCACTAGACCCAGGATGACAGCACACTCTTATTATGCCCCACCCACAGGTGAAAAGCTTCCCTTATCAAAGTTAGTTCATAAAGCCTGGAAGAGTGACTGCTTCTTAAAATACTTAGACACCTATGCAAGTCTGCAGGGATCACAAAGAATCAGGGAAACATGGCCCCACCAAAGAATACAGTAAACCTCTGTAACTGGCCCCAAAGAAATAGAGATCCAGGAATTTCCAACAAAGAATTCAGAATAATTGCTCTAAAGATGCTCAAAGAGCTATAAGAGAACACAGATAATTTAACAATACCAGGAAAATGATACAAGAGCAAAATGAGAAGTTCAACAATGAGATAGAAAACATTAAGTAGAACCAAACAGAAATGTTGGAGCTGAAGAATACAATGCTGAAGAATTCAGTAGAGAGCTTCAAATGTACACTTGACCAAACAGAAGAATCAGTGAGCTAGAAGACACATCAATTTTAATTATCAAGTTAGAGGAACAAAAAGAAAAAAGAATGAAAAGGAATAAAGAACTTATGGGACTGACAGAACACCATGAAGAGAAATGATGTATGCATCATTGAAGTCCCAGAAGGAGAAGAAAGGGATAGAAAGCTTATTTAAAGAAGTAATAGGGAATTCCCTGGCAGTCCAGTGGTTATGACTGTATGCTTTCACTGCTGAGGGTCCAGGTTCAGGTTCCCTGGTTGGGGAACTAAGCTCTTACAAGCCACGCAGCGTGGCCAAAAAAAAAAAAAAAAAAAAGAAAGAATGGCTTAGAACTTCCCAAATATAGGAAGATATTTGGACTTCCAAGTTCTGCAGCTAATAGGTAAACCCAAAATTTCAATTTAAAAGATCTTCTCTAAGATGCATTGTAACAAAACTATCTGAAATCGGAGACAAAGAATTTTAAAAGTAGTAAGAAAAAATTTTCTTATACATGGTAAGCCCCAGAAGACTATCAGAGATTTGTCAGCAAAGACCTTGCAGTCCAGGAGAAAAAAGAGTGACATATGCAAAGTGCAGAAGAAAGAAACTGCCAACCAAGAATACTTAACCCACCAAAGTTGTTTTTCATAAATGAAGGCAAGATAAAGACTTTTCCTAATAAACAATGCAGGGCATTGATCATCCCTAGACCTACCTTACAGAAATACTGAGATGAGTTCATCAAGCTTCGCCAAAAGAACACTAATTAGTAACATGAAAACGTATGAAAATGTACAACACATTGGTAAAAGAAAACATATAGTCAGATTCAGAATAACACTGTAATATGGTGATGTGTTAGATACTTAACTCTAGTATAAACATTAAAGGACAAGAGTATTAAAAATAGCTATAGCTTTAACAATTTGTTAATGTATAAATAATATAAAAAGATGTAAACGTGACATCAAAAACAAAAGGGGTAGTAAAAGATTAGAGTTTTTATATGTGATCAAAGTAAAATTGTCATCAGTGTAAAATGGACATATATATATATATATATATATAAAATGTTTTATATAAGCCTCATGGTAACCAGAAAGCAAAAACCTACAGTAGATTTACAAAAGATAAAGAGAAGGGAATCAAAGCATATCATTATGGAAAATCATCAATTCACAAAGGAAGGCAGCAAGACAAAGAAAAGAACAAAGAAAAAACAAAACAGCCAGAAAACAGGAAGATGACATTAGTGAGTCCGTACCTATCAATAATTACTTTTAATATAAATGTATTGAATAATCAAAAAGCATGGAGTGGCTGCATGGTTAAAATAAAACACCAACTATATGCATCCTACAAAAGATGCACTTTAGCTTTAAGGACACAGGCTAAACATGAAGGAATGGAAAAAAGGTATAGCATGAAATTAGAAAGCAAAAGAGAACAGGGGTAGTTATATCAGACAAAATAGACTTTAAGCCAAAAACAGTAACAAGAGACAAGAAGGTCTTTATATCAATATAATGATAAGGGGATTCTTAAGTTTACTAATATTTGAAGCAGTATATTAGTAAACAGATCTGAAGGAAGAAGTAGAATAAAAGTACAGTATAATAATAAAAGTACAGTAATAACTTTAAAAAGTATATTAAAAATAATAAAAAATAATAAAAGAAGTAAACTTACTGTACTTTTATAATAATAAAAGTACAGTAATAGTAGGGGACTTCAGTACCCCACTTTCAACAGTGGATAGATCATCCAGACAGAAAATCAAGAAGGGAACATTGGGCTTGAGCCATACATTAGACCAAATGGACCTAACAGACATATATAGAACATTCCATCCAACAGCAGTAGAATACACATTCTTATCAAGCACACATGGAACATTCTCCAGGAGAGACCATATGATACGTCACAAAACTAGTCTTTGCAAATTTAAGAATATTGAAATCATACCAAGTTATCTTTTCTGACTACAGTGCTGTGAAACTATTAATCAATAACAGGAAAAAACCTGGAAAAGGTCATATATGACTAATAACCAGTATCATACTCAACAGTGAGATATTCAAAGCTTTTTCTCTAAGATCAGGAGCAAGACGAGGGTGCCCACTCTCATCACTCCTGTTCAGTGTAGTACTGGAAGGCCTAGCCAGTAATCAGTCAAGAAGGGGAAATATAAAAGCATCCAAATCAGAAAGGAGGAAGTAAAACTCTTTGTCAATGGTATGAAAATGTATAGAAAATGTACAGAAAATACTAATGACTGCCAAAAAACTGTTATAACTAATCAACAAATTCAGTATAACTGCAGGATAGAAAATCAACATATAAAAATCAGTTGCATTTCTATACATTCACAATAAAATATCTGAGAAAGAAAGAAAACACTCCTATTAACAATACTATCAAAAAAATTTGTGAATAAATTTAACCAAAGAAATGAAAGATCTATATACACTGTATACTGAAAACTGAAGACGCTGATGAAAGAAATTGAAGAAAGCATAATAAGTAGAAAGATATTCCATGGCCATGGACCAGAAGAATTAATATTATAATGTCCATACTATCCAAAGCCATCTATAGAGTCAATGCAATACCTTTTAAAATTCCAATGGCATTTTTCACAAAATAGAAAAATCCTAAAATTTATGTGGAACTGTGAAAGACCCTGACTAGCCAAAGCAATTCTGAGAAAGGAGAACAAAACAGGAGATGTCACACTTCCTGATTTCAAACTATACTACAAAGCTATAGGAATTTTATGCCAGTATGATACTGGCATAAAAATAGACACATAGATCAACAGAATAGAATTTGAGAGTCCATAAATAAAACCCTGCAAATACGATCAGCTAACATTTGACAAGGGACCCAAGAATACTCAGAGGGGAATGGATATTCTCTTCAATAAATGGTGTTGGAAAAACTAGATAAGCACAGGCAGGAAAATGAAATTGGACCCCTTTCTTACACCACTCACAAAAATTAAACTTGAAGCAGATTAAAGACTTAAACCTAAGGCCTGAAACCATAAAACTCCTAGAATAAACACTGGGAAAAAGATCCTTGACAATGATCTTTGCAATGATTTTCTGGATGTAATGCCAAAATCACAAGAAACAAAAGCAGAGTAAGTGGGACTACATCAAACTAAAGAGTTTCTGCACAGCAAAAGAAATCATCAACAAAATGGAAAGACAACCTACAGAATGGGAAAAATATTTGCAAATTCTATATCCAATACGGGGTTAATATCCAAAATGTATAAAGAATTCATACAACTTAACAGCAAAAACATAACCTGATTAAAAAATGAGCAGAGGAACTGAACAGACATTTTTCCAAAGAAGGCATACAAATGACCTAAAGGTACGTGAAGAGATGGCTCAGTATCACTACTCATCAGGGGAATGCAAATCAAAACCACGATGAGATATTACCTCACACCTGTCAGAATAGCTATCATCAGAAATAAAAGAGAGAAGTTTCTGGCGAGGTATGTGGAGAAAAAGGCATCCTTGTGTACTTTCGGTGGGGATGTAAATTGGTGCAGCCACTATGGAAAACAGTATGGGGTTTCCTCAAAAAATGAAAAGCAGAACTACCATATGATCCAGCAACTTCACTTCTGGGTATACATCTGCAAAAGCCTAGATAGGGAAACAACCTGCATGTATGTCAGTGGATGAATGAATAAATAAAATGTGATATACATATGTATATATATAAAATGGAATAGTATTCCGCCATGAGAACATCCTGCCACTTTTGAAAACTTGAATTAACCTTGAGGGTACAATGCTTAGTGCAGTAAGCCAGACAGATAAAGACAAATACAGTATGGTATAACATATATGTGGAATCTAAAAAAGCCAAACCTAGAGAAACAGAGTAGAGTGGTGGTTACCAGGGCTTGAAGGTGGGAGAAATACAGAGATACTGGCCAAAGGTTATAAACTTTCAGTTATAAGGTATGTATCTTATATGTCTACCTTATAAGAATATCTTATATCCTGGGGATATCATTTACAGCAGAGTGAAATGAACATACTTAACAATACCGTATTATATAACTAAATATTGCGAAGAAAGTAGATCTCAAATGTTCTCACCACAGAGAAGAAATGGTAATTATGTGATGTGATGGAGTTATTAGCTAATGCTATAGTGTTAATCATTTTGCAGTATAAGTGTATCAAATCAACAGGTTGAACATCTTAAAACTTACACAATGTTATATGTCAATTAGTATCTCAGTAAAGCTGGAAAAAACACTGCAGAGAAAATACTTAGTGCTACTTACTCCAGAAAGAAGATTAAATTCAGAATAAAACTTACTTCCTTATTAATTAAGGTTGGATTTTCTAATGAATTTTAGATAGTGATAATGCATGGCTTTTTTCCCTCTCTTGGACTAGTGTGACACATCACTGGAATACTTTGTGGCTTGTTAGATTTAGTGCAGTTTTCAGAGTATAGTCTTTCTATTAGTAACTAAGGCAGTAGGAAAAGCTAATTCTGTGTTTTATAAAGCACTTAGAGGAGAAATAGAACTTATAAAATGGGTGTTTGTTTTTTGTTTTTTCTTTACCAAATGGTTGTCCTTGCAACAAATAGCATAGAAGCAAGAGTTACACAAACAACAAAGCCCATATAAAAGATCATCACAGCTCATTCTTTATAAGCAGGATTTGGGTCAGCATAAAGGGCATTCTACATCACCATCTACTTATAGTGTACAATTTAACAGAATCCATTATCAGTTGTAGAAATCGAATACCTTGTCCTTTGCATGTTCCTGAGATCAAAAAAAAGGACAAGATTGCAGTGACAGCAGTAAGCCTACGTGACGGTATTTTAAGTATCCAAATCCACTCAGATCCAAATAAACTCGAAGTCTAGGAAACCAGTGGCACTGAGTCAGAAAAAATTGAAGTTATCATGTGATACCACAGAAATATTTACATTTCAATCATTTCAGTTCAGTTCAACAAATAACTACTGTGTGCTTTTCACTCTCTGTTGCTCTGGCATTGTAACAATATTCTGGGCTTAATTCTCGCATTCTCGAGTTTCACAATTTAGTCAAGGATGCAGGAAAATATAGAGTCCATTTCGTATACAGTGTGACAAGAGCTATAATCATGATAAAGGCAAAGTGATATGTGGGCAGAGAGTAAGAAGGAATGACAGACCTTTCCCCTCAGGCTGAGTATTGTAGGAAAAATAAAATTTTATCAGTTAAAGGACAAGTGGAAAATATATTCAGGATAGAGAGGACAGAGTGAACAAAGGCCATATGCCTTATTCAGAGAAGAGAAAGTAATTTGATGTGATTAGTGTCTGTGAATGTTGAGAACTGAGCCTATAAAGATACCTTGGTGCTGTATCATGAAGGACCTTAAAAGCCTTGTGGTAATTTGTTCTTAATCATAAGAGGAGTAGGAAATCATGGGAGGTTGTGCAGAAAGAGTGGTGTGACATGGCATGAGAATGTCTGTCTAAATGATTTTGCACTGTGAGGCTGCCCCTTTCCTGGTTGTTGGGTTTTTTTAGCTAGAAGGAGCAGGCTTTTGTTCTGTCTGGGCCATTAATGTTTCTGGCTTCCCGGCTTCTCCAGTATCATCCACTCCAGGACGTAAGAAGTACAAAGAAACCCCAAGGAACTTGTATTGTTCTTTGGTTCCTGAGGTCCCTAGCCTGTATGTGTTCTTCTCCCTACCTTTCAGAGTCTTCTTATGTTTGTTTTATATGTAAGTAACATCCAGGGTTTGGGGCAGTAGTTGGCACGAGGAATGAGGAGAAGTACATCCATTCCATCTCGTCCATAACCACAAGTTTTAAAATTGACTTTTACAAATTTTTTATGGAAGTAAAGTGTACAATGTAATATACAGATCTTAAATGTACAACTCGATAAGCTTTCATACATGGATATATTCCTGTAACAATCAAAATATAGACTATTGGTATCCCCCCGTGGGTTTCTTCAGGCCTGCTTCCATTTACACCCCACTCCCTCATAGGATGCCACTGTTCCGATTTCCATTGCGGTAGATTAATTTGCCTGTACGTAAAAATTTAAGAAAAAAATTACAGAGTATATATCTGTAATATATATAGTCTTACTTAACAGTGTTTTTGAGATTGAAGATGATTTATGAGCGTCTGTGTGTGTGTGTGTATATAGTTTTACTATTAAAATTTTTAAGCTATAGAACAATATATTAAAAGTAACGTTTTAGGGACTTCCCTGGTGGCACAGTGGTTAAGAATCTGCCTGCCAATGCAGGGGACATGGGTTCGAGCCCTGGTCCAGGAAGATCCCACATGCCACGGAGCAACTAAGCCCATGCGTCACAACTACTGAGCCTGCACTGTAGAGCCTGTGAGCCACAACTACTGAAGCCCGTGGACCTAGAGCCCGTGCTCTGCAACAAGAGAAGCCACCGCAATGAGAAGCCTGCACACCGCAACGAAGAGTAGCCCCCACTCAACGCAACTAGAGAAAGCCCGTGCGTAGCAATGAAGACCCAACGCAGCCTAAATAAATAAATAAATAAATCGTTTCTTAAAAAGTAATGTTTTAAGAAGGAAGTTAGTTGTACAGTAGGTGTTTTGGGGGTGAAGGGATGGTTGGTGCATGGAGATGCATAACCCCCCACAGTGTCATCAGACAACTGTTAATAAAGCAAAGCTAAATGTATCAGAACTTGCTGCAGTAAGAATCCCTTTGCAGTATCTCGGAAGTAGGAAGTAGAAGTAGGCTATTTATAGGATCTTGCGATCTGAACTCAAATGGTTTAGGGTGGGCTTTTCCAGGCAGGTGGCTGATTTGAATTAGGCAAAATTATTACAGAATAGTTTAGGTTTACTGGACACCTAGAGGTGAAAATCTTTTTTTTAATTTTTTTTAACATCTTTATTGCATTATAATTGCTTTACAATGTTGTGTTAGTTTCTGCTGTATAACAAAGTGAATCAGCTCTACGTATACATATATCCCCATATCCCCTCCCTCTTACGTCTCCCTCCTACTCTCCCTATCCCACCCCTCTAGGTGGTCACAAAGCACCGAGCTGATCTCCCTGTGCTATGTGACTGCTTCACACTAGCTATCTGTTCTACATTTGGTAGTGTATATATGTCCATATATACACTACCACTCTCTCACTTTGTCCCAGCTTACCCTTCCCCCTCCCTATGTCCTCAAGTCTTTCATCTACATCTACATCTTTATTCCTGTCCTACCCCTAGGTTCTTCAGAACCTTTGTTTTTTTTTTTTTTTAGATCCCATATATATATATGTTAGCATACGGTGTTTGTTTTTCTCTTTCTGACTTACTTCACTCTGTATGACAGACTCTAGGTCCATCCACTTCACTAAAAATAACTCAATTTCGTTTCTTTTTATGGCTGAGTAATATTCCATTGTATATAGGTGCCACATCTTTATCCATTCATCTGTCGATGGACACTTAGGTTGCTTCCATGTCCTGGCTACTGTAAATAGCGCTGCAGTGAACATTGTGGTACATGACTCTTTTTGAATTATGGTTTTCTCAGGGTATATGCCCAGGAGTGGGATTGCTGGGTCATATGATAGTTCTATTTTTAGTTTTTTAAGGAACCTCCATACTGTTTTCCATAGTGGCTGTATCAATTCACATTCCCACCAACAGTACAAGAGAGTTCCCCTTCCTCCACACCCTCTCCAAAATTTATTGTTTGTAGATTTTTTGATGATGGCCATTCTGACCGGTGTGAGGTGATACCTCATTGTAGTTTTGATTTGCACTTCTCTAATGATTAGTGATGTTGAGCATCCTTTCATGTGTTTGTTGGCAATCTGTATATCTTCTTTGCAGTAAAGTCTATTTAGGTCTTCTGCCCATTTTTGGATTTATTTGTTTTTTGGATATTGAGCTGCATGAGCTGCTTGTATATTTTGGAGATTAATCCTTTGTCAGTTGCTTCGTTTGCAAATATTTTATCCCATTCTAAGGGTTGTCTTTTTGTCTTGTTTATGGTTTCCTTTGCTGTGCAAAAGCTTTTAAGTTTCATTAGGTCCCATTTGTTTTTGTTTTTATTTCCATTTCTCTAGGAGCTGGGTCAAAAAGGATCTTGCTGTGATTTATGCCATAGAGTGTTCTGTCTGTGTTTTCCTCTAAGAGTTTTATAGTGCCTGGCCTTACATTTAGGTCTTTAATCCATTTGGAGTTTATTTTCGTGTATGGTGTTACGGAGTGTTCTAATTTCATTCTTTTAAATGTAGCTGTCCAGTTTTCCCAGCGCCACTTATTGAAGAGGCTGTCTTTTTTCCACTGTATATTCTTGCCTCCTTTATCAAAGATAAGGTGACCATATGTGCGTGGGTTTATCTCTGGGCTTTCTGTCGTGTTCCATTGAACTATATTTCTGTTTTTGTGCCAGTACCATACTGTCTTGATTACTGTAGTCTTGTAGTATAGTCTGAAGTCAGGGAGCCTGATTCCTCCAGTTCAGTTTTTCTTTCTCAAGACTGCTTTGGCTATTCGGGGTCTTTTGTGTTTCCATACAAATTGTGAAATTTTTTGTTCTAGTTCTGTGAAAAATGCCATTGGTAGTTTGATAGGGATTGCATTGAATCTGTGGATTGCTTTGGGTAGTATAGTCATTTTCACAATATTGATTCTTCCAATCCAAGAACATGGTATATCTCTCCATCTGTTTGTATCATCTTTAATTTCTTTCATCAGTGTCTTATAGTTTTCTGCACACAGGTCTTTTGTCTCCTTAGGTAGGTTTATTCCTAGGTATTTTATTCTTTTTGTTGCAATGGTAAATGGGAGTGTTTTCTTAATTTCACTTTCAGATTTTTCATCATTAGTGTATAGGAATGCAAGAGATTTCTGTGCATTAATTAGAGGTGAAAATCTTTAAGCTGTTTGTTCAGGTGTGCAGACTACTGTCTCTGATAAATTGATCTGTAAGAACTACCTGAAGCAGACAGTGAGGTTGTTTTTTTTTGGTTTATAGTCTTATCTTTGCCAGGCAAAGATTTCTTTGAACAAACTACTAAGTCATGTTGACACAGATGGTCTCAGTTCTCAGGGATAAGTTAAAAGTTTGTTGATGAATTTCAATTTATTAAGGCTGCAACCACAGTAATAGTGATGTGATGAGAACGGGAGAACCATTAGGTAAGGAATCAATATGGTATATTTGGAGTAAAAATAAAGAGATTTTGTTTTCAGGGGCTGATGGGGCTTATTTTTGTAGACTTTTCACTTTGGCATTTAATTTTCAGACTTTTTCTAGATCTTATAGATGGAAGGGATTCTAGAAGTTTATCAAGGCCAGAATTCTCTGATTAAGAATCCCTTTTATAAGATCCATATTAAATCATAGATTTTGAGCCTCTTCTTAAACAATTTAGATGAGAGGGAACTTAGCTTTCTCATGAGACAGCCAATTTTAGCTTTATTTGTTGGGAAGGTATTTCTTATATTGGTTTGAAGACTGCTCCTTTGAAATGCCTAATACTAATACTCACCGCCCCACCTGCTGAAATCTCACAGAATAAGTGCCTTCTAAGTTCTGTATATCAGCTGGACAAATGTGAGGTGGGTTATCATTCTGGACTCTTTTCTAGGCAACCTATTTCCAGTTCCTTCAGCTGTTACCATGGGGCAGAGTGTAAGTCTTCACTGTCCTAATTACTGTCCTCTGTTTTACTCTCATTTGTCAGTGCTGCTCTTAACTGCAGTGTTCAAGTTTGAGTATGTTCTGAACAGGGAGGAGGAGAAGTATTTATTTCTGGGTACCAGACTTACATACTTAAAGAACAACAACAAAAACAAAACTAACTTTCTCAGAGCTTTCTAACAGTCACAGCTTCATCACACTTAAACTCACGGCTCATTTGGTTGCACCATTACTAGGGACAGTTGAGGATGACAGGTAATGGGGTTCCAGAGAGATGAGTTGAAACTACCTGTTTATGTGCATGATACTTGGAAGTACACTGTCCCTAGTTACTAACTGAAAAGAGAATAGCTACTCTTTGCTTCAGATCTGTACCATCTAAAAGTGAATGGACGTTTTTGTAATGAGTTGGTGTAAGGAAAAACCATGGTAAAAACCATGCTTCTGCAAGTTGAAAGAGAAAATCTAGTTGTATTTCTGAAGGAATGCCCCCTCAAAGAGTTAGTTAGTGGTTTGAGAAAGAGAGATTAGAAAGCATTGTCAGTAGAAGCCCAAATGAATAGGTGGTGTTTGGATTTCTTATATTTTTAAAGAAATCTCTGTTCTTCAGTGATTAACTCTTAGGCAGGGAGAGATACCACACATCTGACTCTGCTAGTCCTTCTTTGAAAACAGCTGTGCAAAGGCAGGAGCACTGATGCTCTTGTTATTTTTGCTCCATTCAGACCCTAGTACCAGGAAGAACTGCTGAGATTCTTGCTTGTTGATTCCCCAGATGATGGCAAAATGTCATTCTCCTTGCTTGGCTTGCTGTTATTAGGGAAGGAAGCATCTTTCTAAACTCTTTTTGAATTCAAGGACTTTGTAGAAGAAATAGCAGGGGACACTAGTATAGCTGTAAACTTTAAAGAGATATGTGACTGGAGCCTAATTAATTACAGGATATAGTACAATCGAAATAGGGGTTAAAATAAATAATGTATTCCAACTACCCTACACTACTCATTCTTATTCTGATCTATTTTAAATGGGAATTTCTTCAAATTTCGCATACTGTGGGTTGCACTTGAGTTGGAGAGTTTGAAGTTTCAGTCTTGTTTTTAACATTGTGTATTTTATCTTAGTGATACTGAAAAGTTTTTGGCAGCCTCGTATCCATTTGTTCACTTGTTTATTCATTCAACAGAAGTTTAAGGAGTGTCTACTAATACTGTTCTAATCAGGCTGCTAAGTGATCTTGGCTACTCACTACAGTTAAGTGGCGAACAAAAGAGATGAAGCTCCTGACCTCCAGAAACTTTCCACTTAGTTGGGGGAAACAGACAGTAAAAAGCAAATGTGTCAGGTGGTAATAAGCCCTTTGAGAAGAATAAAGCCAAGCAATAGGAGGTTGGGGGGAATGCTTTTTTACATAGCATTCTGAGAAGGCCTGTCTGAAAAGAGGTCATTTAAGCAGAGACCTGAAAGAAGTGAGAAAGTGATTTATACTAATATCTGGAAGGAGGAATGGCAAATATAAAGGCCCTGGGGTGGAAACATGTTTAACACTTTTCTGGACTAGCAAGGAAGCCAGTGCGGTTATAGTGATGAGAGAGAAGGAGAGCATGATGGCTGAGGTTGGAGTGATAGCAGGGGTAGGGCTGGGGGTGTGGGTTGGCTTGCAGACCTTGTACGTACCCTTGTAGGGATATGTGAGCCATGGCGAGGACTCTGGACTTCCATCTAAGTGGGGTGGAAGCCACTGGAGGATATTAAGCAGAGAGGTGAGATGAACTGACATTTTAAAAGAATCACTTTTTTTGAAAAGACAGACATGCAGCTTTACTGGTTCTTAGTTTTCATTCACTTTAGGGCTGCTAATAAAGTGGATTCTAATATTGGTCCTCCACAAGACACATGCAGAAATGTGTCCTCCTCCCCCACACAGAAGTGCACTTTGGAAGTATAGGGTGGTATTTTTGGTTTCACAGTGACTAGGGATCAGAGAAGCAAAACGTTCAGCAGCGTGTAGGACACTAACAATCAGAATTTCCCCATCATAAATGGTGCGCCTTCATTCAGAAACACTCCAAGAACAGTACCGAGATAGGCATGAATGCCAGCTAGAGGAAACCTCCTTTCCTGTCCTTCCTCTTCCCCTTTGCTCCTTCCTTTTTCTTATTGCACTCACCCTCTGTCCCAGTCTGTCCCTCTTCCTCTCATCCTCCATCCTTCTCTTTTTCTTTTGCAGATTTATGATGCTTAGGAATAGAGAGAATGAACATTGTTTGTTCCTATGTGATTTAACTCTTTTACCATAGAATTCTGTAATGGGAAGAATCCTTACTCCAGTCATTTAAATTTTAGGTAAGAATCTGGGAACCAAAGACATTAAATAATTTGCCCAAAGCCACATAGCAAGTTGGCATCTCATAGTTTATGGCTTTATTTCATTAGTGTATTATTTACATCTTTATATTTTCATGACCCATCTCTCCAGAGATCATTTAAAATGCCCTGGTTGCATGACTTTTTTCTCAGAATCATGCATTCCTTCTTAGAGGCAGGGATTAGAGCCATAATCATCAAAATAATTATTCCAAAGGAGGAGGGCAGAGACAGTATTTTGATGATAAAAAGCAATATTGCTGGAATATTTTCTTTGGCTTTTATGGTGAGTAGAGCTTCATGGTGGTGTACATGTTTTTAAAAAGAAAAGATTTACTTTGAACAAAAGCAAACTATAAATGTTTAAATATTCTAAACATTAATATTTAAGCAAGAAGTCGTCTTAAATGGTTGTAGAAAAGTAATCCAGAATTTATTCATTTTTGTGAAACTATTTTTAGAAATCAAGACGAATATTTGTTACATTAGATTTGATCACCTAACACTACTGCCATATATATTAATTTACATAAACTTTGAACAAAGTCTTCATGTAACCATTTCTTGGGGTAATATGATAGAACTGCCAAACTGCCTTCAAGTGTTGATAGCCTGTTCTGATAAATCCTTCTCAGAAGACTGCACTCTGACTTCCTTGAGCATGACCGTGTGATAGATTAGGAAAAACAAGGTCTTCATGCCTCTTCTCTGTGTAGTACTGCTTCACTCCAGTGGTGATGGCAGGTGGGTCATGTTCAGTCAGTCATATTTCTTAGATATTATAGCTTCTCTTTCTGCTGTCATCCCCTTTGTCATGTTCCACATCTTATTTATAATCAGGTAAAACTCCATATGCCCTTTCTTGCTCATAAAGCTTGAATCCCCATGCTGTGACTCAACAGAGATGAACTTCAAGGCATTCCATTGCCTACTCTCTGTTTTCTTAAATGTCATTAACTTAAATTTTAGATGACAATTAAGTACACTTTTTTCAGGTGCTCATATTGTACATGGTTGAATCTCTCCCAGATTTCAGTACTGAGTCTAACAGAAATAGTTATCTTTTGTACCTAATTGAACTGGATTCTCATCTAGAGACAGGAGCATTACCTCCTATTGTCTCAATTCCCCTGACTGAGCATAGGAGTACACAGTGTACCTCTGAATTTTCAGGAAATCAGGGATGACTATTAAAAGATACCACATAGCTGATAAGGACAAGATGGCGGAGTAGAAGGACATGAACTCACCTCTTCTTACAAAAAAAAAAAAAACACACCAAAATCACAACTAACTGCTAAACAACCGTCGACAAAAAATGCTGGAACCTACTAAAAAGATATCCTACATCTAAAGACAAAGAAGTCACAACAAGACAGTAGGAGGGATGCAATCGTGATAAAATCAAGTCCCATACCCACCAGGTGGGTGACCCACAAACTGGAAAATAATTATATCACAGAGGTTCTCCCACTGGAGTGAAAGTTCTGAGCCCCACATCAGGCTCCCCAGCCTGGGGGGTCTGACAATGCGGGGAGGAGCCCCCAGAGAATCTGGCTTTGAAGGCCAGTGGGGTTTGACTGAAGGAATTTCACAGGGCTGGGGGAAACAGAAACTGCACTCTTGGAGAGCACACACAAGGTCTTGTGTGCACCAGGACCCAAGGGAAAAAGCAGTGACCTCATAAGAGCCTGGGCCAGAACTACCTGCTGGTATTGGAGGGTCTCCTGTGGACTTAACTGACATTTATAGAGTATTCCATCCAAAAGCAGCAGAATACACATTCTTTTCAAGTGCACATGGAACATTCTCCAGGATTGATCACATGCTGGACCACAAAGCGAGCCTTGGTAAATTTACAGAAATTGAAATCATATCAGGCTTTTTTTCTGACCACAATGCTATGAGATTAGAAATCAACTGCAAGAAAAAAACTATAAAAAACAAACACGTGGGGCTTCCCTGGTGGCGCAGTGGTTGAGAATCTGCCTGCCAATGCAGGGGACACGGGTTCAAGCCCTGGTCTGGGAGGACCCCCCTTGCCGCGGAGCAACTAGGCCCGTGAGCCACAACTACTGAGCCTGCGCGACTGGAGCCTGTGCTCTGCAACGAGAGGCCACGATAGTGAGAGGCCCGCGCACCGCGATGAAGAGTGGCCCCCGTTTGCCGCAACTAGAGAAAGCCCTCGCACAGAAACGAAGACCCAACACAGCCAAAAATAAATAAATAAACAAAAATTTAAAATAATACAGACATACACTAAAACAAAAAACAAAAAACACGTGGAGGCTAAACAGTATTCTACTAAACAACCAATGGATCACTGAAGAAATCAAAGAGGGAATCAAAAAATTACCTACAGACAAATGAAAATGAAAGCATAATGATCCAAAACCTATGGGACGCAGCAAAAGCAGTTCTAAGAGGGAAGTTTATAGCAATACAATCTTACCTCAGGGAATAAGAAAAATCTCAAGTAAACAATCTAACCTTACACTTAAAGCAACTAGAGAAAGAACAAAGAAAATCCAAAGTTAGTAGAAGGAAAGAAATCATAAGGATCAGAGCAGAAATAAATGAAAGAGACAAAACAATAGAAAAGACCAATGAAACTAAAAGCTGTTTGTTTTTTTTAAAGATAAACAAAATTGATAAACCTTTAGCCAGACTCATCAAGAAAAGGGAGAGGGCTAAAATCAATAAAATTAGAAATGATAAAGGAGAAGTTAGAACTGACACCACAGAAATACAAAGGATCATAAGAGACTACTACAAGCAACTATATGCCAATAAAATAGACAACCTGGAAAAAATGGACAAATTCTAAGAAAGGTACAACCTTCCAAGACTGAACCAGGAAGAAATAGAAAATATAAACAGACCAATCACAAGTAATGAAATTGAAACTGCAATTAAAAATCTTCCAACAAACAGAAGTCCAGGACCAGATGGCTTCAACAGATGAATTCTATCCAACATTTAGAGAAGAGCTAACACCCATCCTTCTCAAACTCTACCAAAAAATTGCAGAGGAAGGAATACTCCCAAGCTCATTCTGTGAGGCCACTATCACCCTGATACCAAAACCAGACAAAGATATCACAAAAAAAGAAAATTACAGACCAGTATCACTGATGAACATAGATGCAAAAGTCCTCAACAAAATACCAGCAAACAGAATCCAACACATTAAAAGGATCATACACCATGATCAAGTGGGATTTATCCCAGGGATGCAAGGATTCTTCAATATATGCAAATCAATCAATGTGATACACCATATTAACAAATAAAAGAATAAAAACCATATGATCATCTCAATAGATGCAGAAAAAGCTTTTGACAAAATTCAACACCCATTTATGATAACTCTCCAGAAAGTGGGCATAGAGGGAACATACTTCAACATAATAAAGACCATATATGACAGACCCACAGCAAACATCATTCTCAGTGGTGAAAAACTGAAAGCATTTCCTCTAAGATCAGGAACAAGACAAGGATGTCCACTCTAGCCACTTTTATTCAACATAGTTTTGGAAGTCCTAGCTATGGCAATCAGAGAAGAAAAAGAAATAAAAGGAATCCAAATTGGAAAAGAAGTTAAACTGTCACTGCAGATGACATGATACTATCCACAGAAAATATAGATGCTACCAGAAAACTACTAGAGCTCATCAATGAATTTAGTAAAGAGTCAGGATACAAAATTAATACACCAAAATCTGTTGCATTTCTATACACTAACAACAAAAGATCAGAAAGAGAAATTAAGGAGACAATCCCATGTACCATCGTATCAAAAAGAATAAGATACCTAGGAATAAACCTACCTAGGGAGGCAAAAGACCTATACTCCAAAAACTATAAGACACTAATGAAAGAAATCAAAGATGACGCAAACAGATGGCACAATATACCATGTTCTTGGATCAGAAGAGTCAATGCTGTCAAAATGACTGTACTACCCAAGGCAACCTACAGATTCAGTGCAATCCCTATCAAATTACCAACGGCAATTTTTTGCAGATCTAGAACAGAAGAATCTTAAAATTTGTATGGAAACAGAGAAGACCCTGAATAGCCAAAGCAATATTAAAAAAGAAAAACGGAGTTGGAGGAATCAGACTCCCTGAGTTCAGAGCATACTACAAAGCTACAGTCATCAAAACAGTATGCTACTGGCACAAAAACAGAAATATAGATCAGTGGAACAGGATAGAAAGCCCAGAAATAAACCCATGCATCTATGGTCAATTAATCTATGACAAAGGAGGCAAGACTATACAATGGAGAAAAGACAGTCTTTTCAATAAATGGTGCTAGGAAAACTGGACAGCTACATGTAAAAAAATGAAACTACATTCTTTAACACCATACACAACAATAAACTCAAAATAGATTAAAGACCTGAATGTAAGACCTGATACTATAAAACTCTTAGAGGAAAACATAGGAAGAACACTCTTTGACAGAAATCACACCAATATCTTTTTCAATCCATGTCCCAGAATAATGGAAATAAAAACAAAAATAAATAAATGGGACCTAATTAAACTTAAAAGCTTTTGCACAGCAAAGGAAACCATAAACAAAATGAAAAGACAACCCCACAGAATGGGAGCAAATATTTGCAAATGATATGACCGACCAGGGATTAATCTCCAAAATTTACAAACAGCTCATGCAGCTCAATATCAAAAAAAAAAAAAAAAAAACCATTCAAAGAATGGGCAGAAGACCTAAACAGAGATTTCTCCAAAGAAGACATACAGATGGCCAAAAGGCACATGGAAAAGATGCTCAACGTTGCTAATTACTAGAGAAATGCAAATCAAAACTACAATGAGATATTACCACACCAGTCAGAATCACATCATCAAAATGTCTACAAACAATAAATACTGGAGAGGGTGTGGAGAAAAGGGAATCCTCCTACACTGTTGGTGGGAATGTAAATTGTTACAATCACTATGGAGAACAGTATGGAGGTTCCTTAAAGGACTAAAAATAGAGCTACCATATGATCCAGAAATCCTACTCCTGGGCATATATCTGGAGAAAACCATGGTTTGAAAGGATACATGAACCCCAGTGTTCACTGCAGCGCTGTTTACAATAGCCAAGAAATGGAAGCAAGCTAAATGTCCATAGACAGAGGAATGGATAAAGAAGATGTGGTACATATATATACTGTGGAATATTACTCAGCCATTAAAAAGAATGAAATAATGCCATTTGCAGCAACATGGATGGACCTGGGGATTATCATACTAAGTGAACTTCAAGTCAGACAGAGAAAGACAAATATCATACGATATGGCTTATGTGTGGAATCTAAAAAAAAAAAAAAAAAAAAAGACACAAATGAACTTATTTTCAAAACAGAAACAGACTCTCAGACTTCGGAAAAAAACGTAACAGTTACCAAAGGGGAAAGGTGATGGGGAGGGATAAATTGGGAGTTTGAGATTGACATATACACACTACTATATTTAAAATAGATAACCAACCAGGACCTACTGTATAACATAGGGAATTTTGGTCAATATTCTGTAATAACCTAAATGGGAAAAAAATGTGAAAAAGAATAGATACATATATATGTGTAATTGAATCACTTTGCTGTACACCTGAAACTAACACAACATTGTTAATGAACTATACTCCAGTATAAAATAAAAATTTAAAAAAGATACCATGTATATACCTTATACCATATATTTATGGTATCTTTTGATGTATAATTGTATATATGCTGCTTATTTTCATTTTAGAACTTAGTGTATTATTCTTTGCATTTATTTTATCAATAGATCAGTTAAGGAAGCGAATGAAAAGAAGAAAATGTTATTTCTTATGAACAGCATTCTATTTTGGGGTGCTTTTTCCTCAGGAAATGGAACAAAGATTTCTCATGATATATATGCTAACAAAAACATTTAATTAGGTAATAAAATACTGGTTCCCAAGTAAGCTTATAAAGAAATTATTCTTCAAACTTGCTTCATGACATTGTACTTATCAAACAGATATCAGAATCATCATGTGAATACTTAAAAAGCGTTTGAAATGTCAGTAGAAGAAGCTTCCGTTCTGCAATTATGTTTGCAGGAGTGGAGAAAAGATATCACTATTACCATTGTTTTTACAGTGTAAGCAATTTTGCATTGCTTATATTATAAAATGTGGTTGGTAATATGATAGATGTTAATACAATGATAAATATTTCATAACTTGACAGTAAAATCATAATTACGCCTTTTGCATGGATGCAACACAAACCACATTGAACCCTTGATTGTGCAAAAATCTGTTCATGAACATGTTCTGAACACCCTTGCTTGCACTGTACAACCATTTCAACATTTCATGAAACAAAAGTACTTCTAGAGAAGCATATATTGTCGTCATCTTTATTCTACTCTTTAGTCCACTATTTTGTGCTTTTAAATTTGGGAAATTAAGCCATAGGTGAAGTCACGAAATTGATTCAGCCGTCCAAACGTTACACAGTGATAACTAGAAGAACGCTAGTCCTGATCATTGAATCGTATGAATTATAAATCCTCATTTGTGAACTATAAGAGAAGTGTATTTCATGAATTTTAGACTCCATATTTTTTCTGAATACTAATTTTGTTTTCAAGTTATGTTACGTCTCTGAAAGCTTTAGCACCACTGTTTACTATTACACTAAAAGTCTGTCAGACTAACCTAATTTTACATAGGATGGTGTTATTTTCTTTGAGATTCAGCTACTTTCACAGTGTGTGCACAGAGTAATTGAACCTAGATAATAGGTTAATGTAAATGCATATACAGCTGAAAAATGCTTTTGCCAAGCTATTCTCAAAAGCTTTATATTTACATGTTAAAAAAATCTGAAATTAGGTTTAAGGTGTTGGGCTTTTTCTACCCTGAACTTCTGTAATAAGCATTGTAATGACAGTATTGAATACAATATAAAATTTGTAAGTTGTAGGGCTTATGTTATTTCTTAAAACCTATACTTTTTGCAGCCTGTGCTTTTTAGCATAAAGTTTCTATTATGTCAAGCACCACTAAATACTGGAAATCAATCTCGATATGCTCCCGGAGCCACAGGGGAAATGACATAAATAGACAACAGCCTTGCAACTCAGTGACAGACATAAGCTTCAATATATTTCTGTGGGAGCAAAGATGGAGCAACAGCTTACTGCTTGGATGAATCTATAGGAGATGAGGAGAGAGAAATGAAAGAGCCCAGATCTTTAAGTTTAAAGTAGGATTTCGACAAGTGGATAACTGAGTGAATTCATTTTCTAGAACTGCCATAACAAAGTACATCAAACTGGGTAGCTTAAAACAACAGAAATTTGTTCTCTCACAGTTCAGGAGACCAAAAGTCTGCAACCAAGATATTGGCAGAGTTGGTTCCCTTCTGGAGTTTCTGAGAGATAAGCCACCCCATGCCCCTCTCCTTGCTTCTGGTGATTCCTGGCAAGTCTTGGCCTTCCATGACTTGTGGAGGCATCACTTCAGTCTCTGTCTTCACCTTCACATCACCCCCTTCTGTTTCTCTGTCTAAGGATACTCTTTTTGGATTTAGGGCCCGCCCTAATCCAGTATGATCCCAGTCCTAGCTAATTACATCTTCAAGGACACTATTTCCAAATAAGGTCATGTGGTGAGCTTCTGGGTGGCCACGAATTGTGTGGGAACGCTATTCAACCCACTACAGTGGGCAAAGTACAATAATAAAGAAAATGCCTGAAGGCACAGAGGCATGAAAAGTTATTAGGTGGCTCAGGGTAATCAATTTAGAGTAAATGGAGTGAATTTTGAGTACTGTTCAGGTGATTCTAAGAAGTTTGATTTGGTACAGATTTGGAAAAGCCTTGTATGCTACACTAAGATGTTTAGACAGTCTTCTGTAGGCATTTGGCTGCTAGAAACCTGTAAGTCTTTGAGTGGCCAGGGGTAGATTTGTATTTTTTAGGGAAGTGATATGTAAAACTGTTGGTTGGAAGACTAGTTTGAAGACTGAGGTAACAGATGGTGAGTTCCTGAACAAAAAGTGTGGTAGTGACTCTAGACTGGTAATGACAGAACTTTATACCTGGTAAAATGAGTAGAATTAAGAAGAGAGGACTGGGGTGATTTTGAGATTGGCTTGGGAGGCAAGTTGATAGCCTATGACGTAACTAAGAATGTTCATGGGGGAGGAAAGGTATAACATTAAATTTTTAGATGGAGAATTTCATTGAGCAGTCAATCAGCAGGTTGGTTTTTTTTTAACTTTTTTTTTTTTTTTTTTGATGTGGACCATTTTTAAAGTCTTTATTGAATTTGTTACAACATTGCTTTTGCTCTCTGTTTTGGTTTCCTGGCCCAGAGGCATGTGGGATCCCAGCCCCCTGACCAGGGGTCAAACCCAAAGTCCTGCACTGGAAGGCAAAGTCCCAACCACTGGACCTCCAGAGAAGTCCCAATCCGCAGTTTTTTAGGAACACTTTCTAACATTATCCTAGGTATTTTGGAGATAAAATGCACAGCCACGGTCCTGTTTCAAGAACTTTACCAGACATTTGGAGTCATGAGACTAATAAAAGTGAAGCAGAGAATAATTCAAATCAACATATAATCAGGTATAAACTTAGTAGTTCTGACTTAAACATACTACAGAGTTTAAGATTAGAAAAAGATCTATGTCAAGTTGAGTGCTATAAGAAGCCTCATTTAGAAAGTGATACTGGGGGTGGTGGTGGGATGAATTGGGAGATTGGGACTGACATATATACACTAATATGTATAAAATAGATAACTAATAAGAACCTGCTGTATAAAAAAATAAATAAAATTCAAAAATAAAAAAAAGAAAGAAAGTGGTACTGAATTTAGATTTGATAAGTCATATTTAAGTTGGTTCAAAAGAGGATAGATAGCCTGACTAGAAAAGAGAGGGCAACCAAATACTAGACTGTGTTAAATTTGGAAAGGCATACGTAAAAATCTAGGATATGTAAAACCAATGTAAGCTATCTTGGAACATCAGGTAGGCAGATTGGTTACCACTGGGGGTGGAGGGGAGGGAAAGCACGTTTTCTTTTAATTGTATTATCTTGACAGCAATATACAGTTCTGTTATTTTATTAGAGGGATCAAAGCCAATCTGGAAGCTTTTACCCAAATCCGAGGATGAGAACAAGTACTACTGGAAAAGTTGTATTTTGTATATTTTTGGCTATTTCACATATGTCTTAGTTCTTTGGCATACTGAACTTCTTACATGTATCTTATACCTTCTTCACTTTACCCCCTTTTACCTTACCCTTTATTTTCCTCATCAGAATTTAGCTCCAGGCAAACTCATGTGAGCCATCCAAAAATACCATATCTAAGAGCACAGGAAAAACTTGAGTGATGTGAAAAAGTGGATGACGACGAGGACCACAATGACGAACTATCTCTAATGTTAGGAACTTTACATGTTACCTCCTTCAGTGTATACAGTACCCTTATATGAAGTAGTCACTATTATCCCTAATCACAAGTGGAAACTGTGACTCAGAGAGGTTAAGCAGCTTGATCAAGTAGAGCAGCAAGAGAACCTAGATCTCTCTGTGTAGCCTTGATTTACAGTCACCGTGATACAGCATGTTGACTTACCTTCATCTTGTTGCGGTACATTAAATCTGTGGCTTCCGGATTCAGCTTCCTGAAGTGACTTACAATCACGTCTCCTTTCTGTTTAAAAGTCCTCTGTGACTTTCTTATTCCTATAAAATTAAAATTAGAAATAGTTATTTCTGCGTTTTATCCAAGACCCCTCTAAAGGTAGGGACCGCCTGCGTTCCTAGCCTCATCTTTAACTACTTTCTTCCCAGTAACCCATATCCAGTCCATGCTGTCTTTACCATAGTGCTCCCCACCTGCCCTTTCAGGAGCGTTTCCTCTTTTTTCTCTTGTCTGTTGACATTTTACTTTAGGTTTTATCTAGTTTTGATGCTGTCTTCCAAGAGGCCTTGTTTGCTTCTCCATCCTTCCTCTTACTTTTATAGTGCTTTGTTTGCTGCTACTTACGCCACTTAATTTTTTGCTTGTTTTGTATTTTAGGTAATGTTTAGTTATTTAAACTAGATTATAAACT